>NC_143578.1:46546166-46866634 GCF_048544385.1 Mastigoproctus giganteus | reverse complement strand
AATGATTATTATCAAAATTTGGCTCATGGAGCATTTTCCCTAGTTAATCCTTTAGGAGTCTTGCTCCAAGAAGTTAGTGTCCATAGTTGCATTCTTTAAATATATAAAGTACATCTATTTAGCATTAGAATTAGTAGAGGCATACAATGCAAGAAAGCAAGCTTATGCAGCGTCAGCCAAAAAAAATCCCTCCCATTTCACCCCTCCATTCGTTCCAAATGCCTGTTCAGCTCAGCCTTAAATTTATTCAGGCTATCAACTTCCACAACAAAAGATGGAAGTCTGTTCCACCAATCAACTACCCGCTGGATAAAGGCAAATTTCTGCACATTTATTCTACAATTGCCTTTCCTCAATTTGAATCTGTGCCCCCTCAGGTTCTTAATTTATGACTATTTATCACTAATTTTTTTTTGCTAGTAAAATTTAATGTGGATTATAAAAATAAAATGCATTTTTTATACATAGTTATTGGTTATTACTAACTGTGATCCAGTGGTCAGCATGTGCAGTTACAAGTAAAGAGATACTGCTTTGAGCCTGTACACTGCCACAAAAAAATGCATGGCCCATTGTGAACTGTTGTGCTAGAAAATTCTGGTGCTGCCCTTAATTGAACATGTGTAGAACAATGCACAGTGAATATTCTTCTGGCCTTGGTTGTTACCTAATAAGAATAAAGTGAAATTTATTTATTGATAAGTGATTGTGTTGAAGATTTTTACACCGCAAATTTTTGAAATTTATAATATGGCTGAATTAGCAATTTTTTATTTGGTCAATAATATACTACAAGCACTTTACAACTTCATATTCATAATGCATTATTTTTTAAAAAAATTTTAAAAATCAGCTCTCATAATATTTATAAAGTGGCTGCATGTGACTATTTCTCATTAATTTTTTTTACTGCACAGTGTCACTAAATACTATAAAAGTAAAGTAGGTGTATTAAATTAAAGCAATTAAAGTAAAAAATTTTAAAAATTAAAATATTAAAAAACTGTTGTACCAGAAAATTCTGATTCTGCCCTGAATTCAATATGTGTACAGTCACAGTGAATATCTTCTATCCTTGGTTGTTACTAAGTAACAATAAAATTAGCATTAGAATCAGCATTAGTAGGGCATATGATGCAAGAAAGGAAGCTTATATAGCATCAGCCAAAAAAAAAAAAAAAAAACCCTACCCATTTCACCCATCCATTCACTCCAAATGTTTCTCAAATCTTGCCTTGAAGTTGCTGACCTCCGCTACGAGAGATGGAAGTTTGTTCCATCAACCACCTGCTGGCTAAAGGTGAATTTCCACACATCTATTCTACAATTGTCTTTCCTCAATTTGAATTTATGCCCCCTCAGGTGATTAAAGTGAGCAAGAGGAAGAATCCCATTAGCATTGAGATTGCTCAATCCATTCAAGGCTTTATACATGTCTATTAGATCACCTTGCAGGTGCCTAGTCTCCAGAAGCTGCAATTTGTAGAACTTAAACCTTTCTTGGTAATGCCAACCTTTTGTTCCACACACCAATCTGGGTGCCCTTCTCTGTACTCCTTCCAGCAGCTGTACATCCTTCCTAAAATGAAGCCTCCAGAACTGTATACAGTACCCAAGGTGTGGCCTGACCATTTTTTCCCTTATACAAGGGGACAATCACCCCCTTATTCCTGAATATCATTGACAAGACACCATGAGCTACTCTTGCAGCCCATTTTGCACAGTTCAGAAAACTTCATATCCGACTGCACAATTACCCCCAGATCCTTTTCATTCTCCACTACCCTGAGTGTAGCACCACCCAGTTGATACAGTACTCTGGGATTACTGCTACCCATATGCAGTACTTTACATTTGTCGATGTTAAATTTCAGTTGCCACCTCTCAGCCCATCTGCTCAACTTTTTCAGATTCTGTTCCAGTAGCGTTCCATCATTGGTGTCATTAACAACCCTGCCAACCTTCGTATCGTCTGCAAACTTAGACATTAACCCTGAAATACCTTCATCAATATCATTGATAAATACCAAAAACAACAATGTGCCCAACACCGAACCCAGGGGGCTCCACTAATAACATTAGTCCATGAAGAGCAGTGTCCATTGATAACGACTCTGTCTTCTCCCACTCAACTATCGTTATATCAACTGTAGCAACTAGCCCTTAATGCCATGCTGCTCCAATTTGTACAGTAGTCTTCCATGTGTGGCAGTATCAAAAGCTTTCCTAAAATCCTAGTATATGATATCAAAATTATTCTTTGCATCCAATTCCTTTCTCACCACATCATAGTATCCAATCAAATTTGTCAGACAAGACTTCCCCTTAACAAACCGATTCTGTGTCTGAACTATAACTGCAGTCTTGTCTAGATGTTTGTTGTTGTTGTTATTTGGTTTTTAGGAGCATTAGCAACTAAGGCCATATTGCTCCGGGATATGCGGTGGTCATTCCCTGACCTTCCCGCATCCTCCGTATTTGGTGGTGACGGGCTCGAACCCCGGTCTAATCAAGAAGCGTGTGCTACGCACTGTTGCTCCTTCCCACCTGGCCACGGAGACGCCTTGTCTAGATGATCCTGCATCGCTTCTTTAACAAGTGACTCCATTATTTTCATTGGAACAGAAGTCAAACTAACAGGTCATTAATTACTCATGTCACCCTTTGTGAACTGGGCACACATTTACATGTCTCCAGTCCATGGGAACTCCCCAGAGTCCAAGCAAGCTCTCATAATTTATGGCTAAGGGTTTGCTTACTTCCTTTGCTGCTTCCTTTAATATAATTGGATAGATCCCATCCACCCCAGGTGCCTTCCTTATGTTTAACTTCAACATTTTCTCCTCCACTTTGCTCACAGGGAGCTATACGATTACAAAATCGTATAGCTCCCTGTTAGAGTTTGATATATTTCTAGCATTGCCCTCCTTGAATAACTCCTTATGTGTGAATGTAGATGCAAAATACTCATTCAGTTTATCAGCTACATGAGCATGGTCATCAATAGTCAAACCATCTATGTTAAGTGGACCAATCTGATTCATCCCTTTCCTTCTAGAGATTTCATAAGTAAAGAACTCTTTGCATATTTTGCCAAAGATTTCTCGTAATCTGCCTTTGCTTGCCTAATCTCCTTTGTGACTTGATTACAAACTAGCATATGTCTGCCGTAGGCTTCTGTGTCGCCTTATAATTTATATGCATCCCATGAATTTTTCTTCTCTGCCATGAGCCACATTAATTCATCTGATATCCATTTAGGCCTAAACCTTGAACAGTATTTCTTAGTTGGTATGAAAGCCTTGTACCCTCCAAGATTAATTTCCCGAAGTCCTCCCATTTAGAATTCACCATTGGTAATATTATCAGTTAATCCCACTGTAGAGAATTTAAAACCTCTCTGAGGCCACTGTAGTCACCTTTACAAAAGCAAAATCCTTCCCCTTACCCCTGATGGTAGTTACATCTTTAAATAAATCCCACATCAGTAAACTGTGATCGCTCCCACCTAGTGGTTCCTTTATCTGCAGATTCTTAACGCATGAAGAATCACTGTTGTTAATCAGATCAAGAGTATTACTCCCTCTGGTTGCCTCTCGGACATGTTGCTGAAGAAACCAGTCATCCAATAAATCCACAAAAGTCTTGCTAGTGTGTGAGTGACCAATCCACAAGTCCCAGTCAGTATCTGGGAAGTTAAAATCTCCCATTATAACACAATCTGATTTACTGGCCCACTCTATTTCTCTGCACAACTGCTCATTATACTCATCAGATTCATTAGGCATATAACACACACCTACTCTAATTTTTCGTTTTCCAGTGCTTATGTCACACCACATTGACTCAACATTGCATTGTCCACCAATGTCAATTGGATGGACTTCCTTAGATTTTATGTCTTTTTTAACTAACAGCATAACCCCCTCCTCCCTTCCTGTCCTGTCTACTCTTTCTGTGCACATCGTACTCCCTAAATTCCAATTCTGCACTGCTTATATCTGTGTGGCACCGCATCGCTGATATCCCAACAACATCCACTTTTGATGTCTTGACCAGCACTTTAAATTCATCAAATTTATTTACTATACTCCTAGCATTGGTATACATTCAAGTACAAATACACCTATTCTTACTCTTAGTTACCCTAACACAACCCATGCATTTACTTGTTCCATGATGACTTCCAGCAGCCCTTGAAATCCCCAGTACCACACTTTGCAGGCTGCTGCTCATTCTAATAGAAGCAGTGCAAGAATTGCTTTGATCTCTGCCTGTGGCTATTGTTAATCTATTAATCTGTTCATCCCCCAAAGCTAGCAGTTTTCCAACCCACCTAACACTGCCTCAATAGCATCTGCAAATATTTTTGCACCATTTCTATTTAAGTGTATCCCATCCCTGTAGCTCTCCTGTCACTCTCCTGTCAACAAGCAGAGACCATGCTGAGAAAAATTCTACCCCATGAGCCTTGCACAATCTCTCCAGGGCAAAACTGATTGACAAGGATCTCATCATATACTGCCTCCTATCATGTCTGGGCAGAATTAAGTGATTGTACTGTAGATTTTTACACTGCAAATTTTTAAATTTATAATATGGCTGAATTAGCTATTTCTTATTTGGTCAATAATACTATAAGCACTCTAAAACTTCATATTCATAATGCATTATTTTTAAAAAAAACTTTAAAAAATCAGCTCTCATAATATTTATAAATTGGCTGCATGTAAAATATTTCTCATTCATGTTTTTTTTTTTTACTGGTCAGTGGTGCTAAGTACTATAAAAGTAAACTATTTTCTCATAATGATAATATTTATTTATTTATTTTTCATAACATCTTCCCATTCCAATTTTAAAAGCTTCATATATCACTCTCTGACAAAAATAAAGAATTGTGAAGAATGGTTATCATCTCATAAGCTTGTTAAACCACTTAATGAACTGAGCAAAGCTTTTGTCACTCTCTCTCTCTTGAAAGTATTTCTACTAAAGTTATACATTATTATTATTATTATTACTATTAGCCATATGTTGCAAGGAAGCCTGAGGCTTTTTCTGCACCAGCCAAAAAATTTCTGAGTTACCCTAGAGAGAGAGAGGGGGGGGGGAATTACCAAGAAAGAGAAGAATGGTGATATCCAGCTCATGACCTTGGGTGTGCCAAACCCATACTCACCAGATGTGAACCCCTGGGGATAAATGGAATCTTCTCTTTTGTCTGAATGTATTCTGACATTGTTGGATCTTACTACGTTCACATATTGAGAAGCAGTAAATTGTGCAAGCACTGGTCATGGGCCACAATATCACAAGTACAGCTTCTGCTTTCTCAAGAAACCTTCCTCAGGGGCAGTAGGTTTCAACAATTTTCAATTAATGGAATCCTTTTATTAACCACTTTTTTTTTTGCAGAACCTAGCAATATATTTATAAACAATAATGTATACTTATACAAATTAAATAAAAAATCAGTAACAAAAAAGTTATGGAACTCCAGAGATTCCATTGAAAAACCCCTAGAATTCTGCAGGAGACAGACTGAAAACAAACCCACTAGGTTGCATGAGAAGTGTAGTAGAATAAGTGTACAACATTTTCTTTTTGTTCGTTTTTTGGTTTCTGATAGTTTCTAATGTGAGAGGCCTTCTGTTAAAGTAAAATTCCAATTAGAATTATTGTAAGGAGCCATTAAATGGCATCTTTATGACTTTTGGTCTTGAATGATATTGAATGTGTAGTGGGGTTGAGCATCTATTTTTTTTTTTTTTTTTTTGTGGTATATGATTTTGGTCTCTAAGAGCCCCATGACCACAGTTAATCTTTTAATGGGAGTTTTACATACACATCATTGGGATATAGTGGGGATTTTTTATGTGGGAAATAGTTTTGGGCTGCCAGAGCCCCATGACCAGAGTTAATCTTTTATGGGAGTTCTGCATACACATCCATTAAAGGATTAAATAATGTTTTCTCCTTGTTAGTTGCATTTTTATTGAAAATAAAAAATGCATTACACTCAGATAACAATTAAAAGATGTGCTAGTTTGTCATTACATCAGTTAAATAATCTGGTAAAACCAAATTAACAGCATTAAATAATGCAAAAGAAATGAAGTGATGGATTACAGTTTCTGATTATTAAAATATTGATAAAATATTTTTTCACAAATCTTCATTGGATGGCATTTGAATCCTTTAGCTGTATGGGCACTATAAACTTTAGTCTGTTTCTACAGCCAGCCCCAGTGGTTTGGGTACATAAACAGACAAACGGAAAGCAAATTATTTTATTTTACAGTATTTTATTTTGTTAAAATTAAAATATATACAAATATAAATGAAATTCTCTTTTATTTTTTATTTATTTTTTCTTAATTAGTTAAAGCAGTCCTAAAAATATCTGGTAAAAAAAAGTGCATAGATAGGAAGAAGTAACTTTTTACCCTTTCATCTTCATTATGCCTTGCCATAAGCAAGGTTTTAAATCTCCAGTCATGAGCAGAAAAGTACCAGTAATTTTTGAATCACCCAATTTGATTATTTGGAAACCTCTTGTATTAAAAAAATGGCAAGTGGATTGGGGGGTAAAAGCTGCTTCAAAGTATTTCGTAATATTAGTAATATTTAAAAGATACTCAGCACATGACTGCCCATTGTAATATGACAGACACACATTTACTTATTATATCAATTGACTAAAGAATTCTTTTGTGACATAGTTTGTAAAATAAAGTATGTTTCTAAACATTACAAATATATTTTGCAGGTACCACCCCACATGCCCCAACTAATGTGACAGTTAACACAAGTACTGTTGCTGCAACTTTAACTTGGCTTCCAGCATATGATGGTGGTCATGAGCAAACATATGTTATTTGGTAAGGCAGTTTTGAAAAACTATTTCAAATTTACAACTGATATTTAATTCAGAATATAATTATAACAGAACATTTCATTACATCTTTGACCATGTAATTTTATGACCACATTGGACTTGATATAAATTTGTATTATAGCAATAATAGAATGTTTTAATGAAAATTCAGATTGAAAAAATACAAGTAAATTGAGTAAATATTAATAATAAAAATGATAGTAGCTAGCAGAGTTTTAGCAATAGCTAAAACCCACAGAGAGAGAGAGAGAGAGATGGCTAGTATAATACTGTAACAAAATTTGCTTGAAGGATGGAAATAATTAGAGTCAGTGTTCAGCATATGCAACGGGAGAGCACATGCTTAACATAGGCATCAGGCCTTATACGTTCCTGTTAAAGCTGCATCATCAAATTTAGCTCTATTATGTAACAGAAATAGACACCCTCTGGGTTACAAACATCAGTACATACCATTAAGGTCAGGTAACATTATTTTATTGCATTATAGCCTTTTATTTTGTTTCTGGTCAAATTCAAATGAATGAAAGCTGTTGATGTTGTTTACAAACATGAAAATATAAAAGATATGCATTAAGTGCTTAACCTTCCAGTGCTAGTGTGACATTAGATAGATGCCACTTTTTTAAATGTTTTGTTATTTTTTAAAATTTATAAATGAAATCAAATCTTGTGTACCTTTTCCCACCAATATTCTCCAACTCATGCAGTGTTTTCATTTTGATATATTATGAATTAAGAGACATTCATTTTGTATGTGGTGTTTAACAGATGCGAATTGAGCAAAAGCATCTGTCTTTATTCTAGGCAACTCCCATGTGGTGTCTGTGAGATGCCAGTGACAAGTGTCTGATCTTTCCACAGAGCTTTGGTTTCACTGACTAAATGTGAACAGCTTAGAAAAATACAGTTGTTCACATTGCTTCTGCCAGATGCTGGGCAAATGTCTGTTGTGTTTCATTCTGGGGATAAGTGACCTTGGAACTTCTAAAAATATGATAAAACTTTTTTATTATTCTTTTTTGGTCTCTGTAATTTATTCTCATGTGATATTTTTTAATCAAGCTGATCATAATTAAGAGATAACCAGCCCAATGTGATGTGACAAGCACAGTGCTATTAAATGGTAGGATAAATAAATATATAAATGTCCATTTATACTCCGGATGGCCAAATCCAGAAGAGTTTGCAACTTCATTGTAACTGTTTTGTTGCAGCCAACATAACAGCATGGCAGCTAACAATGGACTGTGCACTTTTTCTGGCAGCATATAGTTTCAGTCTCACAATGTGGGAACATGCAACAACATGTACGAGAGACAACTAGGAGTAATACTTTTGATCTTTGATCTGATTATCATCAGCAGTGGTGGATTTAGCACTTGAGAGGCCCCAGGCGCAATTAAATTTTGAGGCCCCCCCATAAATATTTTCGGTACCACTACAGTGTGCATTCTACGTGCACGTTTTTACTATAGCACGCACTCTAGATTTGGTGTTGCGGTTTTAATCATTTTGGTTGCGCAGTTCTTTCATACATATTTTATTAATTGGGAATTAAAAAAATTAATTCCCAATTATCACTTGCTATAAATGTCACGTTGTTGTTATTTGGTTTTAGGAGCATTAGCAACTAAGGACATATTGCTCCGGGAATATGCGGTGGTCATTCCCTGACCTTTCCGCATCCTCCACATTTGGTGGTGATGGGCTCGAACCCTGGTTTAATCAAGAAGTGTGTGCTACGCACTGCTGCTCCTTCCCACCTGGCTCCGGAGGCGCTTAAATGTCACGCCTCATCAAACAATTCAGTTTTAATAAATACATAAACAATACATAAGATATTACAGATATTTACTTGATAACAAAACAAAAATACTCCTACACTAAAACACCAACCACACCAAACTCTAGTAATTTGTAACAGATTCGTGAGTGAAATGTTAGTTCCGAAAGCTATTAAAAAAGACGATGCTCCGTTACATGTGAGCCAGCGCAGTAGTGATTTCAGAGGCTTTAAAAGACTACTGCGCTTGCTTATTGGTTCTCAATTAGTTTTTTTTTTTTTTTTTTTTTATGAAATCCCCAAACACAAAAGGTATCAAAAGCTATAGTACTTGGTACCGTGCATCATGGGTTGAAGGAAAAGTATGGGGGGGGGGGGGAAGTAGCGGCTTAAGATCGATTGAAGCCCCGGGCACAGAAGAAAATATTGGGCCCCTTAAAAAAAAAGAGAGAGACAGGGAAAATAAAAATACATGTTAACCATTTTTTTAAATAAATAAAAAATATTATGTACTATTAATGTTTTATTTCCAATAAAATTTTAATATAATATATGTATAATATAATTAATAATAACATAATAATAATCACAAAGTTTCGAACTAATAGTTGAACGTATTAGTTCAACTAATTTGTTGGGGTTTTGCGTATAAAGTTGGGGTTTTGCATGGGCCCTTCAGAAGTCGGGGCCCAGGGTGTGCGCCCGGTGTGCCCACCATTAAATCCGTCTCTGATCATCAGTGATTCTTCATGCATTAAGAATCTGCAGATAAAGGAACCACTAGGTGGCAGTGATCACAGTGTGCTGATGTGAGATTTACTCAAAGAGGTAACTACCATCAGGGGTAAAGGGAAGGGTTTTTGCTTTCATAAAGGTGACTGTGGTGGTCTGAGACAGTTTTTAAATTCTATACAGTGGGACCAACTGATGATGTTACCCACAGCAAATTCTAAAAGGGAAGCATTCAAAGAATTAATTTTGGAAGCTACTAGGCTTTTCATACCAACTAAGAAATATTGTTCAAGGTTTAGGCCTAAATGGATGTCAGATAAACTAATGAGACATGTGGCAGAGAAGAAAAACGCATGGAATACATATAAATTAACAGGTGGCATGGAAGCCTATGGTAGATATAAGCTGGTCTGTAATCAAATCACAAAGGAGGTTAGGCAAGCAAAGGCAGATTACAAGAAATCTTTGGCAAAGGATGCAAAGAAAAATATTTTTGTCTGCCTATCATTCTTCACCCTATTATATTTTTCCCCATGCCTTTTTTTTCCTATTAAATATCCACTCATTAATAGGTTGTATTTTATGGTGTTCTCTAATTTCATTACTTTTAACTTTATGTCTTAATGTTTTATTATTTTCTTTAATGTTTTCATTTCTATTGCTTCATTTATTTGTTTTATCTGGCTGTGTACATTATTTTAGATTTTACTATAGTTTTATATATTTTAACTTTTGTGTGCCTTGATTAATGTTTGGATTATTCCAAATTATGTGATTTAACCGCTCATATATTCTGCTGAAGAGGTTGATGAAGAGGTTGAAGAAATGTACACTGAAATTGAGAGTCTTCTAGATGAGCAGAAAACCCACTACACTATTATTATGGGGGACTTCAATGCTAAGGTTGGAAAAAGGCAAAACAGCGCAGAAAGAGGAACTATAGGAAATTTTGGAATTGGTGAAAGAAATAAAAGAGGTGAAAGACTTGTGAAATTTGCAGAATCTCAAGGACTGTCAGTAATGAACACTTTTTTCAAGAAAAGGGTGAACAGAAAGTGGACATGGAAGAGTCCAAATGGATCAACAACTAATGAAATCGACTTCATCCTCACTAACAGAAGATATATTGTGAATGATGTTACCGTCCTGAATAAGGTAAATGTTGGAAGTGAACACAGAATGGTAAGATTTACACTTGATATAGATGTAGGAAAGGAAAGGAAAAAACTGACTCCAGTAAATAATACAAAGGTCTTTGAAATAACAGAGGAGGAGAAAAAGCAGTATGTACTGGAACTTAAGAACAAGTTTGAGCTTCTGCAGACTGCTCAGGACCAAGATATCGACGAGGAATATTACAACTTTCTGAAAGTGATAAAGCCCAAGAAACCTATAGGGAAACAGAAATCCAAAGAAGAAAAAATTAGTCAAGAAACACTTGTCATGATGAACCAAAGACGACAAATGAAGAGCAAGAAAAACACTGACAGGGAGAAAATTGAGTATACCGAGTTATGCAAAGCCATTAGAAAGAGACTCAGAGAGGACATAAGAAGATTTAACACAAGAAAAGTAGAACAAGCATTAAGGGAAAACAAAGGATTTAAATCAGCAGCCATGAGCAGTAATACAGAAAGACAAATGATACTGAAACTGAAGAATAGCGATGGTGTACTTATAAACAGAGAAGGCATAATTCAAATAGCAGAAGACTACTATAGAGAATTATACAAGGAGCGAGGAAATGATACCAGCAGTGGGGAACATGGATTGCAAAGTAGCAACACATACGACATACCCGATATTCTTCCTGATGAGGTAGAACATGCATTGAAGAAAATGAAGAATCGGAAAGCCCCGGGGGAAGATGAAGTTACTGTAGAGTTGTTAAAATTGGGAGGAAGAGACATAACACAAAAACTGGCAAGGCTCTTCACAAAGTGCATTAGAAAAGATGTGATGCCTA
Source organism: Mastigoproctus giganteus (assembly GCF_048544385.1). Taxonomy (NCBI): domain Eukaryota; kingdom Metazoa; phylum Arthropoda; class Arachnida; order Uropygi; family Thelyphonidae; genus Mastigoproctus; species Mastigoproctus giganteus. The sequence continues at coordinate 46,855,249 of NC_143578.1, read as the reverse complement.
AGCAGTGGAATAATGCAATCATAGTTTTGCTGCATAAGAAAGGAGATAAATCAGAAATTGGAAATTATAGACCAATTAGCTTGTTATCCCACATCTACAAGTTGTTCACAAGGGTCATTACTAACAGATTAGAAAGAATACTTGATGAGAATCAACCAAAAGAGCAAGCTGGCTTTAGGACAGGATTCTCAACTATGGATCACCTTCACGTAATATCACAGCTAATGGAGAAAGCAAATGAATATAAAACACCATTATGCCTGGCATTTGTGGATTATGAAAAGGCATTTGACTCCATACAGCATAAGGCAATGTTTCGGGCACTGGAAAGACAAGGCATAGATACTCCATATATTATGATTTTGAAGAAAATATATGAGAGTGCTACATCCTTTATTAGACTAGACAAAGACAGTAGCAAATTTAAAATCGAGAAAGGAGTTCGACAAGGAGACACAATATCTCCGAAGCTGTTTACTGCTGCTCTTGAGGAAGCTTTCAGAAGATTAGACTGGTCGCAGAAAGGAGTCAATGTGAACGGAGAGTACCTAAACCATTTACGATTTGCAGATGACATTGTGGTCATAAGCCACGATCCCAAAGAATTAGAGGAAAATCTTAATCAGTTATGCACAGTTAGTAAGGATTTTGGACTAAAGATGAATATGGCTAAAACAAAAGTAATGATGAACAAGTATGCCACGGAAAGGGAAATAATGATTGAAGGAGCAGTAATTGAAAAGGTGGAGTCATATACTTATCTGGGACAAGTTATTAGCTGTAATAATGATAAATGGCTGGAAGTCAAGAGAAGAATAAATTTTGGATGGATAGCATTCAGGAAATATAGCCACATACTGAAGAGCAATATCCCAGTTTGTCTGAAACGTAAAATAATGAATCAATGTATACTCCCCACCATGACTTATGGAAGTGAAACTTGGGCACTCACCAAAAGAATGGAAGAGAAGCTAAGAACTACACAGCGAAGAATGGAACGAATTATATTGGGAATCAGACTGTTAGATAAGAAGATTGGATTAGAGAAACACATGGATTAGGCAGCAAACTCAAGTAAAGGACATTCTTACCAAAACTAAAGAACTAAAATGGTCTTGGGCAGGACACATAGCTCAAAGCCATGATGACAGATGGACTAAGAAAATAACAGAATGGTACCCAAGAGGGGCTAGAAGAAAACCTGGAAGACAAAGGCGGAGATGGATAGATGAAATTCATGAGTTTTTGAGTAGTAAATGGATGGCCAGTGCTCAAAACAGAAAGAACTGGAAAGTTGCTGGAGAGGCCTTCATCCTGCAGTGGATTGAAAATGGCTGATGATGATGATGATATTCTGCTGACTTTTGATGTTTGTTCTTTTACCTGTTGAGTTATTTCTGAACTATATATTTGTATTCCTAGATAGTTAAACTTCATTACCTGTTCTGTCATTTTCCCTTCTAATTCTAATTTACATCTTGTCCTTTCTTTTGCTGTCATTTGTCTTTGTTTTCCCTATGGATAGTTCCCTATTATACTGTTTACTTTGCTAAACTTTATTAACTTGTATAATTAATGATGAGGAACTTGGAAGAGTTTTTCAATGCTCTACTTCTCAGTACTATTTTCCTTGTAATTTTTTTTTTAAATTACTTTTTCATCTGGCACGTAATTTACAGTGGAACACTGATTATGAGTCCTTCTATATATCGATTACTTCTAAGATGTGCTGTATCTTGCAGTTTTTGTTTTCTTTTTCCTTTGTTCATTGTTTGGAAAAATAATGTCAAATCAACTATTTTCACCTGCTGTTGAATCTGTTATTTTCACTTTCAATTGAATGTGCTGTTTTCACTTCCAATTGACTACATTATATTTACCTTCCGTTGAATTTGCTTTTAGTTGTTATCGAATCTGTTTTTAGTGTTGTGTAAAACACTAAAGTTATAAACTCCTCAGACCCAATATAGCCATCACAGTCTATAAACAGAAATATATTTTATGATTGATTTATTTTATTCAGTCTTTTGTTCTCTGATCTGGTGCATTTTCTATTATCACTCACATTTCTTTGTTTTTTTTATCAGTTGACGCTATCTATAGTGGTACTTGATATTTTGTCATTTGTACCATTTTAAAAATGGTTTAGCTGTTTAATCTGCTTTTAATATGTATATACATTTAGAGATTTTCTGTATGGGAGGAACCTCTGTTGAAATAGGATTTTTTTTTCTTTTTTTTTTTTTTTCTTTTTTAGGTACAGACTAGCAGATCAAGGTGATAGTGACTGGCGGACGATAAGAGTTTATCCAGATGGAGCTACCACATTTACAGTTTACAATTTACAACCAGATACAGAATATGATTTTCAGGTACTTTCTCGTAACATGTTGGGAGATGGAATGTTCAGTCCTATCATTAGAGCCAAAACTAAATGTAAGTTTTAATCTGTAAACCATTACAGTAAATTATACTGTAATTTCAATTTTAGAAATTATATAAAGTAAACAACAGCATCGGTTTCTTATTATACTCTTGTAATAAATCAGTCCTTATATGCTTGTTATAATTAAGAACCTCATAGATGCAATGAATTATAAAGGTTCATCCAAAGAGGGATTTCAGGTCAAAGAAATGTATTTATCCTTGTAAAAGCATCCAGTGTTTCTAACATATTATAAATCAACTTGGATAGCAATCAGATAAGAATATGCGAACTGCAAATTGCAATATGTCGCTTGAGGAAAGTGTGATCAGTAGACTTAAAAAGTTTTGAACTTAGAAAAAAAAAAAAAAGCCAACCAATCGTGTATATATAAATATACATGCTCCTAACTCCACATATATGTGGAGTGAACTCAAAGCTGGCTTTCATTTCTGTATTAAATAGAAAACTAGTCTCGCTTAGTTAAGAAGCTGTAAAAAGCTCTTTCCTCTGTAAGTGGCCTTTCATATGAAAAATAAAATCAATATAACAACACAAATTTTCAATAGTTAAGTAACTTAGAATAGTTTTAAATGATTTCCAGGGGGAAATTTTTCCTAGAAAAACTGTTTTGTAATTTAAATGACATATAATATTTAACTTATATAAATCTTGCTTAGGTAATGAGACCACATCTTTCTATACATGAAAGCTGTATTAAAATATTTGATTAATTTCATTTACTGGAAAATTAATATAATTATATAGAAGAATTTCTATTCATGATTTTCTGTAAATATTTTGAAATAAAAAAAAAATTGTTAAGTGACAAGAGATCTAAATTTAGGATGTCTCAAAAAGACCCTGATTATTAGAAAAAATGCAATGTTTTTCAATTTTGGTTTGAGCTAACATGATATGATTAACTGAAAAGGTTTGTAATTTTAAAAAAATTTTATCGCATTTTGTTTTTATTTATTTAATTTTAAAACTTATTGTTTCATATTCACATTTAAATTAAAATTTTTATGAGTAGTAGGCAGGCTTTCTTACACTCTCTTGTATTTTTGTAGCTGGCGAGATTTAAATTGTTAGTAAATGCAATGATTTTAACATTTTCATTTTTATATCTAGATTTTTTTACATCAATACAAATTCCCATCCATGAACACCTACCCACAGACTTTAAATAAATAGTATTGTGACAATACTACTTATTTTAAAATCTCTTAGACTGTGTTTGCAAAAAAACATGAAGACAGAACTACTTATTTCAAAACCAGTTTGTACACACATTTTATAAAACAAACTTTTTTTTTACTATCAGTTCCTCTTGCTCGTGCATACAACATAATGTGTATATAATCTTTGTTTTGTAATTTAATTAAAAAATTTTCCAACAAAGCACTCAATATCTTCAGGATGCTGATTTGGTCTCAGGAAATGACAACTGACATTCACACCTTCTTGAAAGAATAAATTATTAATAAATTAGCTAAAATTTAAGAAGCTCATAGATGCAATGAATTGTAAAGTCTCATCTAATAAAGAGGAATTGCAATCAAAGAATTACTGATCTGACTAAACTTGAATAGGTGGAACTGTTTAGTTCAGATGCCAATCTAAAGTAAAGAGGTAATTCGGGGGGGGGGGGGAATAAATAATGAATAAATAATACATAAAAACATGCAGTATCTCTGATATGTCATTTAATGAATAGTGGTCATTTCAGTTTTGTGTGATAGTTTTTAATCATCAATAATAATACAGTACAATACAATACAAATCTTTATTGCTTCTAAAAGATGCATAATAAAAACTTATTAAGAAAATAAGATTTCTTATCAACAAGTTATAATTAGGTTTTTCTATGCATGTTTAGACATATGTTAAACCCATAATGAAATCATAGCAACCTTACACATTAATAGAAATTAGTCAATCCCCCCCCCCCAAAAAAGCAAGGGAGTGTTATTAGTAAGAAATTGCTATTTAAAATATAACATTTTAAAGAAGGAAAAGAAAAGAAGAAAAGGAAAAAAATACATCTGAGTATCATTCTTCCAGTGACAGTGCAGGTTACCTCTCATTAAAAACAATACTTTTTCTATGTGGAAATTTAATCTTAGATATTCTATAAGTAGACCTAAGTTTAAAATCCAGATTATAATTATATAATATGTTGTTTAATAATGCACAGGTATGCTTTGCTTCCTATCAGTTAAGAATGGGTGGATGATCAAATAAATATGATTGGGTGTTTCTAAAGTTATAATGGGAAGTTTCAGAAAAATTCTCATGCTCTCATAAATTAAACTTAAAATTTTATAAAAAAAGATGATGTTTCTGATCTGTAAGAAAAATCTTATATTTCAGCAACAAAGATTTCCTTTTAGCATTAGAATTAGTTTGAGGCATATGATGCAAGAAAGCAAGCTTATACAACATCAGCTGGGGGGGAAACCCTTCCCATTTCACCCACCAAACTTCTGCACATCTATTCTACAATATCTAAGCATTAGTACCGTGGTCTTTGGATTAATTTTTAAAAACACTATTCCAAATTTTATTGCTAAAAATTAATTTCAACAGCCTAATTATCAAACTATTAATGGTCCAGATATCAAAAACATAATTTATAACAGTCTATTAAAGTAAAATAGATTTGAAATTTAGTTTTGGATAATAAAAATGTTTCTCAGATAATAAGATAAATAAATAAAGAACCTAAGCTTAGATATTAAATAACTAATGTGAGTAAACCAACTAAGAGAATATTCAATCCAAAGACCAAGGTACTGATGCTTAGATACCATATCAATATGAGCACTTTTGCAAATATCCAAACTGGATGAGTTTGAAATTTAATTCTTGGAAAGAATTGTGTAATTTGATGTGAAGCTCTGAAAGCTCTGTGAAACTCAAAAGTAATTTATTGTCATGAGTCCATAACTGTAAATATAATAAATTTTGCTGAATTACTAAGCTCATTGTGTAGAGATCTTTTCCAATAATTTAAAGTAAAATACCATCAGCTACTTTAACAGAAACATTTTTAATAACATGAAACATGAAATAATAAATAACATGAAATAATAATTAACAACAAAAGAAGGCAATTAAGAACCTGAGGGATTACTTCCAGAAAAATGCACCACCAATCTATCAAGCCATAAGGAATATAGACAAACAGTACACACTACTCAACCTCAACATGGAGACCCGACTGACACAGAAGAAAATAAAATAGAAAGATGAGCAAAGAAGGCACTCCATGGTAGACACCACAATGACTCCATCAAGGCTACATAGATAAGGTGGCTTCCAACACATGGCTCACAAATGGGAGGCTCTTCCCCAAGACAAAAAGATTTATGCTTGCCATCCAAGATGAGATTCCTGAATGCCATCCAACGCCACAACAGCACCAAGAATTACAGGAAATACATCATCAAGGACACTGGAGTGACAGATGACACATGTTGACAATGCCACCTGGCCCCAGGAACAATCCAACATATCACTATAGAATGCAGAAATATCACCAAGATGGAGTACACTCAGAGATATGACCAGGTCACCAGGATAATACATTAGAAGCTAGTCCAAAAATACCAGTTCATCAAAGAAGGTGTACCATAATTATAAACACAAACCCCAGGCTGTACTGAGGCCCTACTCACAAACTATACTGAGACTGTGCCATAATAATGAACAAGATAATCGTGCACAACAGAACAGATGTAATTCTCATTGACAACAAGGAAATGGATACCTACCTGATCAACATAATGGTGCCCAACACCAGCAACCTCCAGAAAACTAATGGGGAAAAGATCAGGAGGTACATAGACCTAAGACTGGAAGTCAAAGAAATGTGTCATATGGAACAAGTCATAATCCTCCAAATTACTGTGTCAATCACTGACATGGTGCTAAAGAGCCTCCATAACAGCCTGGCAGCAATAGGCCTCCCAGAGAACACTTACATGGAACTCCAGAAAGCCACAATCCTGAACACCTGTGGGTTAGGCAGAGAGTTCCTCACCCAGCAATATATAGAAACGAGACACAACAACCACTCTATGCATCTGGTACCAGCATCTATCATAAGATAGGAAAAACCCATTAGGAGAAGAAAGAGATACATAATAATGATATTAATAATAATAAGAGAAATAGAAATAATAATATGAGAAGTAGAAATGTTGAACATACTGCATTGAGTGTGGCACAGAATAAAGTCACTCACATTCGGGCTTTAGGCAGAGGGGCCAGTTCAAAAAGGCAGAGACAGTCTCCCGAGAAATACAGTGAAGCAATTGGTGCTGTTCCCCATATGGGAAGGGCAAGACCATCCAACCCAACCAATTGGAAGTGCTTCCTGTAAAACTGTTTCTAGTGACCGCCTAAGGAACAAAAGCTAACACATGAAGTGGAGCATCAAAATGAATATGTTCATCATGTGAGCATACTACAACATAACTAAGCTAGAGATAGACATGACAGTGTACAGGATGAAACTACACACTAAGTGGTTCTACCAGTTCCTGACTGTTGAAGTCACTGAACAGCGAATAGCAGACTAGAGATGGACCATCATCACGAAGAACTTGATAACTCCTGCAATCTTGGAAAAAATCAAGCAGGATGTGAGTGATCAACTACAAAAAACAATGAATATGGACACAACTGAACCAGAACTGGAAGAGGAACAGCAAGTACAAGTATGGCAACCTGGAGAAGCTGAAGTGGAAATATACATAGTCATGATGTCCAGAATAGAAAAAATGTGGAAGAAAGCCCTAGCAGAACTCGAAGGAATGGGCCCCACAAAGACCATACTAAAGCAGAGACCCTGATAGAATCCTGTGGCAAGTCACAGACCACCTGGCAAATAATACTAGATTACCTCAACAACAATGAAGTAACACTAGATACCATCCCCATTTACTGTGCTGCTGTAGCTGCCACCAGGATGAACAGAAGAGAAACCAGAGACCAACAGAAAACAAAATGCAAAGACAAGAAACTGCTAGCCTGGGAAAGAAGGCTACAGCAGAAGGAGAGCTAAGAGTGAAGACAGGCCAACTGACCTGGTGCCAAAAGAGTAACAGAAGTAAGAAGCTGATCAGAAAAGTGAAGACTATCTTCAAGATAGACAACATCCACAGAAAACATGAGACTTATAATCAGAGGATTGAAAAATACCTGGACACCCTCAACAGAACCTCCTTACACTCAGTAAAATACTTTGCCATAATAGGGAGAGTACCAAGGGAAAAACTGACAACCTAATATTTGATGAAAACTTGAGAGCCTTCTATGAGAATACTGGGCAAGAGGAGAAGGAGGGCAGTGGAAGAGTCCTGATCAGAAGGCACTCGAAGAGTTCTGGGGTAACCTGTGGAGCAGCGGAGTTAGCCATAATGGCCAAGCCCACTGGATAGACCTAAAATGGAAGAAAACCAAGGACGTACAAGAGATGACAAATCTCTTGCATCCTTTGCTCATTGCTTACATTCCTGCTGCTGTTTGGCCACGATATTCTGGCTCTCCAATTGGTCTGATATTTTCTTAGTTATGCAGCTAGTCAGGATCTTGTACATTGTTGGAAAACAGGTGATCATTCTGTACTTTGGCGGGTTTGTGGTGTCTTTGTATTTAGCCTTCAGATAGGTGTGGATATACCCTAAAAGAAGGTTGGAAGAACCTGTATATTCTCTCTCCCCTGATGAACATGGATGACATCACACTGTATCCTGCAACTGAGAATCAACTCCAACAGCTACTCCAGATCACCACAAGTTCAACGCTGACATTAGGATACAAGAAATACACCAGTCCATCAGGAAATCCTGCAATTGATAAATTCCATGAATAGATAACATCCACAACTACTGGTACAAGAAGTTCAGCTGCACACAAAGACACATAGTGTAACAGTTCACCCAGATAATAAGGCACCTTGACACAATTCCAGAGCCTCTAATTCAAGGAATCACCTATCTGAAGACTAAATACAAAGACACCGAAAACCATCCAAAGTACAGAATGATCACCTGTCTTCCAACAATGTACAAGATCCTTCCAACAATGTACAAGATCTTCCAACAATGTACAGTAGCATAGCTACCCTTTTTCAGGCCCGGAGGCAAAGAACATGTTCGGGGCCCTACTTAATTAATGAAAATTGCAAAAAGAGGGCCTCTAAAGGGCCCAGGCCTGGAGGCAATTGCCTTGCCTGCCTACATTGTAGCTATGCCACTGAATGGCTACCTACCTGATTGGCATAAAAAGAGGCCTCAGTAGCCAAGTGGTCAGGAGTGGGAGTGCAGTAGTATGCACTCTTTGAGTAGACCGGGGTTCAAGCCCCTGACTCCTAAATACGGTCAATCTGCCAACCCACACTGGACCAGCATGGCAGATTATGGTCCATTTCCCTTAGCATGAATTGTTGAGGAGGCTTCCGTCCTGCAGCACTGCCCAACACCAAAAACCTCCAGAAAATCAACAAGGAAAAGATCAGGACGTACACAGACATAAGACTGGAAGTCAAAGAAATGTGGCATATGGAACAAGAAAAAATAACCATCCTGATCACTATGTCAATCTTTGGCATGGTGCCAAAGAGCCTCCATAAGAAACCAGCAGCAATAGGCCTCCCAGTGAACACTTACATGGGACTCCAGAAAGTTACAACCCTGAACACTTGTAGGATAGTAAGAGTGTTCCTTAACCATCAGTAATAATAGTAACTAGACACAACCAACCAACCACCCCATGCACTTGGAGCAGTACCCGTCATGGGGTGGAAGTAACCCCCCTTAAAGGAGAAAAAGTTTTATAAAAATGATGATGATGACATCAAACTCTAAACCACAACTAAGAATCAACTCCAACGGCTACTCTGGTTTGCCGAAGAGTTCAGCACTGACATTGGGATGCAATTCGGTCTAGACATGTACTACATCAAGGACATCTAGTCAGACAAAACTACCAGCTGAAGACCGGTGAAGAGATTGAAGCCCCATGACAAAGTGAGAGAGATACAAATATCTGGGGATGATGCAGGCCCACCAGTTAGAGCACAAGGAGATCAAGGCCCGCCTAACTGAGAAATACCATCAGAGACTCAGATGCTTGCTAAAATCAAAGCTGAATGGTGGGAATATGGTTACAGTCATAAACACTTGCTAATAACATTTGCAGTCCCAGTGCTAATATTCTCCTTTGGAATCATAGATTGGACCAACACCAAGCTGAAGGAGATTGTGATTGACCTAGATAATGATGATGAAGAGCCACAAACATCACCTGAAGTCTGCTATCGAGAGTCTGACCATAGCCCATAAAGGAGGGGTGGGGGATTGACTGACCTCACTAAACAAGAGAAGAAAGCAATTAAGAACCTGCAGCGTTATGTCCAAATAAACACAGAACCAATCTACCAAGCCATAAGAAAGATAGACAGCGCACAACACTCAACCTTAACAAGGAGACACACTCACATGTACAGAAGAAACAAAGACAAAAAAATGGGCGAAGAAGACACTACAATGTCCTCCATCAAGACTACATTGATAAGATGGCTTCCAATGCTTGGCTCACAAAGGGAAAGCTCTTCCACAAGACCTAAGGATTCATGCTCACCATCCAAGATCAGCTGATCAACACCAGGAACTGCAGGAAATACATCACCAAGGACCCCTGAGTAACAGATAATACATATTGTCAATGCCATCTGGCCCCAGAAACAATACAGCACATCATCGCAGAATGCAGGGTGATCACCCAGACAGAGTACACTCGCAGACACAGTCTGATGGCAAAGATAATCAGAAATTAGATCATCATAAGCTATTGCAAAAATATCAGCTGATCAAAGAAATTTTACCGTACACAAGTACAAGCCTCAGGCCATACTAGATACCTCTACTCAAACTGCACTGGGAATGTGTTATAATAATGGACAAAATGATCCTGCACAACAGACCAGACATAACCTTCATTGACAAGAAGGAAATGGCTACCTACTGTGTTGGGCACCACTTCAGAAAACATACAAAGAAAAAGATCAGGAAGTACTTAGATCTAAGACAGGAAGTCAAATATATCTGGCATATGGAACAAGTAATGATTATCTGGATCACTGTATCAACTGCTGGCATGGTGCCAAAGAGCCTTCATAAGAACTTAGTAGCAACACACCTCCAAGAGAACACTTACATGGAACTCCAGAAAGCTGCAATCCTGAACACTTGTAGGATAGTAAGAGAGTTCCTCGACTAACAGTAATAATAACAATAAGAGTTCCTCAACCAACAGTAATAATAATAATAATAGTAATTGGACACAACCAATTACCCTGTGTACTTGATACCAGTACCCATCACGATGTGGAAAAAAACCCATAAAGGAGAAAAAGTTTTAATAATATTAATAAATCATTTTTTTCATAAAAACATAAGAATACATAAAAAATGATAGCCCTTGTATAGAAACCAGTAGGGTCTTTTTAATTGAAGAAGTAAATACACTGAAAAGGATAGTAACAACAAAAAATGTACACATAATCTTACATGTTCATTTTGTTGTTGTTACTATCGTTTTCAAATTTTATTGAAATTAACAGTATGTGTTACATAAGGGAGCATAACCTTAAACAGTAACGAAATTAGATAAGGAGACTTTACAGATGTTGCCTGTCTTAAAACAGTGCATTTAGCAGTCTGTTGGTGATTTCAGATGTATAATGGGAATCACACATAAATAAATGGACATCACTACAAAGTTCTGTTAATCAGATGTAGGGTTAAATTAAGGAAGAAGACATCAAATTTTATTTTATGGCTGAAAAGTAGTATTAGTTTGCTGGGATTTCGAAGATCCTAGGATCTGCCAGACATTAAACTATACATCCAGAAGTTGTTGAGAAACAAACCTGAATTTGGAGAGTGTACAGCTGTGGAGAAATAGGTACATCTTGAATTCTTTTGAGAGTTTCCTTTAGAAAACCTGACTCACAGATGGATAAATTTACATGTCTCTTTCACATCTAGAACTCAGTGGAAGCAGCACATTTTAAATTGATGATGCTGTGGAAATTTGTAAAGCATAAAGAACTTTTGAGAAAGAAGGAATGTTAATATATTCAAGAATAATTTTCATTGACTTAATTTTAAGTAATAAAGTTTTAAGTATATCCTGATTGAAATCTTAATGAGTTACCCAAGAATTTTTGCATGATTTTACACAGTTTTGAAGAACTGCAATATTCAAAGGTAGTGAATATTGTATAAATATTTTTTTTTTTGCTAGTGAGAATGTGATGTATTAAGTTTTGAAGATATTGAGCCTTCAATTGAAAAAATTTCGGAAATTTACAATCAAGTCACAAAGGCTGTTAAGAAAGCTAAAGCAGATTATGAGAAATCTTTGGCAGAGGATGCAAAGAAAAAACAGAAGACTTCTTTTCTTCTGTAAACACTAGAAGGAAGGGGATGAATCATGTAAGTCCACTTCATATCAATGGTTTAAACAGTGATGCTCCTGCTCAGCTTACAAGTTGACTAAATATTTTGTATCTACATTCACACGAGGAATTCTTCAGAGGAATGAATGCCAGATGTTTTTAAAACTCTACAAGGGAGCTAAATGATTTGGTAATAATTGAGAGGAAAGTGGAAAAGAAATTTCTGAAGTTAAATGTAAGAAAGGCATCTGGAGTGGATGGAATCTATCCAATTATATTAAGAGAAGCAGCAAAAGAGGTAAGTAAACCCTCAGCCTTAATTATGAGAGCATCCTTGAATTAAGAAAGTCCCTGTGAACTGGAATGTGTGAATGTATTCCCAATTGACAAAGTGGGGTCAAAAATTGACATAAATAATTACAGACCTGTTGGCTTAACTTCTGTTCCAAGGAAAATAATGGTGTCACTGGTTAAAAAAGTAATGCAGGACCATCTAGACAAGAGTGCAGTTATACTTCAGTCACAGCATGGATTTGTCAAAGTGTCAATTTTGTCTGACCAATTTGATTGGATAATATGATTTAGTATCTAATCAAATTGGTAACAAAGGAACTGGATGCAAAAATAATTTTGATATGTACTTGGATTTCAGGAAAGCCTTTGATATTGTTGCACATAATGGACTGCTGTACAAATTGGAGCAGTGTGGCATTAATGGCAAGTTACTGCTATGGATAAAGGGATGGGTCAGTGGGAGAAGACAAAGAGTTGCTATGAGTGGACTACTCTTTGTGGACTAATGTTATCATTTGAGTCTACCAGAATTCAGTGCTAGACCCATTGTTGTTTTCTGTATTTATTGGTTATTGATAAAGGTATATCAGGCTTAATATCTAAGTTTGTAGATGATACGAAGGTTGGCAGAGTGGTTGACGGTATGCTACTGCAACAAGATCTGAGAAATGGTAGTTGAAGTTTAACATTGACAAATACAAGGTACTGCATATGGGTAGCAGTAATCCCAGAATAACGTACCAACTGAGCCTTGCTTCACTCGGGTTAGTGGAAAATGATAAAGACCTGGGGCTAGTTGTTCAGTCAGATATGAAGTTCTTGCAGCAATGCAGACAAGCTGCCAGGACAGCACATGGGGTTTTATCAGTGATATACAGGAATTGTGCTACCAGGGATAAGGAGATGATTATTCCATTGTATAAGGCAATGGTCAGGCTACATCTTAAGTACTGCATATAGGTCTGGTAGCCTCATTTTAGGAATGATGTAGAGCTGCTAGAACAGTACAGAGAAGGGCAACAAAGTTCGTGAGGGGGAACAAAGGGATGCTCTTACTGAACTGAAACCAAGAAAGGCTTCAGTTCTGAAAATTGCAGTATCTTTTTGACTAGGCACCTGCTAGGTGATCTGATTGAGGTGTTTAATGCTTTGAATTGATTGAGCAAGAATCTCATCAATGTTGATAGGATTCATTCTCTTGCTCAAACTACTCACATGAGGGGGCATAAATTTAAATTGAGGAAGAATGGTTGCAGAATAGATGTGTGGAAAATTGCCTTTAATCAACAGTTGGTTGGTTGCTGGAACAAAATTAATTCAAGGAAGAACTAGACAAACTCCTCTTAGAGGGGATAGATAAATGAAGCGGGAAGATGTGTTCTTTATTTTATTTTATTTTTTTTGGTTGATGCTGTATAAGCTTGCTTCCTTGTATAATTTGTCAGACTAAGGTAAAGAAAGCCTGCACGAGAATGACGAGAAACATCAGATAACTTAGTTTCCCGACACCAGACTCTAGCGCTGCTCGATCAGTAAACAGATGGTAGGTGTTATCTTCTGGAGCAAAAATCGAGACGGATATATTAATTGACAGGTAGGCATGGCAAATGATGAAATGATTGGTGGTGGGCGCGACAGACAACATTCTACTGTGTAGTCATTGGTTGGCATTATGATGTGTATTTACCAGTAAAGAATGGTGCATAATAGTTTTGTAATGAACGGTGAACTGGTAATAGTAGCGATGAATCTTTTAAGGTGCTGATTGACATTATGATACATGTGTATCCACACGAGTGTCTTTAAAAATAAAAGTACGGTAATAAAAAATTAATATTTTGTTAATAAACAATTTATGTGCTAGTCCGCCAATGATTCTCAAGAAAAAAGGTTATGTTACCCCCTCCATTTTGGGAGAGGTTCAAGCTCCCATGGGATTCAAGTGGAGGAAACCTGACCTTTTTTCACCATTAGGGCATATTATTGAACAAGAAAATAAAAATACAGTCATAAAAAAATTTATTTTTTTTATGAATGTATTTCTAAATATGACTGATTCTAAAGAAAAAAGGTTAGGTTACCCCGTCCACTTTGGGAGGGGTTCAAGCTCCCATGGGATTCAAGTCGAGGTAACCTGACCTTTTTTCACCATTACGAAATACTGTAATGGTGAAAAAAAAGGTTAGGGCATGTGCGATTAGGACAAGTTACCATTAGTGCTGCTAAAGTGATACTGAACCGATGTTATCGTGTGTTGTGTTGTGTTTGCACACCAATCAGCACATTGTTTGCCACGCCTACCTGTCAATCAATATATCGTTCTTGACTTTGCTCCAGACCACTAACACCTACCGTCTGTTTATCGAGTGAGCAGCGCTAGAGTGCCATATCGGGAAACTAATTTTCCGTGTAAGTTATCCGATGTTTCTCGTCATTCTTGTGCAGGCTTTCTTTACCTTTGCCATTTGTCATTACTAATACTAATCTCACATAGTGGTGTATTACAGTAAAATTTGCATTGAGAGTACTGTCTACTTTTTAATTCAGTTATGTCTGCTCTTTTAAAAGTTTATGTTGTCACATTTTATTATACTGCATAGTGAATGAAGAAAAGTAAAGAAAGGAGTAAGCATATATGGTACAGGAAGCCCATGTTTTATGTCCTTAATTAGTTCCATGGATGCTGGATATTAAGCAAAAAGATGTATATCAAGATTCATTTACCCAAAAAAAACAAATGCTATAAATAAGTATTCATTCCCGAACATCCAAATTCAGATCATATTTTGTTGTTATCCTATTTTATGCAGTTATTCGCACTATAAATACATAAATACAATACTATCTATACCCTCTTCAAGTCATT
This sequence comes from Mastigoproctus giganteus, assembly GCF_048544385.1. Classification (NCBI taxonomy): domain Eukaryota; kingdom Metazoa; phylum Arthropoda; class Arachnida; order Uropygi; family Thelyphonidae; genus Mastigoproctus; species Mastigoproctus giganteus. The sequence goes on along the minus strand of NC_143578.1, from coordinate 46,840,189 downwards.
TAAAATACAAGACAGTACTACTAAGATAGCTATAAGAATACTGAAAATATTCAATGACACAATTAAAATGTAAGACTTATCGGCGAAGTAAAGAAAGCCAACACGAGAATGACGAGAAATGTCGGATAACTTACGCGGAAAATTAGTTTCTTGATACGGCACTCTAGCACTGCTCGCTCGGTAAACAGATGGTAGGTGTTATCGGTCTGGAGTAGAAGTCGAGAACGATATATTGATTGACAGGTAGGCATGGCAAATGATGTGCTGACTGGTGCGTGAACACGACACACGTTAACATCAGTTTAGTATCACTTTAGTAGCACTCAGAAGAACTAATGTTCACTTGCCTCAATGGTAACTTGCCCTAATGGTAACTTGCCCTAATTGCACATGCCCTAATGAATGTTTTCCATAATTGCGAAAAAAGGTCAGGTTACTTCCACTTGAATCCCATGGGAGCTTTAACCCCTCCCGGAATGGATGGGATAACCTAACCTTTTTTCTTTAGAATCATGGGTGGACTAGCGCATAAATTGTTTATTAACAAAATATTAATTTTTTATTACTGTACTTTTATTTTTAATGTCAGGTTATGAAATATAACGGAAAATAAAGAAACCTTTTCTTTTTTTCGTACCCAAACTTAAATCAACAGTATAGTAAAAACACTCATGAACTCCAAAAATCTGCTTTTAATGATGAGAAAAAAACATAATGAAGAACATAAAAATGAACAGAACGAAACTTTCATTAATTTAGTTTTCATCAAAAAATCAACCAACGTTTTATTTTCCTTACAAATTTCTTCCATCTTTAAAAAATACATTGCTACTATTAGCTGTTTACCGTTCATCACAAAACTATTATGCACCGTTCTTTACTCATAAATATACATTATAATGCCAACCAATGACTACACAGTAGCTTGTCGTCTGTAGCACCCACCTCCAATCAATTCATCATTTGCCACGCCTACCTGTCAATCAATATATCCTTCTCGATTTTGGCTCCAGACCGATAACACCTACCATCTGTTTACCGAGCGAGTAGTGCTAGAGTCCGGTGTCGGGAAACTAATTTTCCGCGTAAGTTATCCGACATTTCTCATCGTTCTCGTGTTGGCTTTCTTTACCTTAGCCAGGCTTTTCTGTTAGTGCAATAAACGGGTAGTAAACTCGATCTTATTCATTTGTGATAATACCAATAGCTGGAATTCTGTTTTACGTTATTATGGTGGAATGTGTTTCCCCTTTGCTGAAATCTGCTCTTCATTTCTATATCTAAACTTCGTGTCACGTTCGTTCCAATTTGTTTGTGCCATGTGCTTTGTTATTGATTGAAGCTTCTCTTTTTTACTGAGTTTTAAATTTTACTACCAAAAAAAAAATGTTAGTGAACAGAAAGAGAGTGAATTTGAGTGTAAAAGATTAGTTACGAAATATAGAAATGTATGATAAATTAAACTTAGGCAATATGTCTCAAAGGGAAGAGGCAGTAAAATTAGGAGTGCCTCAGTCATCTTTATCAAAATTGTTAAAATCACGTCACACATTAAACACTAATGTGATTAGTGAAACCAGAAAAAGGAAGCATGAAGGGAAATGCCAAACAGTAGATGAGGCTCTGTTTGTTTGGTTCAAACAGGTCAGCTTATTTAATGAGCTAATCAATTGTAGCATTCTTCTTCGAAAATCAAATGATTTTGCTTAAAAACTACACAAAGAGATTAAGGCAATTGACAAGATGGAAGGAGAGGCATGATATTGTTTACATAAAACTTCACAGAGAAAAACAGGATTCCAATGGTTCTGCAGCTGACAACTGGTTGAAAACCTTTTGGCAAACCGTGTTAAGTAGTTGTAATCCTGAAGACATTTTCAATACAAACGAAACAGGGTTGTACTACAGGGCTACCCCAGACCACTGCATGATTTTTAAAAATTCCTATGCATCTGCAAGAAATAAGATCTAGGACAGGACTCCAGTTCTTTTAACAGCCAACATGATGAAAATAATCAAGATGAAGCCATTAGTTATTGGCAAGTAAAGCACCTAGATCTTTTAAAGGAGTAAAACAGCTGCCTGTTGAATATGCCAATAATACCAATGCTTGGATGACAGCTTCTTTATTTTGAAGATTATCTTCGTAAATGGGATTTGATATTGGATAACAAAAACAAAAATATTGCATTGGTTTTGGACAACTGCCCAGATCATCAAAAGTTGACTGTCAGAAACACTGAATTAGTTTTTCTACCATCAAATACCACATCACTGATTCAACTTCTTGACCAGGGAATAATAAAAACCTTTAAGATCTTTTATAGATCACATATTAGGCGAAGAATCATCCGGCGTATAGATGAAGGTTAGCATTAGCATTAGTAAAGGCACATGATGCAAGAAAGCTTATATAGCATCAGCCAAAAAAAAAAAAAAAAAAAGAACCCTTCTACTTACACCCATCCACTCACTCCAAATGTTTGTCTAGTTCTGCCTTGAATCTATTTAAGCTATCAACTTCTACAACGACAGATGGACATTTGTCCCAGCAACCAACCACACGATGGCTAAAGGCAAACTTCTGCATATCTATCCTACAACTGTCTTTCTAAATCATCTTTATATTTAATTTAACTACTATGCTCTTATGTATGTCATTACTCTTTGTTCTTACGTTCTTTTTATATTGCTAACAATGGCTGCTACTTATGAATTTTGTCAACTCTCAGATTGTATGTTTAATATCATTTCATGGACATGTTTTTTTCAGAGCAACTCAATTTGAATTTATGCCCTCTCAGGTGATTATTCTGAGCAAAAGGAAGAATCCCATCAGTATTGATCATGCTCAAACCATTCAAAGCTTTATATACCTCAATCAGATCACCTCGCAGGTGCCTAGTCGCCAGACACTGTAATTTGCAAAACTTAAGCCTTTCTTCATAAGAGCAACCCTTTGTTCCATTCACTAATCTTTTGCCCTTCTCTGCACTTGCTCCAGCAGCTCTACATCTTTCTAAAATGAGTCCTCCAAACCTGCATACAGTACTCAAGGGGTGGTCTTATACAAGGCGATAATCACCTGCTTATCCATGCTAGAAAAATTCCTGTATATCAATGACAAGACACGATGAGCTACTCTTGCAGACCATCTGCACTGCTCATAAAACTTCATATCTGTCTGCACAATTACCCCCAGGTTCTTTTCATTCTCTACCACTGTCAGTGTAGTACCACAGAGTTGATATGTTACTTTGGGGTTACTGCTTCCCATATGCAGTACTTTACATTTGTCAATGTTAAACTTCATTTCCACCGCTCAGCCCATCTGCTCAAATTTTCTAGATCCTGTTGCAGTAGTGTACTGTCATTAGTGTCATTAACAGCCCTGCCAACCTTCATATCGTCTACAAACTTGGACATTAATCCTGCTATACAATCATCAATATCATTAATAAATACAGAAAACAACAATGGACCCAACACTGAAGCCTGAGGGACTCCACAAATAACACTGGTTCATGAAGAGCAGTGTCCATTGATTACCACTCTGTCTTCACCCATTCAACTATCCCTTTATCCATAGCAGCAATTTGCCTTCAATGCCACACTGCTCCAGTTTGTGCAGCAGTCTTCCATGTGCAACAGTATCAAAAGCCTTTCTAAGATCCAAATATATGATATCAGAGTTTGTGACCACATCATAGTATTCATTCAAATTGGTCAGACAAGACTTCCCCTTAACAAACCATGCTGTGTCCGAGGTGTAACTGAAGTCATAGCATTAGCAAAGACACATGATGTAAGAAAGCAAGCTTATATAGCATCACCCAAAAAAAAAAAAAAAAAACCTTATTTCACCTATCCAAAACACTGAAACATTTTTGTCACATTTTGTCACATTCTGCCTTGAATCTATTTAAGCTATCAACTTCTACAATGACAGATGGAACGTTTTCCGGCATTCAACCACCCGCTGGATAAAGGCAAACTTCCCCACATCTATTTTACAACCGTCATTCCTCAATTTAAATTTATGCCCTGTCAGGCGATTATTCTGAGCAAGAGGAAGAATCCCATCAACATTGCGCATGCTCAAACCGTTTAGGCTTTATACACCTCACAGGTGCCTAGTCTCCAGACACTGTAATTTGCAAAACTTAAGCCTTTCTTAGTTTTTTCCAGTAATCAACCACCCGCTGGATAAAGGCAAACTTCCGCACATCTATCCTACAACCATCATTCCTCAATTTGAATTTATGCTCTCTCAGGCGATTATACTGAGCAAGAGGAAGAATCCCATCAACGTTGTGCATGCTCAAACCATTTAGGCTTTATACACCTCAATCAGATCACCTCACAGGTGCCTAGTCTCCAGACACTTTTAATTTGTGAAATTTAAGCCTTTCTTCATAAGAGCAACCGTTTGTTCCATTCACTAATCTTGTTCCCTTCTCTGTACTCGTTCCAACAGCTCTACATCCTTCTTAAAATGAGGCCTCCAGACCTGTATACACTACTCAAGGTGTGGCCTGACCATTGCCTTATACAAGGGGATAATCACCTCCTTATCCCTGCTAGAAAAATTCGTGTACAGTAAACCCCCGCTATTCGCGGTATCTGTATTCGCGGTTTCGCGTATTCGCCATCGCCGATTTAATATAAAATGAAACCTAAAAAAATGTGAATTTTAAAACGCCGTGAATATTTTCTGCCATAAAAACATGGGCGTGGCTAAAATTATCTTTCCCGGTCAAAACAGCGCTCAGTGGGTGGGGGGAGAGGGGTGAAAAAATCGCGAGCGTGGATGTTTCTCGCTAATCCTTGTTCAGTATGTGTTAGTCATGGAAGGTTTCGTCGTTTGATTTTAATTTATATGTTTATATATTGAATAAATTTATCAATTTATAAATTGATATGCTTACAAAAATGATAACTCTACCGTTTTGCAGTGTAAAACAGACTTTTTCGAGTGCGTTAACGGAAGAAAGTGACTTTATTGTGGTCAAGTTCTTTCTAACCCCTACAAAAATATGGTTACGAATAAAAAGAGAAATGTGAAAATATCAAAGAAGGTGATGACACTAGCGAATAAAATTGAGTTATTAGACGAAATTTCTAAAGGTGAAAGCGTCTCCTCAGTGGCAAAACATTATAAAATCAATGAGTCAACAGTACGATCAATCAAGAAATCGGAAGAAAAAATCTGCCGTAGTGTCCGTGAAACCGCGCTAATTGCTTCAAAAATTTGCTCTGTAACTCGTGATGTTAAATTAAAAAAAATGGAAAAGCTTTAAATCTGTGGATAGAAGACCGAATTCAAAATAAAATTCCGTTAAGTTCACTCATCATTCGTGAAAAGGCAAAACTTCTTTATCAACACTTTAGCGAAACTGGTGATAGCACTGGCGGGATAGGTTTTTTTTGCTAGCAAAGGCGCTGATTTGAAAGATTTGTTTGAAATTTCTAATAAATATTACATTTAATATTAAATTGTTTCTTATTTTCATTTCGATGCCATATGCTTGCATTTCACTATGTACTGTCATGTACAGTCATATTATGAAGGTACATATAATACATACATAGACAAAATTTTAGACTAGTTTTTCTTATATATTTCATACTTTTGAACGGAACCCCTTTATTACTATGGGAGCCATAACTCAGTATTCGCGTTTTCGGTATTTGCGACATTTCTCAGGAACGTAACCCCCGCGAATAGCGAGGGTTTACTGTATATCATTAACAAGACACCTTGGGCTACTGTTGCAGACCGTCTGCACTGCTCAGAAAACTTCATATCTGCCTGCACAATTACCCTCAAGTCCTTTTCATTCTCTACCACTGTCAGTGTAGTACCAGAGTTGATATGTTACTCTGGGGTTACTGCTTCCCATATGCAGTACTTTACATTTATCAATGTTAAACTTCATTTGCCACCTCTCAGCTCATCTGCTCAACTTTTCTAGAACCTGTTGCTGCATATTGTCATTAGTGTCATTAACAACCCTGCCAACCTTTGTATCATCTGCAAACTTGGACATTAAGCCTGATATACCATCATCAGTATCATTAATAAAGACAGAAAACAACAATGGACCCAAAACTGAACCCTGAGGGACTCCACTAATAACATTAGTCCACGAAGAGCACTGTTCATTGATTACCACTCTATGTCTTCTACTCAACCATCCCTTTATCCATAGCAGCAATTTGCCTCCAGTGCCGCACTGCTCCAATTTATGCAGCAGTCTTCCATGTGCAACAGTATCAAAGGCCTTTCTAAGATCCAAATATATGATATCAAAGTTATTCTTTGCATCCAGTTCCTTTGTGACTACATCATAGAATCCAATCAAATTGGTCAGAGAGGACTTCCCCTTAACAAACCCATCCTGTGTCTGAGCTATAACTGTCTAGTCTAGTCTTATGCAGATGATCCTGCAGTGCTTCTTTAACCGGTGCCTCTATTAATTTCCCTGGAAAATAAGTTAAACTAACAGGTCTGTAATTACTTGTGTCGCTCTTTGATCCACCTCTGTGAATTGGGGTTACATTTGCACATCTCCAGTCCATGGGTACCTCCCCTGAATCCAAGGAAGCTCTCATAATTATGGCTAAGGTTTTACTTACTTCCTTTATTGCCTCCTTTAATATAACTGGATAGATCCCATCCACCCCAGGTGCCTTTCCTATATTTATCTTCAACAATTTCTCCTCCACTTTGCTCTCAGTTATTACAAAATCATCTAGCTTACAGCAAGAGTTTAATTCACCTCTGACATTCCCCTCTCTGAATAATTCCTCATGTGTGAATGTAGATGCAAAATACTCGTTTAGTTTGTTAGTTACCTGAGCAGGATTACCAACAGTTGAACCATAAAAATCCAGTGGACCAATCTGATTCATCTTCCTTCTAGAGGTTACATAAATAAAGAATTCTTTGCTGTTTTTCTTTGCATCCTTTGCCAAGGATTTCTCATAATCTGCCTTTGCTGCCTAATCTCCTTTGTGACTTGGTTGCAGACCAGCTTATATCTATCATAGGCTTCCATGTCACCCATTAATTTATACGTATCCCATGCATTTTTCTTTTCTGCCATATGTCTGATTAGTTCATCTGACATCCATTTAGGCCTAAACCTTGAACAATATTTCTTAGTTGGTATGAAAAGCCTAGTAGCTTCCAAGATTAATTCTTTGAATGCTTCCCATTTTGAATTTGCTGTTGGCAACTTCATCAGTTGGTCCCACCATATAGAATTTAAATACAAAAGCAAAAGCTCTTCCCTTTACCCCTGATGGTAGTTACCTCTTTGAGTAAATTCCACTTCAGCACACTGTGATCACTGCCATCTAGTAGTTCCTTTATCTGCAGATTCTTAATGCATGAAGAATCACTACTGATAATCAGATCAAGAGTATTACTACCTCTATTTGCCTCTCAAACATGCTGCTGCAGAAAACAATCATCCAATAAATCCACAAAAGCCTTGCTAGTGTGTGAGTGACAAATCCACAAATTCCAGTCAATATCTGGGAAATTAAAATCCCCGATTATAAGACTCTCTGATTTACTGGCCCACTCTATTTCCCTGTACAGTTGTTTATTATACTCATTAGAGTCATTACGTCTGTAACAAACTCCTACTCTCGATATTGATTTCCCACTGCTTATGTCACACCAAACTTAATCGACACTGCAATGTCCAGCCATGTCGACTGGCTGTACTTCCTTGGATTTTATGTGTTTCTTAACTAATAGTATAACCCCTCCTCTCTTTCTATCCTGTCTATCCTTCCTATACACACTGTACTCCCCAAATTCCAGTTCTGCATTCCTTATATCTGTGTGGCACCATGTCTTTGATATCCCAACAATATCTGCCTTTGATGTTTTGACCAACACCTCAAATTCATCAAATTTATTTACCAAACTGCTGGCATTGGTGTATATGCAAATATACATGCACCTGTTCCTATTCTTAGCTACCCTAACACAGTCCGTGTGTTTACTTGTACCGCAATGACTCCCAGCAGTCTCTGAAATCCCCTGCATCTTGTTTTCCAGGCTGCTGCTCATGCCAAAAGAAGCAGTGCAAGAATCACTTTCACCTCTGCCAGCAGGCTACTGTTAATCTATTAGCCCTGCATCCACCCAATCTAACAGTTTTCCGACCCATTTAACACTGCCCTGACAGCATCAGCATATATTCTTGCACCTTTTCTATTTATGTGTATCCCATCCTTGTAGAAGCAATCTGTCCTGTTAACAAGCGCAGACCAGCCTGAGAAAAATTCTGCCCCATGAGCCTTGCACAATCTCTCTCGGGTTGAATTGGTTGACAAGGCTCTTATCATATACTCCCTCCTATCATGTCTGGGCAGAATTGCATACACGTTCAAATTCAACCCTAATTCACAGCTTTTTTTCAACAGTGATCTGTCCTTGTTAAATAATTCTGCTGTTTCCCTACTTTTCTGATATCAAAAAGCAGATAACTGTTATAGATGCACTTCACAGGACAATGAGTGCCTGGAATTAAGTTTCCGAAATCTGCATTAGCAACTGTTTCAAAAAATGTGGATTAATTATTCATGATGGGCAACTAAGTCACAATACTGATCACGTTGAAAAGCCTGAAGACATGGATGAACAGGAGTTTAATGATTGCCTGGACATAGATCGTGATCTACAAGTTACTACAGCTTTAACAGATGAAAAAATTGCCCAGTCTGTTACTGATAATTTCACCAAGGAGGAAGAAAATGAAGATGAACCTGAATGAATTCCAGTTACAAAACAGCAAACTTGTGAAGCTATAGCCATCCTGAGGAGAGCGTTGGAAGAAAGTGGTGCAAGTGATCGTGAATATAGACTGTTATACAATATTGAAAAATCTATAAACAGACTTTGTAGTCATAATTCAAAGCAATCTAAAATAAGTGACTATTTTAAATTATAATCATATTACAAAGTGTTATGTTTAATTAATATTAAGCTATGTACATAAGTATAAATTTATTTTTATTTTGTTCGGAACGTAAAAATTGGAATATTCTTCAGATTTTCACATATCATTTAATTGATAATAAACCTTTGGGTAATAAAGTGTAAATTTGTGCTTTATATCTTTATTTTTATAGCCTCTGGACAATAATTGTTGATTTTTGCTTATTAGAATCACCATTTATTAGAATCAAAATTCAATTTGCAAAATTGATCACTATAACTGGCACTTACTGCATATATATTTTGCTAAAGCAGAAAAACCAAGTTCACATATATACGATGTAGAATATTGCAGCAAGATGGCAAGTGCTTTTAATCCTAAATTTGAGTATTCCTTGGAAACCCGAACCCAAAAGTCATTCAGTGGGACTTCTTTATGCTTCATATTTAGGGATCTCTCATTACACATTTCAATTCATCTTCTGCCCAGGTATTGAATTGTCTCTTGAGTTTCCAATAAATGGATTTCTAACCCAATTGTACTTTTTATCGTCTAAATCCAGAAAATAGTGCCCTTAGTTACTTTTTAGCATCTTTAAATGGTCTAATATCAGTGGACATATTTCTGCTCTATTCAACTCAGCTGTAAGTGGAAATATTTCTAGTTGACTGTTGCTGGCAAGGTCTTTTCAGATGCGCATTTTTTCTAATAGAGCAGAAAGTTTATTGCAAGAGGTTAATACATTTTCATTTTGCTCTTCCATAGAGGTATTAATCTTGTTCAAATTTGCAAATATGTTCACAAGATAAGCTAATTTGATGAACCATGTGTCATTATGTAATAAATCACAAAAGATACGCATGTTTTCATCAAAAAAAAAAATAGCTAGTTCCTTTCTTAACCTGTAAACCATCTCCAGAACCTTATCACATGATAGCCTCATACTTCAGTATGCAGTATGAGATTCCAGATTCCAGATGAAAAAAATACAAGATTTTACAGGCATACTTTTAATATTAATTAACCATTTTAATCACTTCATCAAAAACAGTTTTTAATTGTGGACATAGAGTTTTGGCTACAAGAGCTTCACAATGAAGGAAACAGTGAGTCAAAATTACATTCTTATTATGATGTTTCACAAGGGAAACAAAGTCCTTTACCAATCCTTTCATATTGGTATCACTATCGGTGCAAATTCCAACACATCATTCCCAAACTCTTAATATAGGAATCCATCGATTTGAATATGTCTTTGCCTTTGGTGGATTCTTTGAGCCCCTTGCAGTAAAGGAACTGGTCTATTATTTTATCATTATCTGCAAAACAAATAAAAGCTAAGAGTTAACCTTTTCCAACCACATCTTTGGACTCATCCGTCTGAAGACTAAATGCTGCTTCCTTTACTCTTTACCCAATATTTACTTATCTGCTGACATATCCTATATTCATCTTTTGACAGTGTTACTAGAAAGAAGAATTTTCATAATTTCTTTTACAGCATCAGTACCTAACATAATTTTTACCATTTCTGAACAAGCTGGAAGAGTCAGTGACTCATCTATTGTATGGGATTTCATTTGTTTAATAATCAGTTCTGAGACCATGTGAATGTGGTCTCAGAACTGACAAACTAGCTTCAAGTGCTCTTTCAGGCATATTTCTAAACTTCTTAACAAATAATGAAGATGGATTTACTCACGTTTCTAATAGTCATCTGAAGTACTCGACACTTTAACAATGTGCATGTTTACTACGCATATGGCATTTTTATTTACTCAGTACCATTGTTTGGTTAGATAATTTCCAAAAGCAACACATTCAGGTTGGGGACAATTTTCATTACCAAACCAAGTGAAACCCAATGCTAGATAATCATCACTGTACAGTCTTAATTTACCTCTAATGATTTTTTTAGCCTTAACACAGCCTCAGCTATGACCTGAACTTGTGTTTACTTGTTGAAATTCATCATTGACTCCTGAAGACAATGATGCACTTTTCACCACAGTTCTGCTACACTCTTCTATTTTTTACTTTTTAATAACATATTCATCTATTTTTACTATGGATCCTACAAAAGATTAAATTAAATAATATAAGCATCTTTAAATGATAATTAAAAACACAGTAATATATTTTTTAAATAACTGTACACTTCAAACATTCAGGATAAGCATATGAGCAAGCTGCCACTTCACAAGTATTAATGAGACATTAACCCTTGTCTTTAGGACCCTTTTAGGGTCCTAAAGACAAGGTCCTAAAGAAAATTAACCCTTTTAGGAAACCATGACTACTGTGTCATAAGATTTACCACTTTTTACTACCATTGTTTACTATCAAGATTTGCCACTTTTATTTTAAGCATGAATTAGACAAAACATTGTCAAAACTGCACCAGAATGGCACCCACTGACTTGGTGTGACCGAAGCCAGCATGTAAAGTCTTGCATGGCATACACATTTGAGTTCCATTGCTCACAGACAATGTAATGACAGTGTAATGACAATGTAATCCAACATACTTAAAGAAACAAATAACTGAATTAGTAAAAAATATGCTTTTCATTTGCCTCCAAGTTCTATAGATAAAACTAAGAAAGAATATCAGAATTAAATGCCATTTTATTCTATAAACTTTCCTTCAAAACTCTACTACTGAAAACATTAGTTTATTTTGCTTACTAATTATCTCTAAATGCAGAAAGAGGATAAACAATGGCAAGCAGTAGAAGTCTTATGGCATACCTTAGAACACCTCGCAGTACCCAGATTGGGAAGCACTGTTCTAAATAATATCTCAATATGAAAGCACATTTGCTATAAGAAATTGACAGTCTTGAGAGTTTACTTTTCGAGAACTTGAAAACTAAACCCGAAAAAATTACTCCTTTACAAATTCCAGGAGGAAGATGAAATTCTTGGGTTAAGGTGAACAGTAGTGTATATTTGTATTATTAAAATATGTATTTATTAAATTGTAAGCATATTATAAGTATTAATTCATGTCTTTCTAACCTAAGTATATGCCTTTAAGTTTAGGATTTTATTTTTAGTGTATAGATTATTTTTAGTGTATATGAACCCAGTGTATAGGTCAACCTTCACCTTCAAATTTTATATGATTTTTTAGTGCCTCAAACATTGACTCATACACCAGAAAAATTGCAGTACTGACTGTTTTCTAGTATATTTCATTGTGCATGCCACTTGTTTGCCATTTCTGAAAACCAGAATATCAATACAGTAGAAGCTGGTATTGTTATAGCACAGCCAGTGCATCCTGTAGCAGGTCAGTAATCATCATGGTGAATTCAACTTTCATTATGGAAAAGTCTGTGAGTGGTAAGAAGTTAGTTGAATCAGCAGTCCATGTCAAAGACATGAGAGGAACCTATTCAGTGGAAAGCCTAAGAATATTATTTTCCCAATCCTGGATGTTAGGCTGACTTGAGGTGAAAAATCCATAGACATTAGAGATGAGGAATTTCTTTCCCTAATTTTAGTGTTGTTCGTAATAGAGAGACATATCTTGTTTACTTAACTGAAATACTCTCCCTTTTTTCTGCCAAGTTATCACAGGTATCTATAGGGGGTTTTCTTTTATGCTCTTTATCTGTGAGTTGGTTACTATGTAAAGCTGTAGTGAGATTGAAATTCCACCAGTGTTTGGATTGCTTAGGTACTAAACAAATTTTTGACTTTTGGTTGTGAACAATGATGAGGATTCAGTATTTGGTTTTATGGCACATGAGCATCTTCTCTCATATAGTACCAATATATTATGACTGTACAAGTGTGTGTTCACAGGTCAGTTTTCATGTTGTGTGGACTGAAAAGATTGGAACCAGTAGTTTTTTTGAATAAAACCAGAACCCAGTATAACTTTTGGGGTAAAACCCTGTTCCCTATGCCTTGACAGACAAACCCAGACCTCTCCAAATGAGTAATAATCAACAAAACCACTATACTGTCATAGAGCATTCCAGCAGGAGAGCCAGCAAGTTTCTTGCTGAAGAGGTAGGTTAACAAATATTTCTCATAGAGAAGTCTGAAACATGGAGTTCATAAGAGTTATGCTAACAAATTTTGGTTTAACCACTCTTTTCTTAACAAGTTTGCAGCTTGAAGAAACTATAATACTGTGGAGCTTTTTCTTTTGTTAATACAGTAAATGAACAAGTGAAGATGGCATAGTTATCCAGTGGTATATACAAGACGGTGCCACATTACATGCAGCAAGTATCATGTTGGATTTTTTTGTGAACTTTTTGGTCCTTGCATATTGTCATGTCATTATTCTGATCATTACACCAACTGTGAATATTTTTGGCCACTTCTATTTTTGACATCTGTTCTAACAGAGCAGTTTTATGAAACTTTAAACACACTTGTTTGTGCGTTGTAAATTTGGATCGTTGTTCTTTGTGAGGTTTCAACCTTAGTAGAGTTGTGATGTCATTCTGATTATAGCACCAGAATAAAAGCAGACTAATACCTATTATCCTCCAGTCACTATGATGTGATTATTTGCATTATCTGTTAGTAATGATAAATTATTACTTACTTAATAATGTAGTGTAGTTTGTATTCTTTCCTATCATTATGTAGACCTCCTTATATCAACGGGGAAATATTGTCCAGAAAGGTGCAATACCAAATGACTAATATTAGCAATGGCCACATGGTGCAAGGAAACTTATGGCTTATGCTGCACCAGCCAAAAAAAATAAATAATAAATAAATAATAATAATAAAATAAATAAATAACAATAATAATAAAATAACAAAAAACAAATAAATAACAATAATAATAAAATAAAAAAAATAAATAAATAACAATAATAATAAAATAACAAAAAATAAATATATAAAATGATAAGGATAAAATTATAATAATAATAAGATGAAGAAGAAAATTTAAAAAATATAAAATAATAATTAATAAATAAGAGAAAAGGAAATGGACAACCTAAGCATCTCCCTCCTCCCGTAGGAAATTATCCAGCTGACCTTTCAATTTCTCCAAACTGTCAACCTCTACCACCCATGTAGGCAGCTTATTCCAGTAATTTATAACTCACTGGCTAAAATAAAACTTACTGCAATCCAGTCTAAACGTCTCCCCCGGTAACTTGAAAATTTCGTTCTCATTAATATTTCTTATGCCTCTCAGAGCTTTAAACACCTCAATCAAGTCTCCTCTAAGGTGCCTAGTTTCCAAGCTCTGCAACCCACATTTCGAAGTCTTTCCTCATACGGATGCCCTTTTGCAATCTCACCAGGTGAGTTACCTGTCTTTGGACCCTTTCAAGAAAAACAATGTCTTTCTTTAGGTGCTGTCTCCATACCTGAACACAGTATTCCAAGTGTGGTCTAACAATAGCCTTATACAATGGGATTATGACGTCCTTATCTCTACTAGAAATTGTTCAATACATCATCGATAGGGCACCATGGGCCTTCCTTGCAACCTGTCTACAATGTTCAGAGAACTTAAAGTCTGACCGTATTGTAACACCCAACTCCCTTTCCTCCACTACCAGCTTTAGTTCAACTCCACCAAGTGTATAAGTTATTTTGGGGTTACTGTTCCACAGGTGCAATGCCTTACACTTTGCTGGATTAAAGCACAGCTGCCATTTTTCTGACCATTACTGAAGTCTATCTAAGTCATTCTGAAGAAGCTTTGCTTGGTGGCGATCTTTAACTAATCTACCAATCTTTACATCATCTGCAAATTTAGACATCATGCCATCTATCCCTTCATCTATGTCATTTTTGAAAATCAAAAACAACAGTGTTCCTAATATTGATTCTTATGGAACCCCACTTCTTACATCAACCCAATCTGAGGAATAACCATTTATCACAACCCTCTGCCTCCTGCCCTGAAGCCATCCAGCTATCCGTCTAAGGATTTTCCTGTGATTCCAACCTGTTCCAGCTTATAAAGTAAACACTCATGTGGGACTGAGTCAGATGCTTTGCTGAAATCCAAATCAGCAATGTCGAAATTATTCCCTAAGTCCAGCTTTAGAGTGACCCTGTCAAAATAGCTACCGAGATTAGTTAAACATGATTTTCCCTTTTCAAAACCATTCTGAGTGTCCTTCAGAATTCCATTTCTATCTAAATGATCCTGAATTCCAACTTTGATCATTGTCTCCATGATTTTCCCTACTACTGATGTTAGACTAACCGGCTGGTAATTTTCCACTTCACTCTTAGAACTGCCCTTCTGTATTGGAGACACATTGGCACTTTTCCAATCTAACGGATCACTCCCGAGTCCAGTGATGCTCGCATAATTAGCCTCAATGGTTCAATGCACTCACTTGCCGCCTCCCTTAGGATTATAGGGTATATGCCATCAACCCCAGGAGCCTTACTGGCCTGTAGGCTCGAAAGTTTTTTTATTAAATAAACATGCGAAATTTCAACATCATTAATTACATTTTTTTCGACTCCACTCCCATAATTTCTCATTGACATGAAGGGTTTTTCTTCTGTAAATATCGATCAAAGTAACTGTTGAGTTCATCTGCAACTTCAGCTGGGGGTGTCCAATACTATCCCACGTCCATTACATAAGGGTTCAGTCTGGTTTGTTCTTCTCTTCTTTGCATTTATATATGTGAAGAATTCCTTATCTTCCCCCCCCCCCATTTTGCTCTCTTTGCCAGTGATTTCTCATAATCTATCTTTGCCAGCCTAACCTTTTCTGTGGCACTATTACAGATCAATTTGTAGCTGTTATATGCTTCTGTACTTTTTATTGCTCCGTAACTTTTCCATGCTGTCTTTTTCTGCTCAAGTAATCTGGCAACTTCATTATTCTTCCAACTTGGTATCCTCCTCGTGGAGTACTTTTTTAATGGTATATAAGCATTCTAGGCTTCTGTGATTAATGTTTAAAAGGTATACCATAATTCAATTGTATTCGCTCTCTGTGAGATATCTACCCAATTAATAGAGGCCATGTAGCATCTTAAGCCATCATAATTTCCTTTCCTGAAATTATAACCCATTTCTTTGCCTTTAACTACCTCAACCTCTCTCTTCATCGTCCACCGTAGAACTTTGTGATCACTTCCTGCTACTGGTTCCTGCACTGTCAGCCCTATTATGTCATCTGGTTCATGGGTGATGATGAGGTCTAGAGTATTCTTTTCCCTAGTACTTTCCCTGACATTTTGATTCAAATAGCCAGCATCTAGTTGATTTAAAAATTTTGTCCCCCATGTGGAGTTTACCTCCCATTTGCTCCAATCAATTAGAGGCAAATTGAAATCACCCATAATAAGACATTCACTCTTACTTGCCCATTCTATTTTCATGTAGAGACTGTCATCATAATCTTCACAATCACCTGGCCTGTAGATTACTCCTACTCTCATTATACCTTTTCTTCCAACTATCTCACACCATACAGATTCTATACTAGTGTGAAATGTCTGAATCCAGGAAGGCTTTCGTCATGCTCAGGCTGCTTTTGATAAGAAGCATGACCCCGCCACCCCTTCTATCTTCCCTATCCCTCCTAAATACATTATACATATCGTACTGAAACTTGTCGTCCCCTATCTCTGGGTGGCACTACATTTCCGTAAGCCCTATTATGTCAGCGTTACTTGTCCTAACGAGCAGTTCAAATTCACTTATTTTATAATTTGACCAATAATATCAGGTAAACGTGTATCTATATTACCCTTGTCCCCCAAACTAGCAGTTTCCCTGAACCTTTAATGTATCCTCAATAATACTGGCAAAACCTCTTGCACCACCTTTGTTTAAATGTATCCTGTCTCTACAAAACAGATTCCTTCTACCTACAAGTGCAGGCCAAGCTGATAGACAACACTTCTGACATTTCTGTACAAACAATTCAGACTTAGTGTTCTTGTGTAGTTCACTACCCTACCACTATAATAGTTACTTCCCTGGTATTAGTTGCCCACTCATTTGAAATGTTTCTGCCCTCAGAACATCTTGCTAATATGTTCTGGTAACAAACAAGAAGTCTTGAGGTATGTGCAAGCATTAATTTGACCAATAATATCAGGTAAACGTGTATCTATATTACCCTTGTCCCCCAAACTAGCAGTTTCCGTGAACCTTTAATGTATCCTCAATAATACTGGCAAAACCTCTTGCACCACCTTTGTTTAAATGTATCCTGTCTCTACAAAACAGATTCCTTCTACCTACAAGTGCAGGCCAAGCTGATAGAAATTTTCTCCCAAAAGCCTTGCAGAGTCCTTCAAGTCTTGAGTTAATCCACAAAAAAACAAAGTGGATTAGAAAGGCTTTTGATACTGTTCTACATGGAAGACTGCTGAACAAATTGGAGCAGTGTGGCATCGGAGGCAAATTGCTGCTATGGATAAAGGGATGGTTGAGTGGGAGAAGACAGAGAGTGGTAATCAATGGACACTGCTCATCATGGACTAATGTTATTAGTGGAGTCCCTCAGGGTTCAGTGTTGGGTCCATTGTTGTTTTCTGTATTTATAAATGATATTGATGACGGTATATCAAACTTAATGTCCAAGTTTGCAGATGATATGAAGGTTGGCAGGGTTGTTAAGGACACTAATGACAGTATGCTGCTGCAACAGGATCTAGAAAAGTTGAGCAGATGGGCTGAGAGGTGACAAATTAAGTTTAACATTGACAAATGTAAAGTACTACATATGGGAAGCAATAACCCCAGAATGACGTATCAACTCTGTGGTACTACACTGACAGTGGTAGAGAACGAAAAGGACCGGGGGGTAATTGTGCAGGCAGATATAAAAAAAATCTTTATGATTTTCACTGATCTTGAAAAGGCATATGACAGTGTTCCAAGAAAACTCTTATGGGAAGCACTGAAAGAGGCAAATATTGATGGACAACTGATTAACATTATCAAGGCAATTTACAGGAATAATAGATGCAGAATTAAAGTGGGATCAGCTTTGTCACCTGAATTCCACACTTCAAAAGGCTTATTACAAGGTTGCTGCATGTCACCAACACTTTTCAAAATTTATATCGACATCTGCCTAAGATCCTGGTCAAAAAAATGTAATAAAATGGGATTGCCAATTAATAAGAACACCTATATTCACAATTTACTTTTTGCAGACGATCAGGTGGTGATAGCACAAGACTTAGAAGATGGAAAGTATGCATGTCGTCAATTGTTTGAGGAATATAAACAATGGGGTCTAAAAATCAATTTTAGCAAGACTGAAATGTTGTCTTCAGGGCCAGGACACATTCTAAATATTGTAGGTTTTAAAATCAAACAAGTCGATAAATTCAAATATTTGGGATCAATCTTACAAAGTGATGGATCATCCCAAGCAGAGATCAAAAAGAGAATTACAGATGGCAGAAAGGCTATCAGCATGTTAAACTCTGTTCTGTGGAGCAAAAATATCCTACATAAAACAAAGAAACTTATATTTCAAACGACTGTACAAAGTCTTCTATTGTATGGAGCGGAAACCTGGACATTGAATAGGCGAGCGGAAAACAAATTGCTCTCCACAGAAATGGATTTTTGGAGACGCTCAGTAGAAACTTCTAGAAGAGACAGAAAACAGAATCAAGACATAAGGGAAAAAATGGAAGTGAAAAAGAATATTATTAACACCATTAGAGAAAAGCGTCTAACATGGTATGGACATGTAAAACGGATGCAAGAAAACAGATATCCAAAGGCTATCCTGGAATGGATATATCCTGGAAGAAGGAGAAGAGGAAGACCTAGGAGGACATGGATGGATGGAGTACGAGAGTGCATGACAGCCCGAGGCTTAACCGACCAAGACACCTTGAACCGCACTTTATGGCGGGAAAAAATTCCTAACAAGAAATAACTTGTAGGCTGAGGAAACCCATTGTAAACAGAAACACTCCTCTTGAAGAAGAAGATATTAAGTTTTCTGAGCAGTTCAGATGGTCTGCAAGAGTAGCTCATAGTGTCTTGTCAATGATATACAGGAATTTTTCTAGCAGGTATATGGAGGTGATAATCCCCTTGTATAAGGCAATGGTCAGGCCACATATTGAGTACTGTATACAGGTATGGAGACCTCATTTTAAGAAGGGTGTAGAGCTGTTGGAACGAGTACAGAGAAGAGCAACAAGATTAGTGAATGGAACAAAGGGTTGCTCTTACGAAGAAAGGCTTAAGTTTTGCAAATTACAGTGTCTGGAGACTAGGCACTGGCGAGATGATCTGATAGAGGTGTAAAAGCCTTGAATGGTTTGAGCATGCTCAATGCTGATGGGATTCTTCCTATTGCTCAGAATAACCACCTGAGAGGGCATAAATTCAAATTGAGGAAAGACAGATGTAGGATAGGTGTGCGGAAGTTTGCCTTTAGCCAGCGGGTAGTTGGTTGGTGGAACAGACTTCCATTCTTTGTTGTGGAAGTTGATAGCCTAAATAAATTAAAGGCTGAGCTGGACAGGTATTTGGAACGAATGGAGTGACGAAATGGGAGCATTTTTTTTGGCTGATACTGCATAAGCTTGCTTTCTTGCATCATATGCCTCTACTAATACTAATGGATTTAAACCGAGAAAGAAGAACGGCTTCATTTAACACTACCTACACAACTATTATAACAATTCTTGTTATGAAAGTGGAGATTACTGCTTAGATTTTAGTATTAATGATCTTGGTAAAACACCTCCCGCCATTCCCAACACGCTCCATTCAATGCCTCCTGTGGTCTTCTGTCAAAAGGATATCAGAAGGATTTTGATGAATCTTGATGCTAAGAAAGCTCCAGGTCCTGACAGTATTTCTCCACTTGTTCTCAAAACCTGTGCTCCTGAACTTACTCCTATTCTTTGCCGCCTTTTCTCACTTTCTTATTCCAAAGGTGTTTTTCCTTCTGTTTGGAAATTTGCTCATATCCAGCCAGTTCCTAAAAAGGGTGACAAATCCCTCCCATCCAATTATCGTCCCATTGCAATTACTTCTACTCTTTCTAAAGTAATGGAGAAATCAATTAACCGCCAACTCTTAAACTACCTAGAAACCTTCCGTCTGATCAACGATCGCCAGTATGGATTCCGTCAGTGTCGATCCACTGGTGATATTCTGGCTTATGTTACACATTTATAGACTAATTCAATGGAAAGGTTCGGTGAAACACAAGTAGTTGCTCTTGACATCTCAAAGGCTTTTGATCGTGTTTGGCATAAAGGTCTTCTTAACAAGCTTCCATCTTATGGTTTGCCTACTGTTTTTAGTAATTGGTTATCCAGTTTTCTCTCTGATCGCTCACTGAGGGTGATGGTAGATGGCTCTCTGTCTTCTAACTTCTCCACTAATGCCGGTGTCCCCCAAGGTTCAGTTCTTACACCCACTCTTTTCCTCTTATATATCAATGACCTTCTTCCATTGACTGGAAATCCTATCCATAGTTTTGCCGATGATAGCACATTGCATTCAACTTTCCATTTTGAGAAACCTTGTCCTGATCAATCAGCTTCAACTTCTCGAAAATCTGCTACCAATTCCTTAAATGCCGATCTTCAGGTAATTCTCCAGTGGGGCAAAGACAACTTAGTTAATTTCAACCCTTCTAAAACTCAGTCTTGTCTTATATCTCGCAAAAAGGATTCTTCTGCTCCTATGCTTATCTTTAGTGACACTCCGATTTCTAGGCAAAATGATATATCTCTTTTGGGGATTACCCTTACTTCTAATCTCTCTTGGCACAAGCATATTACAAATATTGCTTCCTCTGCATCAAAAAAAACTTGGTTTTCTCTTTCGCTCTCAGCGTTACTTTTCTTCCAAACTGCTGCTCACTCTGTATAAATCGCAAATCTGCCCTTCCATGGAACATTGATCCCATATCTGGGGTGGTGCCCCCAAAACCTCTCTCAGGTTGCTTGATTACATTCAGAAGAGGGCAGTTAGGTTAATTAATGATTCATCTCTAACAGAGTCTCTCTACTCGCTTTCTCATAGATGCACTGTTTCTGCTGCATGCCTCTTCTACAGATACTTCCATGGGCACTGTTCTTCTGAATTGGCTTCTATAATTCCCGCTCTCTCTTTCAAAACAATCCGAACACGTGCCGCCACCAGCCAACATCCATTTACTGTCCAACTTCAAACCCACAGAACCAACTTTTCATCTTCCTCATTTATTCATTCAACTGCCATTTTCTGGAACAACCTTCCTTCATACGTATTTCCTGAAAATTACAATTTACAGAAGCTCAAGTCCAATGTCAACAAATATCTTCTTTCATCTTCTCAACCTCCAACCCAAGCATGGTACTAAGTACTATAGGTTCTAATACCTCTCGTGTTTGGGGTTCACATAAAAAAAAAAAAAAAGTAATTCCATACCAGATAGATAATCTATTAACCAATCTCACCAGATGTGACGGTATAGTGGTTATCAGTGTGTGAATCAGGAATTTATATTATGCAGGTACAGGTAAAATGCTATCAGCTAATGTAATTACCAAAATGATATTAGGCCAGGGTGATCAGATTTTAAAATATAAAAACACAGGACACACAGATGCAACTGTGTAGCATACATGTAAATCACAAACACAGTAAAGCCATATAAGTTGTTTCAGAAATGCAGTGTCTACCACAGATTATTCTATGCTTCAGCTTATGTTGCTGTTGTATATTACAAACTCATGCCTGTTGGACAGATAATCAGTAAAAATTATTTAGTATTAGTAGTGGAAAATGATGCAAGGAAGTAAGCTTATACAGCATCAGCATAAAAAAACACCTCTCATACCACTGACCATCTCCTCTGATAATTTGTCTAATCCTTCCTTGGAATTAGGATTAGCATTATTAGAGGCACAGATGCAAGAAAGCAAGCTTATACAGCTTCAGCCAAAAAAAAAAACCATTCCCATTTCACTGATCCATTCATTCCAAATGTTTTTTTCCTATTCTCCCTTGAATTTATTTAAGACATCAACTTCCACAACGACAGATGGAAGTTTCTTCCAGCAGTCAACCACCTGCTGGCTAAAGACAAAGTGTTGGGTCCATTGTTGTTTTCTGTATTTATAAATGATATTGATGATGGTATTTCAAGCTTAATGTCCGAGTTTGCAGACGATACAAAGGTTGGCAGGGTTGTTAAGGACACTACTGACGCTATGCTGCTTCAACAGGATCTGGAAAGGTTGATCATATGGGCTGAGAGGTGACAAATGAAGTTTAACATTGGCAAATGTAAAGTACTACATATTGGAAACAGTAACCTCAGAGCAATGTATCAACTCTGTGGTACTACACTGACAGTGGTAGAGAATGAAAAGGACCTGGAGGTAATTGTGCAGGCAGATATGAAGTTTTCTGAGCAGTGCAGATGGGCTGCAAGAGTAGCTCATGGTGATATGATATACAGGAATTTTTCTAGCAGGGATAAGGAGGTAATTATTCCCTTGTATAAGGCCACACCTTGTATAAGGTCAGGCCACACCTTGAGTACTGTATACAGGTCTGTAGGCCTCATTTCAAGAAGGATGTAGAGCTGCTGGAACGAGTACAGAGAAGGGCAACAAGATTAGTGAATGGAACAAAGGGTTGCTCTTATGAAGAAAGGCTTAAATTTTGCAAATTACAGTGTCTGGAGACTAGGCACCAGCGAGATGATCTGACAGAGGTGTATAAAGCCTTGAATGGTTTGAGCATGCTCAATGCCGATGGGATTCTTCCTCTTGCTCAGAATAATCACCTGAGAGGGCATAAATTAAAATTGAGGAAAGACAGATGTAGGATAGATGTGTGGAAATTTGCCTTTAGCCAGCGTTTAGTTGGTTGGTGGAACAGACTTCCATCCCTTGTTGTGGAAGTTGATAGCCTAAATAAATTTAAGGCTCAGCTGGACAGGTATTTCGAATGAACGGAGGGGTGAAATGGGAGTGGTTTTTTTTTTTTTTTTTTGGCTGATGCTGCATAAGCTTGCTTTCTTGCATCATTTGCCTCTACTATTGCTAAATGCTAATGCAATTCTACAATTGTGTGTCCTCAGTTTGAATCTGTGCCCCCTCAGGTTTGTAATCTGAGCAAGAGGAAGAATCCCATCAACACTGAGCATGCTCAATCCATTCAAGGCCTTATACACCTAAATCAGATCACCTCGCAGGTGTCTCCAGAAGCTGAAATTTGCAGAACTTAAGCCTTTCTTCATAAGAGGACCCATTTGTTCCCTTCACCAGTCTTGTTGCCCTTCTCTGTACTCGTTCTAGCAACTCTACATCCTTCCTAAAATGAGGCTTCCAGACCTGTATGCAGTACTCAAGGTGTGGCCTGACCATTGCCTTATACAAGAGGATAATCACCTCCTTATCTCTGCTTGCAAAACTCCTCTATATCATTGACAAGAACCCATGACCTATTCTGGCAGCCTGTCTGCACTGATCAGAAAAGGACGCCTCCGTAGCCAGCAGTGCGTAGCATACGCTTCTTGATTAGACAGCGGTTCAAGCCCATGCCCACCAAATACGGAGGATGCGGAAAGGTCAGGGAATGACAGAAAACTTCATATCTAACTGCGCAATTACCCCCAAGTCTCTTTCATTCTCCACTACCCTGAATGTATCACTACATAGTTGGTACATTTCTCTGGGGTTACTGCTAGCCATATACAGTAATTTGCATTAGTCAATGGCGCCTCTGGAGCCAGGTGGGCAGGAGCAGCAGTGCGTAGCACAGGCTTCTTGATTAGACCGGGATTCGATGCTGTGACCACCAAATACAGAGGATGCGGAAAGGTCAGGGAATGACCACCGCATATCCCCAGAGAAATATGGCCTTAGTTGCTAATGCTTCTAAAAACCAAATAACAACAATAACATTTGTCAACGTCAACTTCAGTTGCCACTTCTCCGACCATCTATCCAACTTTTCCAGATCCTGTTGCAGCAGCATACTGTCATTACTGTTATTAACAACTCTGCCAACCTTTGTATCATCTGCAAACTTTCACATTAAGCTTGATATAACTTCATCAATATAATTGATAAATATACAAAACTCTTCAGTGTGAATTTGTGTCCCCTCATGTGTAGTCTAAGCAAGGGGATGGATTCCATAAACATTGTGCTTACTCAGCCCATTCAATCTTAAACATCTCAATTAGATCTCCTCGCAAGTGCCTTCTCTCCAGACACTGCAATTCACAGAACTGAAGCATTTCCTGGTAAGAGCACCCTTTTGTTCCTCTCACCAGTCTTGTTTTTTTTTTTTTTTTATGAAAAGAAACACAAAAGATATTAGGACTTATAGTACTTAGTACCTTGCAAGGGAGAAAGGTTGAAAGACAAAAACGTTTAAACAAGGGTAAAAGAGAAAGGAAATGGGCAGTACCAAGCACAAGCTTAAACAAGACCATCTGAAACTGACTTTTAATATTAGAATTGACTGTTGTAATAAATCAGTTCTTAGCTTTAAAGGAGAAAGATTATGTCTGGAGCTCACTGGCTGCCAAGTATGAAGCACACGAAGGAATAAATGTTGGAAATTTGTAATGTATTTATCAGTAGTTGTATTTTAATCAGTCAATTACATAAATATATATAGGAAAATAAAATAAAAGTGAAAACAATTCTGATATGATTCTAAAATTTGGTGGGTGACATTCTTTTGGAGTATGATGCATCACCTTTGAGTGTTGTAACACCCACTTTTGAAGATCTGGTTTAGAGCATACACTAGCATGCCTGCTAGGCTGTTAATTTGCATAATTGTTAAATGAGGTTTACCATATTTCAAAAAATAAATTTATAATGCTGTAATCAATATCAACTTGTAAATTACATCAAAAGACTTATGTTATCCTCCATGATCATTTTCGATTTTGTTATTTAATTTAACTAGTGTTTTTAATCCTGAATTTTAAAGGGTCTAGGAAAAAGGAATAGCAATTTTAATTATAAGAGAATTTTTTTTTTCTTTTGATAACTACTTCCCACTAAGTGGAAAGTCTCAGTCTAATGAGAAGTTACTCACAGACAGCATTCATGCATGCATCTATTATTTGTCAGTAATAGATGCATTCATGCATGCATCTATTATTGACAAATGTGATACTTAATAGCAGATTATTTTTAAGTGATGCATTATCAGCTACCATTGAAGATCATACCATTAACATCATAATTAGACTAATGCTGATATTATGATACAGGTCCTGAGGAAACTAAAAAAAGACTGTTTTATAAATACAGTAACCTTATGAATAAAAAAAAACCACACTAACTTTACCTCTTACCCTGTTAGGTAATCGTAGTTTCATCCTTACCTGCTTTTACACCATATCCTTCTTTCATGCTGATTGACCATTTAAAATCATATCATGTAAAATATATTTTTTTTATTATCTGCCCATTATTATGGATTTTTAAACGACTTTGGTAGATTATTTATCAGCATTGTTTTAAACTTTTCGCTTTAAATTCTTATGTTTTTATGCTTTTGCATACAACCAACTTTAAAGAGATAAGTTTTATCACAGCACACTTTTACTAAGTGTACTAAGTTTGGAGGGGGGTCTAGGTTCAAATCATGTCATAGACTTGAGGAATTTTTAAAAGCCTCTTCAGTTAGAATTGTAGTTAGTCAATGGCAGGAAAAAGGAGGAGTCTTTTTACCCATAAGTTATTCCAGGCTTTTCGGCCCACACAACATGCAAATCAGCTTGTCAGTGCACACTTGTACAGACATGATGCACAGTGCAATATGGTCTTAGATGCTAATGTGGTATATAAATCATAATAAGAACAAATAATGGCCAGCAAAAAAAAGATAACTCCTTTTTAGAACGCTGCATGATTAAAATATATAATTTTCTTCAAATGTTTTTTAACTAACATTAATAAAAAATCTCAAAATAAAGATTGGTAAAAAGGAATTAAACAACTCGATATTATACTGCATTACTAGTCCTTACAGCCATTGCTGTAAAGACAACTTTAAAATAAAATATTACTAAGAACAATATTTATTTTAGACCAAAAAAGTTCAAAAAGTTTATTTGATAGTGTTCATGATATTAGCTTTGTGTACTTTTTGTTTGTCTTCTGATATTTTCTTATAAAGTCTATGATATTGGGCAGGTGCAGTGCTTTAATAGCCTCAGCCTTCTTGTGTCTCCAGCCAATTTAATAAAACCAACTTCGAGCACTTCCAGTCCTGAACAATCACATGCCATTGGTTGATACCTGGTTATTCACAATTGAAGTCATCGCAATTATCAAATCACACAGTAGTGTATAATTCCATCATGATGTGTTATGGTACAAAGATGTTTAAAGTATGTTGAAATTTTATTACTTGATCAGAGTAATTGTTGAATCTCATTGTACTTAAAATTCATAAGTAAATATAAAGTTCATAATTTTTTTTGTAATCCATATCCATCTATTTGGATATGGTATAATGTATCTAATAGTAATAAGCCTTCACTATCATAAATTTTTACGTGATTTTTCACTGCTTGGCTTCTTCATTCTGAATTTAATGAAAAAAAATATATATAGCATTCTGTTCCTCTACTAAATTTAGATTTCTATAAATTTTAGTTGCTATTGCTTTAATAAAACATTTTGAGATTGTAGAAAATAATTTTATTCAAAGGTGTGCAAACATAAAGTTGAATTCAAATTTAACTCATATGTACTGTATAAAATAAAACTTCTCATATAGTATAATTATTTTAAGGCAATTGTTAGGAATGTCAGTCATTATGGTAATAATCTATTGAGATCAGAACTAAAATAATATGAAGAGCTTGGTATGCTGTTAGTCCTAGTATAATTTTGATACTGTCTTTCTCTGAAGAATTTTATGTTCCCAATCATATAGAGATACTTGGGGTATCTCTGCATATGCTGTTAAAAGTATTTTTTTTGAGAAAAGTTTGATAATGCTGATGGCTGAGTAGCTATGAAAGAAATCACCTCCTGTAATATGAAGAATAAGTGTTGATTAGCTGATGCCTAGTTATCATGCTAGTATATGATTATTGCACCTTGTGTACACAGATTTCTAAAATAAAATTTGTGAAACTAGATTTTGTATATTATCCTATTATCAAGTAGGAGTGCTCATTTCACGTTTGTTCCCTAAAATATGAACTATAATTACAGTGTAACACTAAGATTAAGGTAGCTAAATGATGCCAGCAGACTTAATTAATGAACATGAGGTTGACTTTATGCATCTAAAGAAACTAATATATCAGTATATGACAAAAACACAAAGTAAAATTACAAGAAAAAATTTGTGAAGTTTTCTAATACCTTTTAATAACTAGAGACATTCAAGACCTGTTTTATTAAGGTTAATTTTTACACATGTTCATAACTATGTGAATATCTATTGCTTGATGTGATAATACATATCAATTTTTTTCTTTTTCCTTGAAAGCTTAATAGTTGTTATGATGGCAGAGGCTTTATCCTCAATGACATATAGTTTGGTTATTCTGCAATCAAGTGTTAGAAGTAAACATTGAAACAAGAAGATTAAGTCACTAACTTCTTTCAATAACAAAATTAATATTAATTAAAAATTAAAACCTCATAAGCTGTTATAATAATTGTTTAATAGTGTAGTGTCTTGGACATCTCTTTTTAAATATAAACTTTTGTCTTAAATCTCATTGAATTAATATTTTTATCTTAGTATACTTTATGCTAGTATTTTAGCATAAAGTATATACAGTGTATAATTAAGAAAACTGGCATTATTTTAAGTTGCATTATAACTCATATATTACAGTCACTCTTCCTCAAAAATCACCCTTCTTCAGAAATGATAGAGAAATACTGGTATACAATCAATTTTGAAAATTCATTATAAACCTTGAACCAATGCTGTTGTTGACTTTTATTTTACAAAAGGCCTTTATTAATAAAAGGTTAATTTCAGCCATTTATTTCTGATAAAAGTTATCAGAAAAAACATTACTTTTATTATTAATTTTTTATTTAATTTGATTTTGAAAATATCAAATAATTTCCTAGTTTGCTTTAATGCACTGACTTTAAAAATCATCAATATTTTGTTCAGTTAAAAAAATTCTACTTCCTTCATTATGAATGTTCAGGATCAATATTCTTTCTTGATTTTTGCGTAATAGACATAATTGAAAACTAACTAGGCTTTCTTAATCTTTTCATACAATTCTTCACCTTTTCCTTTCTCAATACATTGGAAGTTTAAATGTTGAAAGAATTACAGTAAATTTAGTGCTGTTCAGTAGCTTGTAACTTTTTGATATAGCCAACTTAGTGAAATGAACTTAGTAAAACATAAATTTGAAAAATATAAATTAAAAAAAAATATATATATATATATATAAATTTGAAAAATATAAATTAAAAAAAAAAAAATATATATATATATAAATTTGAAAAATATAAATAAAAAAAAATTATATATATATATAAATTTGAAAAATATAAATTAGTGAATTTGAAACAAATTACACAATTTGATGTATGTATAAATATCTTGTATCTATCTTTGATATACAATAGACTCTCAATTTTCTGGGATATATGGTAGAAAAATATTCCCGGATAATCGATTTCCCGGTTAATCCAAAAATGCAGTAAGTGTCCGACATACGTAAGTGATACGTACATTCCAGGGCTTGTTACATAAATCGAGTTTCACGTAACTCAGGAATGACTAATAAAATATTGCTACTATATCCCCGATCTCCCAAAATTACAATAACCACATAATATCCTCAGAATAATGAAGAAAAATAGTTATATATTTTTAATTAGTTCAATTAAAAACTTTATCTGGGGACAGCGGTGAAGTAGCCGGAGTGGCACATAAGAAAAGAAAAAACGCATGTTATTGAACTGTAAAAACTGATATGTATTTAATAGCCTTGGTTATTATTATAGTTGACCTTCATTGTTGCTAACCGCTTCTCGTATTGTCTTTCTCCTTTGTGTTCACCATAACCACTGACAAATCTGAATTCTGCGCACTACATTAGCATTAGCATTAGTAGAGGCATATGATTCAAGAAAGCAAACTTATGCAGCATCGGCCAAAAAAAAAAACCGCTCCCATTTCACTCCTCCATTCGTTCCAAATACATGTCCCGCTCAGCCTTAAATTTATTTAGGCTATCAACTTCCACAACAAAGGATGGAAGTCTGTTCCACCAACCAACTACCCGCTGGCTAAAGGCAAACTTCCACACATCTATCCTACATCTGTCTTTCCTCAATTTAAATTTATACCCTCTCAGGTGATTATTCTGAGCAAGAGGAAGAATCCTATCAGCACTGAGCATGCTCAAACCATTCAAGGCTTTATACACCTCAGTCAGATCACCTCACATGTGCCTAGTCTCCAGACACTGTAATTTGCAAAATTTAAGCCTTTCTTCATAAGAGTTTCATTTGTTTTTTTCCTTTGTTCCATTCACTAATCTAGTTCCTTTGTTCCTTTGTTTTTCCTTTGTTCCATTCACTAATCTAGTTGCCCTTCTCTGTACTCGTTCCAACAGCTCTACATCCTTCTTAAAGTGAGGCCTCCAGACCTGTATACAGTACTCAAGGTGTCGCCTGACCATTGCCTTATACAAGGGGATAATCACCTCCTTATCCCTGCTAGAAAAATTCCTGTATATCATTGACAAGACACTATGAGCTATTGCAGACCTCTGCACTGCTCAGAAAACTTCATATCTGCCTGTACAATTACCCCCAGATCCTTTTCGTTCTCTACCACTGTCAGTGTAGTACCACAGAGTTGATACGTCACTCTGGGGTTACTGCTTCCCACATGTAATACTTTTCATTTCTCAATGTTAAACTTCATTTGCCAACTCTCAGCCCATCTGCTCAACTTTTCGAGATCCTGTTGCAGCAACATACTGTCATTAGTGTCCTTAACAACCCTGCCAACCTTCGTATCGTCTGCAAACTTGGACATTAAGCTTGATATACCATCATCAACATCATTTATAAATACAGAAAAAAACAATGGACCCAATACTGAGCCCTGAGGGACTCCACTAATAACATTAGTCCACGATGAGCAGTGTCCATTGATTCAAATACAGTGGATTCCAGTTATTTGGGCCACCGGTTAATCGGGGCAGCCGTTTATTTGGGGCGAATCTTAAAAAACAGAGCCCAATCGAGAAAATAGCCAGGGTTTACTTCGCTTAATTGGGACAACGTGCCGGTTAATCGGGGCAAGAGATTGCAGCACTGGAGATTACCCTGCGATTGTCTCTGACCGTACCACATGGTTCGGTTGGATTTCTGGAGGTCACAACCATAAAACAATAAAAACAATTATCAGTCACCTGTTTATTGGGCTTTTTTTCTGTTAGTGCTATCTATCATAAACGGATAGTAAACTCGATCTTATTGAATTTGCGATAATATCGAAAGCTGGAATTCTGTGGATCATTATGGCGAAATGTGTTTACACTTCTACTCCGTTCTCACTTGCGCGTATTGTGTTACTTGAAATTTGTGTGTGCTGTGTTCTTTGTTATTGATTGCTTATCTTTTTACTGTTTTAAATTTTAACCCTCACCCACAAATATCAGTGAACAGAAATGTCAAATAGTTAGTATGTACATATTACAGTACATATTAATTATTCCTATTATCATGTATATTCTTCTGATTGTCACCTATCATTTAATTTTTTAATTCGTAAAGTAATAAAGGGTAAATTTGTGCTTAATATTTCTTTACTTTTATAGCCACTGGATAATGTTCTTCCTATTTCGCTAGGCGCCTTGGTAGCCAGGTCGGAAGGAGCAACAGTGCGTAGCATACGCTTCTGGATTAGACCGGGGTTCGAGAGTGTCACCACCAAATACGGAGGATGCGGAAAGGTCAGGGAATGGCCACCGCATATATCCTAGAGCAATATGGCCTTAGTTGCTAATGCTCCTAAAAACTAAATAACAAACTAACAAACTATTTTCACTAATTAGAATCTCTGTTTAATAGAATTAAAATTCAATTCACAAACGTGATCACAATCACCGGCGCTTACTACACATCATATATTGAACGGTGCTTTACTACTGTGAGTCCATCGTAACGTGATTTGATTGTACAGTGAACTAATTGTAAAGCGAGGGTCCATTGTTTTTTTAACTTTTTTTTATGTGAAACTTTGGATAATTGGGGAAGCCGCTTAATCAAGCCAAAATGCCCTAGTCCCAATGTGTCCCAAATAACCGGAATCGACTGTATATGATATCAAAGTTATTCACTGCATCCAGTTCCTCTGTGACTACATCATAGTATCCAATTAAATTTGTCAGGCAAGACTTTCCCTTAAAAAATCCATGTTGTGTCCAAGCTATAACTGAAGTCTTGTCTAGATGATCCTGCAGTGCTTCTTTAACCAGTGCCTCCATCAATTTTCCTTGAACAGAAGTTAAACTAACAGTCTCTAATTACCTGTGTCTCCCTTTGATCCTCCTTTGTGGATTGGGGACACATTTGCATATCTCCAGTCCATGGGTACCTCCCCTAAGTCCAGAGAAGCTCTCATAATTATGGGTAAGGGTTTCCTTACTTCCTTTGCCACCTCCTTTAATATAACTGGATAGATCCCATCCACTCCGGGTGCCTTTTTTATGTTTATCTTCAACAATTTCTCCTTCATTTTCCTCTCAGTTATTACAAAATCATCTAGCTCAGTTCCAGAGTTTAACTCACCTCTGGCATTCCCCTCCCTGAATAACTCCTCATGGGTGAATGTACATGCAAAATACTCATTTAGTTTGTTAGCCACCTGAGCAGGATTATCAACAGTTGAACCATCAATATCCAGTGGACCAATCTGATTCATCCCTTTCCTTCTAGAGAGGCACCTCCATAGCCAGGTGGGAAGGAGCGGCAGTGCATAGCACACGTTTCTTGATTAGACCAGGGTTCGAGCCCGTCACCACAAAATATGGAGGATGCGGAAAGGTCAGGGAATGACCACCGCACATCCCGGAACAATATGGCCTTAGTTGCTAATGCTCCTAAAACCAAAAAAAAAACCATTCCTTCTAGAGTTTACATAGGTAAAGAACTCTTTGATCCTTTGCCAAGGATTTTTCATAATCTGCCTTTGCTTGCCTAATCTCCTTTGTGACTTCATTACAGATCAGCTTATATCTATCATAAGCTTCCATGTCACCCATTAATTCATATGTATCCCATGCATTTTTCTTCTCTGCCATATCATTAGTTCATCTGACATTCATTTAGGCCTAAACTTTAACAATATTTCTTAGTTGGTATGTAAAGCCTAATAGCTTCCAAGATTAATTCTTTGAATGCTTCCCATTTTAAATTTGCTGTTGGTAACATCATCAGTTGGTCCCACCGTATAGAATTTAAATACTGTCTCAGACCACCATAGTCGCCTTAACGAAAGCAAAAACCCTTCCCTTTACCCCTGATGGTAATTACCTCTTTTAGTAAATCCCACTTCAGCACACTGTGATGACTGCCACCTAGTGGTTCCTTTATCTGCAGATTCTTAATGCATGAAGAATCACTACTGATAATCAGATCAAGTGTATTACACTTGATCTGATTATCAGTAGAATTATTTGTTTATTTGTTTGTTTGTGATTTGGTTTTTAGGAGCATTAGCAACTAAGGCCATATTGCTCCGCGATATGCAGTGGTCATTCCCAGACCTTTCCGCATCCTCCGTATTTGGTGGTGATGGGCACGAACCCCGGTTTAATCAAGAAGCGTGTGCTACGCACTGCTGCTCCTTCCCACCTAGCTACGGAGGCGCCCTCAGTAGAATTGTAGACACATTCAAATTCAACCCTAATTCACGGCTTTTTTTCAACAGTGACTTGTACTTGTTAAGTTATTCCGCCGGTCTCCTACTCTTAATATCATTAGTGCCAACATGTACAACAATATCACCTTTTGCGCCCTTAAAAGATGATATCCGCTCTACGTCATCAACCTTTGCCCCTGGCAGACATACCCTGGTCTTGTTCCACCTATCCTTTTTACATACTATGTTTCTTGTTTCCCTGACAATAGAGTTCTAGTTCTACTAGTTCCTGTGGGACCAGCGCATTCTGCCTTGGGGGTTGCTGCTGTGTTGCGTGATGACCAAGTGCAAGCTCTGGCGTTGATGTGGGCAGCTGAGAGCTTTTTTTTTTCTTCCTGACAATAGAGTCACATGTTATTAATGTTTGGCCATTTTCATACATCCTTATTATTTTAATTTTCTGAACCAACTCATCGCCTTCCTTTTCTTGATAGATTTACTAGTACTGCTGTCGCTTATTCTCTTCATTGGCATTGTGATAACGGTCAAAATGAAAATTTTCTGTAAAAAACTTCACAGGGTTAAGGTGAAAACTCACTATTATCACTCCCCACGAGATCACATTTTACTAAAGCACATTTCTGGAGGTCACTGCCATAAAACAATAAAAACAATTTGCACTTTCTGGTTTATTGGGCTTTTCTGTTAGGGCAATTAATTATAAACGGTTAGTAAACTCGATCTTATTGCATTTGCGCTAATACTGATAGCTGGAATTCTGTGGGTTTTTTTACATTATTATAGTTATTATGAATCAGAGCTGTAATACTCAATACGTTCTACGTTAATAATAATATTTGTAAAATAATAAGAGGAGTTTAGTTTGAGGTAAACTCCTCTTATTATTTTACAAACATTATTATAGTGAAATGTGTGTCCCCCTTCAGTGAAATCTTCAGTCATATAAAAAATATATAAATAACATAACATAAGTCCAAAGCTACATAAGTCGGAGATTTACTGTATCGAAAAATGTTCAGCAACCTACGTAAAACATATGGCGATAGATAAAAAATGAAAAAACTTACCAAGCACTACTTGAGTGTCTGATATGATGCTTCCCTTTATTTTTCACAATGTCACATTTGGTTTGGTCACCAACATTATAATGGTTCTTTAGAAATTTAACGGATACACCGTTTTTCAAACTTTTCAATAATTTCAAGTTTTTGTTTAATTGAAAGCACAACTCTTGCATTTACCCATCATTTTCACGATTTCTAAAAAAAAAGTTAGAAATATATAGTTACTATAAAAAAAAAAATTCTGACATACATAACAAAACAAAATTTGCCCTTTTGCGGTGCAACAGAAGACAACAATCGGCACAATGCGCTAAACAAACTAAACAATTGGTCTCTCTCTCTCTTTTTTTTTTTTTTTTTTTTTTTTTTTTGAGTGACAGTGTGAAGACAGCAGGGGTTGCAAGATAATAGGTACTCTAATCTCCCAATGATGACTTATAATGCTGCTTCTTGTCATTTTTATTTACTTACGACATGCAAAGCATCTGTTTATACCTATTATATTTATTACTTGAATTTTATGATTTATAATTTTTTTTTTTTTTTTTATTTGGATTTGTGAAGTGTCCCAGTTAATCTGATTCCCAGTAAATCAAGAGTCTGCTGTATGTATAAATTACACCAGGTCCTTTTCATTCTCCACTACACTAAGTGCAATACCACTCAGGGTAGTGGAGAATTGGTACGTTACTCTGGAATTACTCCTACCCATATACAGTACTTTACATTTGTCAATGTTAAACTTCAGTTGCCATTTCTCAGCCCATCTGCCCAACTATTCTAGATCCTGTTGCAGTAGCACACTGCCATTACTGTCATTAACAACCATGCCAACTTTTGTATTATGTGCAAACTTAGATATTAAGCCTGATATACCTTCATCGATATCATTGATAAATATACAAAACAACAGTGGGCCCAACACCGAACCCTGGGGGACTCCACTAATAAGTTAGTCCATGAAGAGCAGCATCCATTGATTACCACTCTCTGTCTTCTCCCACTCAACCATCCTCTTATCCAAAGGAGTAACTTTGGAGTAACGAGGAGCTCGTCTGCACTGCTCAGAGAGCAGTGCAGACGAGCTGCAAGAGTAGCTCATGGTGTCTTGTCAATGATATACAGGAATTTTTCTAGCAGGGATAAGGAGGTGATTATTCCCTTGTATAAGGCAATGGTTAGGCCACATCTTGAGTACTGTATACAGGTCTGGAGGCCTCATTTCAAGAAGGATGTAGAGCTGCTGGAACGGGTACAGAGAAGGGCAACAAGATTAGTGAATGGAACAAAGGGTTGCTCTTATGAAGAAAGGCTTAAGTTTTGCAAATTACAGAGTCTGGAGACTAGGCACCGGCGAGGTGATCTGATAGAGGTGTATAAGGCTTTGAATGGTTTGAGCATGCTCAATGCCAATGGGATTCTTCATCTTGCTCAGAATAATCACCTCAGAGGGCATAAATTCAAATTGAGGAAGGACGGATGTCGGATAGATGTGCGGAAATTTGCCTTTGGCCAGCGGGTGGTTGGTTGGTGGAACCGACTTCCATCACTTGTTGTTGAAGTTGATAGCCTAAACAAATTTAAAGCTCAACTGGACAGGTATTTCGAACGAACGGAGGGGTGAAATGGGAGTGGGGTTTCTTTTTTTTTTTTTTTTTTTTTTTTTCGGCTGATGCTGAATAAGCTTGCTTTCTTGCATCATATGCCTCTACTAATGCTAATGCTAATGCTAACTTTCCCTTAATGCCATACTGCTCCAAGTTGTATAGTAGTCTTCCATGTGCAACAGTATCAAAAGCTTTCCTAAAATCCTGCATATGGATAACAGTAACCCCAGAGCAACATACCAACTGTGTGGTACTACACCCAGGGTAGTGGAGAATGAAAAGTACCTGGAGTAATTGTGCAGTCATATATGAAGTTTTTTTGCAGTGCAAACAGGCTGTAAGTAGTAGTAGTAGTAGTGGCATGTGATGCAAGAAAGCAAGTGTATGAGCTAATTTAATTTTAATCATATGAGTAATTTTTTTTGTTTTGTAAATTTAAAAAAAAAAAAAATTTACAAAACAAATCCCTCTAAATGTTTGTCCAGTTCCTCCTTAAATTTATTTAACCTATCAACTTCCACAATGACAGATGGAAGTTTGTTCCAGCAATTAACCACCCACTGGCTAAAGGCAAATTTCTGCACATCTATTCTACATCTGTCTTTCCTTAATTTGAATTTATGCCCCTTTCGGTTTGTAATCTGAACAAGTGGAAGAATCCCATCAGAATTCAGTGTGCTCAACCCATTCAAGGCCCTATACACCTCAATCAGATCACCGCGCAGGTGCCTATTCTCCAGCCACTGCAATTTGCAGAACTTAAGCCTCTCTTAGTAAGAAGATCCCTTCATTCCCCTCACCAATCTTGTTGCCCTTCTCTGTACACTCAAGCAAATATACATCCTTCCTAAAATGAGGCCTCCAGACCTGTATGCAGTACTCAAGGCGTGGCCTGACCATTACCTTATGCAGAGGGACAATCACCTCCTTTCCCCTGCTAGCAAAATTTCTACATATCATTGACAAAACCCCATGACCTGCCCCGGCAGCCTGTCTGCATTGCTCAGAAAACTTCATATCTGACTGCACAATTACTCCCAGGTCTTTTTCATTTTCTAAGACCTTGAGTGTAGCACCACACAGTTGGTACGTTTCTGTGGGGTTGCTTCTACCCATATGCAGTACTTTGCATTTGTCAAGGTTAAACTTCAGCTGCCAATTCTTAGCCCATCTGCCCAAATTATCTAGATCCTGTTGCAGTAGCACACTGCCATTACTGTCATTAACAACCCTGCCAACCTTTGTACCATCTGCAAACTTCGACACTAAGCCTGATATACCTTCATCAATATCATTGATAAATATAAAAAACAACAGTGGACCCAACACCAAACCCTGTGGGACTCCACTAATGACATTAGTCCATGAACAGCAGCACCCACTGATTACCACCCTCTGTCTTCTCCCACTCAACCATCCTTTTATCCATTGTAGCAGTTTACCCTTAATACCATTCTGCTCCAATTTGTACAGTAGTCTTCCATGTGCAACAGTGTCAAAAGCTTTCCTGAAATCCAAGTATATGATATCGAAATTATATTTTGCATCCAGTTCCTTTGTAACCACATCGTGGTATCCAATCAAATTTCTCAGACAAGACTTTCCCTTAACAAACCCATGCTGTGTTTGAATTATTGCTGCAGTCTTGTCTAGATGATCCTGCAATGCATCTTTAACCAGTGACTCCATGAAAAGACACCATAAGAGTAGCTCATGGTGTCTTGTCAATGATATACAGGAATTTTGCTAGCAGGGATAAGCAGGTGATTGTCCCCTTGTACAAGGCAATGGTCACGCCACATTTTGAGTACTGCATATAGGTCTGAAGGCCTCATTTTAAGAAAGATGTAGAGCTGCTGGAATGAGTACAGAGAAGGGCACCAAGATTGTTGGGTGGACAAATGATTGCTGTTACTATGAAAGACTTAAGTTCTGCAAATTGCAGCATCTGGAGACTAGGCACCTGTGAGGTGATCTAATTGAGGTGTATAAGGCCTTGAATGGTTTGAGCAAGGTTAACGTTGATGGGATTCTTCTGCTGGCTCAGATTACTCACCTGAGGGAACATATATTCCAATTGAGGGAAGACAATTGTAGAATAGATATGCAGAAATTTGCTTTTAGCCATCGGGTGGTTGATAGTAGGAACAAACTTTCATCTGTCATAGTGGAGGTCGACAACTTAAATAAGTTCAAGGCAGAACTAGACAAGCATTTGGAGTGAATGAACAGGTGAAATGGGAAGGGGTTTTTTTTAATTTTATTTTTTTAAATTAACATTTTTTTATATTTTTTATTTGGCTGATGGTTTCTTTAAGCTTGCTTTGTTGCATCATATGCCTCTACTAATGCTAATGCTAAACTAATCTGTTTCTACAGTTACTACAGTTGCTTACTGGTCTCAGAATACAACCATTAACAAGATACTGGCAAAACAAACTTTCCACCATGCAACAACTTACGTTGCTCTATAGTTAATCATGCATTTCAGCAGTGAAGTTTTATAAAAATTATTTTACTCATATTCATTATTATTATTATTATTATTATCAATTTATTTCTCTGTTGAAGAGACACCCCTGGGACAGCCATTGGCTAGAAGGGTGAGAGTTACATTCTAAGGTGTGAAGCAGACCCATGAGCAAAAGGTTACAAATTCCATGGGAAGTTCACCCTGAAAGGTTGAATACAGAATTTTGGAATACATGAGTAATTATGATTTTATAATAGAATATTTACATTTTTTTGGTATCTTTGAACATTATAGAATATTTAAAATTTTAACATCTTATGTTGGCATCTAGAATACCAA
This sequence comes from Mastigoproctus giganteus, assembly GCF_048544385.1. NCBI lineage: Eukaryota > Metazoa > Arthropoda > Arachnida > Uropygi > Thelyphonidae > Mastigoproctus > Mastigoproctus giganteus. The sequence continues at coordinate 46,801,920 of NC_143578.1, read as the reverse complement.
GAATATATATTTAAAAGGGATCAAAATTAAGTGCAGTTTTTGAGCCGAGTGGCTGTGCACTACAGCTATGGGAGACAATAGGGGTCAGCAAAGACTTGCTATCTGTAGACTTTTTCGTTACAGAGCTTTTCCGTTTCAATTCTTAGTTTATTGAAGAGTTCTATTGTGTTTGCTGGAAAAAAGTGACTTAGGCTGTCCAGGTTTTTTAAGTTGCTTTGAAGAGGATGTCTTGTTTCAGCAATACTGGTGGCTTCTCGACGAGAGTGAAACAAGCCGTCAATACTGGGAGCGTCTAATCTTCCTGTTAGCAGTTGGGCTAATGTGAAAATGTTTCTTGTGTTGATTGTCTGTTTCCAGGGAGGAATGCTGAGATTGGATAGTAGGATGGCTCTAGAGATAGTAAATGGGTGTTGTTGTTATTTGGTTTTTAGGAGCATTAGCAACTAAGGCTATACATTTGTATTGCTCCGGGGATATGCGGTGGTCATTCCCTGACCTTTCTGCATCCTCCATATTTGGTGGCTCATGGGCTCGAACCCCAGTCTAATCAAGAAGCGTGTGCTACGCACTGCTGCTCTTGCCCACCTGGCTATGGAGGTGCCTAGTAAATGGGTGATTCGAGATCCTGTTCAGCCATCTCAGGAGCCAGTATTCAATACTAAGGAAAGCTTTCAGGTTGCTCGGTGGGGCAGAGGACCAAATCTGTAAAGCATGCAGTGGGATGGGAAGTATACATTTCAAGATATACTTTTAAACAAGATCTGGGTTTCTAATGCCAATTAACTCCTGTTTGGCAGCCCAGAGCACTGCATATGTTTTAGCTTTGATGTAATCAAAGTGCTCGGAGAATGTTAGTCCCTCATCCCAGTTTAGGCCAAGGTCTACGTGCGATTTACCCTTTGGAACTTTGCATCCGCTTACCAGCATACAGATATTGTTTCTGCTCTTTTTCTTTGTAATTGTCATCCGGGCAGATTTACTTGGGTTTAAACGTAGTCCAATACAATCAAGGTAATGTATTCAGTTCATTTATTGTGTTATTGGCTTGTTCATTTGTTTGCATAACTTGTTGAAGATCTTGAGATTTGACGAAGAATTTCAGGTCATCAGCATATGTAATAAAGTTGTCTGTATGGGATGCAAAAAAAAAAAATGTGGCAAATAACAGTGAGAAGAGAATGCCTGCCTCCCTGTGGCACTCCCTGCGAAATGGAGTACTGGGCAATAAAATCATCATTATGGATTATGAGACGTCTTTCCTTCAGAATGCTACACAAAATCTTCAGGAGATTGCCTTGTATTTGGAAGTAGAAAGATAAAATTTGTTCCAGAGCCGTTATCGAGATATTGTCAAAAGCTGCGGATATGTCTAGGAAGATAATATCGAGCTGTTCCTTATTGTTGAGAGCTTTCTGCATCCGGAAAAGGGTCGCAAGGAGCTTTGTGATGGTTGATCTTCCAGATATGACAGAGTGCAGATGCAGAGAATGATGCTGAAGCAGTGTTGGGTGAGAGCTGAGGAAGGGTCTTCTCAAAAATTTTCAAGATGGTGCAACTTATGGCTATGAGTCTATAGTCTTTGGCATTTTTTGGATTCTTTATTTTGGGAATGGGCCTGACTATGTAGCTGTTCCATATACAGGGGAAGAGTACCTTATTGAATGATTTGATTGAAAGTGTGATGCAACACCTCAATAATGTAAGGGCTGCTGATTTTTGCCATGAAAAGAGGGAAGTTATTAGGACCAACAGTTGCTTTATTAGGAAGTTCATTTATGGCTTTCATGAGGTTTTCTTTGATAATTATGATGGTTGTTAGAGGTGTCTTTCTTAGTAAGTTTGAAACGGATTCTTCTTTTTCTACGATTCAGTGAAGGAGGTCAGTTATTCTCTTCCTGTTTTCTTCGGTTGCTAATTGGTTGGGTGCAGAAGGTTGTCCAAATGACTTCATGGACCATTCAGTAAAGACCTCGGCAGTCATGAGACCCTTTTTTCCTATTATCACGAACGATCCTTTTTCCTTGTTTGAGCTTTGATAGTACAGCTGTGTAATGTGCTTGTCTTTTCAGCTTTATAAAGTGAGCACTCTCTTTTTTGTACAGAATGTGATCATTAGGATGAACATTAGGATGACCTGTCTTCAGCCACTTCCTGTAAAGTCTTTGCTTTTTACGAAAGACATATTTTAACTGTGGATTAAACCAGTTTTTGGATTGCCCGGTTATCCTTATGACCTTTGATTCTCCTTCATAGGCAGTTTTTGTGAGCTTTAGGGCCAGTAGCTGGAGAGCTTCCTCTGCCGGCTTCTTGCTTAGTTCTTGCCATTTGTATTCTCGAAGTTCTTTGAGAATGATGTTTGTCGTGATGTATATTTTAACTGTGGATTAAACCAGTTTTTGGATTGCCCAGTTATCCTTATGACCTTTGATTCTCCTTCATAGGCAATTTTTGTGAGCTTTAGGGCCAGTAGCTGGAGAGCTTCCTCTGCCGGCTTCTTGCTTAGTTCTTGCCATTTGTATTCTCGAAGTTCTTCGAGAATGATGTTTATCGTGATGTATTTTAAAGAAAAGGTCGTTCTGTGCATGCCGTTAAAATTTCTGCCGTCCCTGTGATTGGTTTCAGCAACATTGGGTGTGGTCTCTACAGCTATGGGATTGTGGTCTGACTTAAAGCAAAACAAGTTATCTGGTAATCTAATGCTGAGTGTATTGTAATAGACAACATCTAACTCTTGATTCCCTCTAGTTGCTGGAGTAACCAGCTGTTTCATATTTAGTTGTGCAAGAACAGAGTCAAGATTTATTTTAGCGTCGGTATGTTTTCGAATCGGCATGTTAACATCTCCTAACAGGATCGTATCTACAGCTGGATTGAGGTTAACGGTAAGCCATGCAAGGAGTTAATTTCTTGAATCTCTGGTGTGTTAGGGAGGCAGGTATATAAGACAGATTTGTAATTTTAATTTTCCCATTGAAAAAGGTAGCACAGGTGGCTTCAAAATTATCTGATTTGGAGAGGTGTTCCTTTGTAGACTGATATTCATCTTTATACAGAATCACGATTCCTCCACCCCGTTTTTCAGTTCTTCCAGTGCCAACACATTTGTATCCAAGCGGATTAGCGAGAATGTTTAGTTGTCTGTTATTGCATAACCACGTTTCAACAAGGCAAATGTAGTCAAAGTCAGCCGTCATCATGCAGGTTTGTAGTGCGGGAAGCTTGTTGGAAATGCTTCGTACGTTCTGGAAAAAACACCGCAGGCCGCAAGTCCCCTGTCTCAGAGAAGGGGGAGGATTTGGTTGCTCCTGTGACATTTCAGAAGGGCTATTTGATCTTATCATCCATCTATCCCTGTATGGTTTGACCAGTGCCTTGCCAGCCAGTCCTGAAAATTCAGTAGCAATCCTTCAGCAGCCTCGTTGAGCTTGATTAAAACTAGTGACACCAAATTTTTATTTTTATAACATTAACATAAAAGATTATTATTATTAGTAGTAGTAGTAGCACATGATACAAAGCAAGCTTTTTTTTGTCTGCTGCCAAAAAAAAAAAAAAATCCCTTCAAATAATTTGTCTAGTTCTTTGAATTTATCCAAACTGCCTACTTCCACAACAGCAGATGGAAATTTGTTCCAACAAACAACCAGCTGCTGGCTGAAAGCACACCTCCACACATCTGACCTTCCTCATTATGAATTTATGTCCCTTAATGTGTGTATTCTGAACAAGAAGAAGAATTCTATCAGTGCTGAGCTTTTTCAATCCATTCAAAGCCATTAACACCTCAGCGAGATCACCCTGTGGGCACCTAGTCTTCAAACACTGCAGTTTGCAGAACTGAAGCCTGTCTTTGTAAGGCCACCCTTTCATTACCTTCACCAATGTCATTGCCCTTCTTTGCACCCATTCCAGCAGAGCAGATCTACATCCTTCCTATAATGAGGCCTCCACATCTGTATGCCATACTCCAGACGCGACCTAACCATTGCCTTATACAATGGGTTGATCACTTCCTTATTCCTGCTAGCCAAGTTCCTGTATATCATAGACAAAACCCCATGAGCTACCCTGGCAGCCTGTCTGCATTGCTTAGAGAACTTCATATCTGACTGCACAATTACTACCCTGAGTGTTTTACCACACAGTTGGTACATTAAAAAATTATACTAAAAAAGTTCCTAATTTTTTTTTAGATCTTGTTGCAGTAGCTTACCCTGATTACTATCATTAACCACTCTGTCAACCTTTGTATCATCTGAAAACTTAGACATTAAACCTGATATACCTTCATCAATATCATTAATACAGAAAACAACAATGGGCCCAGCACCAAACCCTGTGGAACTCCAATAATAACATTAATACATGAAATGTAAAAAAAGTAAAATGAAGTGTAGTGTTCATTAATAACCAATCTCTGTCCTTGCCCACTCAACCATTCCAATAATTAAGGCAAAGCTAAGTAATATTTGACAGGTGTTCTAAAATTATTCCAAAATGAGCATTTGCAACCTTTATACAACAGTTTTGGTAAACACGACAATTTTTGGTAAATTTGGTAAATTTTGGTAAATACAAAACCTTTTATAAACTGCAGGTGATCTACTTCATGATACGAAATGCACCCCCATATCATTTGGCTGGTAGGGAATTTCACTGTAGACACCATACAGTCTGGATGGTATTCTTCACCAGGTCTACGGTGAATCGTTTATCTCCCATCAGAACCATGCAGGTTGAATTTCTTCTCATCCAAGAAAATAACTGACTTCCACTGCTCAGGGGTCCATTTGACATGCTCCTTACACCAAATTAATCAGGCCTTTTTCATTTTTTGTGTGAGGAGGGGCTTCTTCTTAGGACAATGGGCTACAAGTCCATTTTTGAAGAGGTCTTCTGACTGTTACTGCACTTGCTACCACTCCTGTATGTTCTTCCCATTCTCTTTTCAGCTCCGACAAAGAAGCTTTACAGTTTTTAAGGCATAAGCACTTCAAAACGGCCCTGTTTTGGCATAGAGACTTGTTTGTGTCCGGTTCCTTTTTTCCTATCAGCAGAACCAGTATTCTTGAGTTTGGAAAGAAATCTACTCACTGTCGACTGATTACAAGACACTCTATAAGCAATATGACGGGAAGAACATCCTTCCTCGTGCAAAGCAACAATAGCACTCTTTCTTCGTGGAGTCAACTGCGCCTAACTCGCCATCCTGACACAAGCAAGGAATGACTGCAACTCTTGCAGAGTGTGCTTGTATAGCTGAAAGTAACATTTGATGCAATATTACGTCATCACCTATGCAAGTCAATCTTATCTGATGCAATTTGTAAGAAATATTGCCATATACTTATGTCATTCAGACAACAATTACAATTTTAAGGGGTGATGCACTTTCTTTGAACACCAATGTATTTCACCAAGATGGAACAGGATCCCATACTTGGCTATGAATCTATAGTCTTTGGCATTTTTTGGATTCTTTATTTTGGGAATGGGCCTGACTATGTAGCTGTTCCACATACAGGGGAAGAGTACCTTATTGAATGATTTGATTGAAAGTGTGATGCAACACCTCAATAATGTAAGGGCTGCTGATTTTTGCCATGAAAAGAGGGAAGTTATTAGGACCAACAGTTGCTTTATTAGGAAGTTCATTTATGGCTTTCATGAGGTTTCCTTTGATAATTGTGATGGTTGTTAGAGGTGTCTTTCTTAGTAAGTTTGAAACGGATTCTTCTTTTGCTATGATTCGGTGAAGGAGGTCAGAATGGTGGTATAAAATTGAACTGGTTACCTCGATCATTTTGTGCATGTATATAACAGGCAGCTATGTTCACATAATTTTAATTATTGATTACCACAATAATTAAGATTATTGTGGTAATCACAATAATTTTAAAGCTTTCTCATTGTACAATGCCAATAACATCACTATTGTTGTACTCATCACTGTTGTCACATTTGTTACTGATGTTTTGGCATAAACTTTAATTTTATTCAAAGAGTGCATCATCTTCAAGACCGTCAGTGACATAACTGATTCCACATTTCTTAAAAGACATGCAACTTTCTCATGATTAACTGATTTCAACTAATTTTTCAACAATTTGCACACCTGTCAAATCATGAATTGATGTCCCTGTCCCATTGGTCCACTCCTCATTCATGAATGCTTCACAGAATTTTTTAATTGCGATGTCCAATGGCTGCAGTTGGTTAAGACCTCTGGAATTACAGCTAACTCCATATTTAATTCAACAGCGATTCTTTTCTTGCTTCTGTTATGTGTGGGCTATAAATGGTCATGCATAATAGAGGCAAGTAGCAAAATGAAAGAGCTGGCTGCCTTTTTTTTTTTTTTTTGAAGCCATCTGGATGATACTGGATGATCATACTGTTTCTACCCATGGCTAAAGGTAAAGACATCATTGTACGTAACAGGTATGCCATCAGACTGTAAGATACAGGAGAATTCTGAGCAGCATTTTCAGGAAAAAAAAAGTGCATCTTATGGTCCAGAAAACAGAGTATTTTTGCAAAGATTTGCAAAGGATCACATCTAGCATTAGCATTAGCATTAGTAGAGGCATATGATGCAAGAAAGCAAGCTTATTCAGCATCAGCCAAAAAAAAAAAAAAAAAAAAAAAAAAACAACCACTACTCCCATTTCACCCCTCCATTCGTTCGAAATACCTGTCCAGCTGAGCCTTAGATTTGTTTAGGCTATCAACTTCAACAACAAGCGATGGAAGTCTATTCCACAAACCAACTGCCCGCTGGCTAAAGGCAAATTTCCGCACATCTATCCGACATCCGTCCTTCCTCAATTTGAATTTATGCCCTCTCAGGTGATTATTCTGAGCAAGAGGAAGAATCCCATCGGCATTGAGCATGCTCAAGCCATTCAAAGCCTTATACACCTCTATCAGATCACCTCGCCGATGCCTAGTCTCCAGGCTCTGTAATTTGCAAAACTTAAGCCTTTCTTCGTAAGAGCAACCCTTAGTTCCATTCACTAATCTTGTTGCCCTTCTCTGTACTCGTCCCAGCAGCTCTACATCCTTCTTGAAATGAGGCCTCCAGACCTGTATACAGTACTCAAGGTGTGGCCTGACCAATGCCTTATACAAGGGAATAATCACATCCCTGTCCCTGCTAGAAAAATTCCTGTATATCATTGACAAGACACCATGAGCTACTCTTGCAGCTCGTCTGCACTGCTCAGAGAACTTCATATCTGCCTGCACAATTACCCCCAGGTCCTTTTCATTCTCTACCACTGTCAGCGTAGTACCACAGAGTTGATACGTTGATCTGGTATTACTGTTTCCCATATGTAGTACTTTACATTTGTCAATGTTAAACTTCATTTGCCACCTCTCAGCCCATCTGCTCAACCTTTCCAGATCCTGTTGCAGCAGCATAGTATCAGTAGTGTCCTTAACAACCCTGCCAACCTTTGTATCGTCTGCTAAAATAACTTGCATATGTTGTTGAAGATAATAAAATGTTCAAAATCTACGTTGGTATTATTATGATTATTTTGAAATTGGAAATATGTACATAACAGATCAAATGTTTTGTGGTATTTTCTTACCACTTTTTCAGTTTGTTTGTTTGTTTGTTATTTGGTTTTTAGGAGCATTAGCAACTAAGGCCATATTGCTCCGGGATATGCGGTGGTCATTCCCTGGCCTTTCCGCATCCTCCATATTTGGTGGTGACGGGCTCGAACCTCGGTCTAATCAAGAAGAGTGTGCTATGCACTGCTGCTCCTTCCCACCTGGCTACGGAGGCGCCACTTTTTCAGTAACAGCTATGTTTGCAGTATCACTGTCAGTTATCCGAAATGACCTTTTTGATCAGCCCGTAGCTCCACTATCCAACAAAAATTCTGGCCAAGCATGGACTACCATCCAATTACATGCCAACAACTTTCACTAGATGAAGTCACAATACAAAGAAACTACACCGTCATTGCAGCTTCATCATTCATTAGTATCCAGTTTTGTTCATTAGTTGCTAACAAGGAATAGTAGCAAATGCATTAAAGGTCTGTTCAAAAAGTAACCAGATTATGCCCATTGTTCAAGATCGAGACATCCTTGGTAAGACAACCCTTCCCCCCCCTTGCTAATTATACATCAGACCTGTGTGCAGTACTCAAGATGTAACCTAACCGTCACCTTGTTTCTTTGTTTTTTTTTGGTATTTGTTTGCGCATCGGCTTCTGTGGCCATAATGCACCTCCCAAGGTTTTTGCAGTACTTTGATCCAAGCCCGAGGCGGGATTCGAACCTGCAACCTTTGGGTTGCCAGGCAGGCACTTTATCCACCTGGCTAGCTCGGTCAGCCCATCACCTTGTACAACGGGATAATCACCTCCTTATCCCTGCTAGCAGAATTCCTGTATATCATTAACAAAACCCCATGAGCTGCCCTGGCTGCCTGTCTACACTGCTCATAGAACTTCATATCTGACTGCACAATTATCCTAGGTCTTTTTCATTTTCCACTATCCTAAGTACATTAACCTTGGATTACTGCTACTCATATTCGGTATCTTGTATTTATCACTGTTAAACTTTAGCTGCCATTTCTCAGCACATCTACCTAATTTTTCCAGGCCTTGTTGCAGTAGCTTACCTTGATTACTGTCATTAACCATCCTGCAAACCTTGTCAAACATAGACATTAAGCCAGATATACCTCCATCAATATCATTATAAATTAATTAAAAGTTTGTTAATTGATAACTGATTAGCTCTGAATTTCTGATATTCACAAAAATGTAATGTACATGTCTTATTCTTTCAAACACAGTTAAATACAGTGCATCAAAAACACTCTGACTTTAAACACCAAACATGAATTACTGAATCAGTGGAATGTGCTATAAATGTTTAGTAAACATAAATATGCAGTAATGTTTATTGAAGCAATACCCCCTCTCCCTCATATAGTGTGATTTATCAGGATATTCAGTCTTGATACTTTTTGATAAGCCATCATATACTCTGATGTACTTAATATGATTTATTATTTTATTTTAGCTATGGAATATCCAATATCAACAACTTATTCCAATGGAGTAACAACAGTTGAAAAACCTGTAGGTAAGAATTCATTTCAGGCTTTAAATTTTACTTGATCACTCATTTACCTATTATTTGTCTAGATCAAGTTGTAATACTTGAAGATATTAATCCCCAAAGAGTGATGATGAAGATTATCATTACAGATGCAGAAACAAGAAGTACTCTTATACATTATAGAGTACTTCTTGTATTATAGAGCATTATTCGAATTAAAATTTTTACGTTTTTTATGTTGATTGTTTGTGCATCAAGTCAGTTTTCCATTCAGTTAATTATCACTTATGAAATTCTTTTGAAATCAACCACATGGGAAAGATTACTGTGCGTGCATGTGTGTGTGTGTAAGCCATGAACTTGTTGTTGTTGTTGTTGTTGTTTTGGTTTTTAGGAGCATTAGCAACTAAGGCCATATTGCTCTGGGAATACGCGGTGGTCATTCCCTTGACCTTTCCGCATCCTCCGTATTTGGTGGTGACGGGCTCGAACCCCGGTCTAATCAAGAAGCGTGTGCTACGCACTGCTGCTCCTTCCCACCTGGCTACGGAGGCGCCCATGAACTTGTTCTAGAAAGCACTTGATCTGAATTTCTTTATAGAAATAGGCATTCTAGACAGTGTTGGATTCTGCTAACAATCTGTGTATAATTCTGTCTTATACACACACAACAAACCAATTTGTTAAAAAAAAATAAAATAAATTGTATATAAAATTATATGCATGTAACATGTTTTCACATATAAAACCTGAAAACCATGAATTACTAAAATATATCTAATAGTTTTTTTGTAATGAAATTTACATTCTTCAGCCTAAAATAGTAAGAGTAATAGCCATATATTGCAAGGAAGCCATGGGCTTTTGCTGCACTGGCTAACCAAAAAAAAAAAAAAAAGCAGATAAAACACAAATTATTTTCTTCCCTCCTCATATAGATAACTATCCAATTGACCTTTGAATTTATTCACTGTCATCCTTAGCTACCTATGAACAGCACCCTGGTCCAGCAATCAATGACTCACTGGGTGAAAGAAAATTTCCTACAATCTACTCTAAACTTGTTCCCCTGTAATTTGAATTAATGCCCTCAAGCTGATCACTACTTCCGAATGGTTCCTGTATTTTAAGCCCTGTTATGGTCTAATTCATGAGTAGTAATGAGGTCAAGAATATTCTCATCCCTAGTATTTTCTCTAACACTGATACAAATAATCATCTAGTTTATTTAGAAAAAATTTTCCCCAAGGTAAGTTTCCCTCTAACTTATTCCAATCAATCTGGGGCAGATTAATTCACCTATAATCAGACACTCGCACTTGCTTGCCCATTCCATTTACATATAAAGACTCTCATCGTACCCTTCACAATCTCCAAGTCTGTAGATTACTCTCACCCTCATTATACTTTTTCTTCCAACTAAGTCACACCACAGATTCTGTGCTGGCAGACAACTTCAGATTCAGCAAAAGCTCTTTTTGCACTCAGGCTGCTTTTGATAAGAAGTACGACACCACCCCTTCTATCTTTCCTAAATACATTATACATTCCATAGCAGAACTTTGTATCCCCAATTTCCAGATGGCACCCTGTTTCTGTTGGCCCTATTATGCATTAGTTGTCCTAACCAGGAGTTCAAATTCAGCCATTTTATTGACAACACTTCTGACATTATGGTAGACTCAGTTAAGACTAAGTATTCTTCTGTAGTTACACCCTTTGAAGTTATTTAGGCTTGTTTCCCTATCTTTCTCATGCTGCTCATTTGAAACATTGCTATCATCAGAACACCTTGCCAACATCAGCTGTTGTGACAACAAACAAGAATTCTTGGGGCGAGTGCAAGCATTACTTTTACCAATATCATCAGATAAATGCAGACTTATATTACCCTTTTTCCCCCTAACTAGCAGTTTCCCTGAACCCTTAAGATATCTGAATGATACTAACAAAAATGCTTAACCATCTTTGTTCAAATGAATACTATCTCTACAAAATTGATTCTTTCTACCTACAAGTGCAGGCCATGCTGATAAAAATTTCCCCTCTAGAGTCTTGCAGATTCCCTCAAGGCTTTTTAGCACATAATCCCACCTGTCATGTCTGGGATTTATAAATACTTAACTAAATATAAAAATAAATTAACCTATGTGACTATATGAATTCAAACTATATATTAACTACAGTTTAGTATGTTAAATTAAAAACCCCTCAAAATTATTACAAAAACTAACCTGCTACAAAGTTCCGAAACGTGCAGCCACCATATACAATCAAGTGCAGCAATGTGCTGTACGTGTGCATTGGTTGATGTCAACCAACAAAATCAAATCATAGAGCTGAGAGCATAACATAACATAACATAACAGAAGTTGTTGAGGTGGCTATGAGAAATTGATGCTGTAGCACTTTGATTAAAGTCAGCCAAGGTGCATGTGTCCTTTTTCTAAAATGGTAACCAGTTTTCTAAGTAAACTCCATGGAAACACATTATTACTTTCTATTGTATGCCCATCACTGGTCAAGGCAATGAATGATTATATTATATTAATATATATTGAATATTGTAATGAATGTACATAACTTCTACTGGATGTATCCAAAACTTTAAAAAAAGGGTTCTTGGGAAAACCAAGCTGCCACCACAGATATCTTTTTCAAAAAAAAAAAAATTATATACAGATGCACTTAAGCATATTGGCAATATAAAAATATGATTTTTTTATATATGAGTAGTAAATAATCTTTTTTTTTTTTTTTTTTTCAAATGCAAATTTTTCATAAAAAAGAAGACTGCAGAAAAAAGATTTTCATAAATAAGAGTATTTATTTTGAAACACATAACTGCAACGATTTCATATTCAACTTTCTTTTTTGTTTGACTGCAAATGCATCTAAACGTACATTGATATGTGTATCAGAAATTGTAACTGCACAAATCACTTAACTTGTATAAGTGTATCAGGTACTTCTCTGTTAATACTTATATATGAGTGCTGATACAGATCTCTGTTGTTATTTGGTTTTTAGGAGCATTAGCAACTAAGGCCATATTGCTCTGGGGATATGCAGTGGTCATTCCCTGACCTTTCCGCATCCTCCGTATTTGGTGGTCACGGGCTCCAACCCCGGTCTAATCAAGAAGCGTGTGATACAGATCTCTGATAACACTTATACTACTTTTGGTGGAATTGCAAAAAAGAAAATGCAGATGGTGTTAGTGATACTTTTAATATCCTAGCACAACTTTCTATAATTAGTTCTATTAATAATAGTGTTTTTTTTTTCTTTTGACCACATCATCATTTTAAATTGAAAACACAAAAAAAAAAAAAAAAATTAAAAAAATACATTAAAACCTTAGAAATTTAGATTAATGGGGGAAATGGTAGTCTGAATTAGAGAAAAGTCCAAAGAGAATATTTGGAATATTTTTTTGACTATGACTTGAAAATATATAAATATTTTCAGGTCATAGTTCATAAAAACAAACAAGTATATTTACAGTCAACTTCTTTAAAAAATGTAAAAATATGACAAAGAGAAAACAGAAATAATTTGATTTTCTAAAAAAATTTTTTATATTTTAGAAGTTGATAACTATAAATTTAATCAGATGTAGACAGTTGAATCATGGCATCTTTTTTAAAGAAATCAGTAAGTTTAAGACATTTAAAGGACTATGTTATCCTCACGTTTTTTTTTTTGCAGCCAGGGATTTGAACTGTTTATTTAATACAATGATTTTAATGCACAAAGCAGAATAAACTCTGCTTTCACAATGAATTCCCTGTTATTGCATTTCTTTGAAACAAATGGCCTCACCATAAGATTAAGTGGCCAGTTCTTTTAAAAACGTGAAAAGACATGCATTTAAAAACATCTTAAAAACACATTGAGAAAACTTTTATTAATTGTATTCAGAATAAAAAAAAGGAGATCTGAGGATTTAATTAACAAGTACAGAGCAATGTTGAGAAAAAGTTGCAAGTTAGGATTGAAATTGAAAGTGTCTACAATCCTGCACAGATGCAATGGAAAAGAGAATACGATGAGAGCCTTCTCAATCAGTTTGGACATGGAGAGACTGTGTGAGGATTATGGGGTAGAATTTTTCCCAGCATGGTCTATACTTGTTAACAGGAGAGACTGTTTCTACAGGGATGAGATACACTTAAATAGAAAGGGTGCAAGGATATTTGCTGATATGATCAAGGCAGCGTTAGGTGGGTTGGACAACTGCTAGATAGCCCAGGGGAATATACAGACTAATAGATTAACAGTAACTGCAGACAGAGCTGAAAGTGATTCTTGCACTTCTATCAAGACATACAGCATCTTGGAAAGCAAGATGTCAGGGATTTCAGGAATTTTCTTGTTACAAGGATCTATACCAAATGGGTCCTTGTGGAACAAGGAAATACATGGGTTGTGTTAATGTCACTAAGAGTGAAAACAGATACAGGTATTTGTATGTAGCATAGTAAATAAATTTGATGAATTTGAAGAACTGATCAAATCATCAAATGTAGACATTGTGGAGATATCAGAAACATGGTATCACTCAGATATAAGGAATTTGAATATGGGATGTAAAATATGTACAGAAAAGACAGACAGGATAAGAGGGGGGTTATACTTTGGGAACTTTAACTTTCCATATAGTGACTGGACCTTGTGCATTGGTTACTCACACAACAGCAAGTCTTTAATGGATTTACTGGATCTGGATGATTGTTTCCTATGCTAGCATGTTAGGGAGTAAACAATAGATAGCAATACCCTTCATCTGATTATCAGCAGTGACCCTTTGTGCATTAAGAATCTGCAGACAAAAGACCTATTAGGTGGCAGTGAACACGATGTGTTGATGTGGGATTTTCTTAAAGAAGCAATAATGATCAAAGGCAAAAGAAAAGGCTTTTAATATTATAAAGGTGACTACAGCAGTCTCAGACAGTTTTTAAATTCTATACAGTGAGGCTACCTGATGAAGTTACAACTGCAAATTCTAAATGAGAAGAGTTCAGGGCTGGAGATTTTATACCAAGTAAGAGATACAGTTCAAGGCATAGACCTAAATGGATGTGATATGAACTGATCAGACTCGTGGAAAAAAAAGAAAAATGCACGGCAGGCATATAAGTTTTCAGGTGATACAGATGCCTACAGCAGATATAATATACTGTGTAGTCAAGTGAGAAAGGAGGTTAGGTGAGCTAAGGCAAATTGTGAGAGGTTTGGCAAAGAATGCAGAAAAGCAGTTAAGACATCTTTATTAAACATAGAACGAAGGATTGAAATCACATTAGCATTAGTAGTGGCATATGATGCAAGAAAGCAAGCTTATACAGCATCAGCCAAAACAAAAACCACCTCCCATTTCACTTATTCATTCCCTCTAATAGTTTGTCTAGTTTTTCCCTGAAAGTATTTAAGCTATCAACTTCCACAACAACAGATGGAAGTTTGTTCCAGCAATCAACTACCTGCTGGCTAAATTCAAATTTCTGCAATCATCTTTTCTTAATTTCAATTTATGCCTCCTCAAGTGTGTAATCTGAGCAAGAGGAAGAATCCCATCAGCACTACGCTTGCTCACACAATTTTGAGCAAGCTCAGTGCAATTAATTTTTTCTTAGTGGGACTGACAGATGTGTCACCAGCTGTAAATTCTAAATGTAGAGCATATCAAAGCTATCAAGCTTTTTATACCAGCAAAGAAATATTGTTCAAGCTTTAGACCTAAATAAGTGTCAGCTGAACTGATGAGGACAGTGGCAGAGAAGTGACAAGTGATGATTATAAATTATCAGGTTACAGAGAAACCTACACCATGTACAAACTCATCAGCAATCAAGTCACTAAAGGGGTTAGGCAAGTTAAGCCAGATTATGAGAAGTTGCTACGAAACAGGTTGCTACAAAACAATAAATATTTTGGTATTATATTTATTCAGTATAATTGGTATAATGGCTGACAACCCAGTTGCGAATTAATTTTGCAACATGAGAGATTCCAAGAGTTATGTAGTTTGATACATATAAGATTTAGGGCTAAAAAGACTCAGACTGCAAGAAGGGTTTACTGTCATATAAATTAGTGCAATAGCATCATTTCTATACACAGTAAACCAACCAAGGTTGTGCAGTGGCATGATGAGGTCACCAGCTGTAAATTCATATATAAATTTTTATATTCATTCATATATAAATTCATCATTTAGAAGACTAAATGCACAAGGCATAATATTTTATGGGTTGAAATTAACTATATATTGGTGTTAATACACCATAATTTACCCATAAGTTTAACACTACATAAGTAGTCTTAAGGCATCATTTGATTTTATCTGATATTGTGGCTTTCTTCACAATGAGATACCAGATATTGCACTACTTCAAATAAACAATGCTTCTCTAATAGAGGAGACTACTGTTATTTATTCTCAGTGGACATCACCACCAAGGTGCTGGTGCCCACAGAGAATAAGATAAAATAACATAAAATAAATAAAATCAAATGATGCCTTAACACTACTTATGTAGTTAAACTATTAAACTTATGGATAAACTATGATGTGTTTACACTAATATTATATAGAATCATCATTATGTAACATCTCATATTGTGAATTCTTTCACAAGTTGCTATCTCATTATGAGAAGCATTACTTATTCGAGGTATCATTGTGAAGGAATTCATATTCCTTCACAATGGAATATGACATTATATAATGATAAGATGTTATATAGTGATGTATATATAATGTTATATAATGATGATATAATGATATAATATTTGAGATGTTATATAATGGTGCCACTGCACAACTTCAGTAGGCACCTCCGTAGCCAGGTGGGCAGGAGCAGCAGTGCATAACACATGCTTCTTGATTAGACCGGGGTTCGAGCCCGTGACCACCAAATGCGGAGGATGCGGAAAGGTCTGGGAATGACCACCGCATATCCCCAGAGCAATATGGCTTTAGTTGCTAATGCTCCTAAAAACCAAAATAACAACAACTTCAGTTGGTTCACTGTGTATAGTAATGATGCTATTGCACTAACTTATATGACAGTAAACTTTTCTCACAGTCTGAGGCTTTTCAGCCCTAAATCCTATATGTATCTTTATAGAATACTTAATAGAACTCTGTAGTTCTACATTCTCTAAATTTATTTGTTCAGTTTAATTACAGCTATATAATATTTATTACTTTTCTCCCATATACTCCTTTTTTTTTTAATTCTCTTTTTTTTTCTCTATATGTATCTCTTCACAAACAGTACCGCTTTCACGCGTGTTGCATAACAATACTAATACATATAACAATATTAATACTAATTCTAAATGGAGAGCATTCAGGCAGTCCATGCAAACCATGCATGGACTGTCTAAAGCTAAAAATACTGCATTAAAACTACATTTAATATATGAATTTCTTTTTAACATATAAATTGTATGAAAAATAAAAATAATAATTTCTGGTTTCTATTTGTTCAAGGTTAAAAAAATTTGGAATTGCTTAACAAATATTTTTAACAGTTCAAATGTAAAATTTCATGAAAATCTGTTGATTGGGGCTCAAGTAACACCCACTGCAGTGGGTGTTACATGCAGATGGATGGACATGGAGAAGACAACAGACACATATACATTAGAATGTGCCTAAAACACACACACACACACACACACACACACACACACACACACACACACACACACACACACACACACACACACACACACACACACACTTTGATTAAAAAAAATTAATAAAGTGATATGTTATTTTTTATAAAATCTTTCAAATTAAACTTCATTAGTAACTTTTCCATAAAAAGCCTTTCATAAAAAACCTGCCTTAAAAATTTTTGCTTCAAAGTCACTTCTCCTATCAGACCCTAAGTTTTGTATCAGATTACTAAAATAACTTGCATATTGGTTTTATCTTTTTTAAAATCTTTTAACTCTATTGTAGTATATATATATATATATATATTTACATTTTTCATGTGTGAAAAAATATATATGAGTATTTACATTTTTAAGATCATCTCAAGTATATTTTAAATAATGGTTCCTAAAGTTACTGCTGCAGTAAGTATGATTTCAACAAGAAATATATACAAGTATTTACATTTTTAAGATCATCTCAAGTATATTTTAAATAATGTGTCAGCTTGATACACAATTGCTTACACTCAGCTTCCAGAAATGCTAAAGGCAATAAAAAGCTCTAACAACTTAACTTTCAGAATTGGCCTGATAGGTATGCTCTTTTTTGTCTGCAGATTCCCTGTTTATGTAGAATTGTTTTAATCTTCCAGTGGGTGCTACAGTCTATTATCTGTTATTTCCAAGTAATTGTAGAAACAGTTTGTAATAGATGATAGCACCAAAATAGTGTTGAAAATCAGAGGAATAGCTTGCCTGTTGGCAACAGCTGTTTGATATTACAAAATCAGAAATTCTCTTCAATTCAGATCTAGAAGTGTATGAAATTTAATAAAGTGATACATATATAGATAAAGAGCAATATCACGTAACATTTTTTTGTCCTGATCCCCTTTTGGTTCCTAGCTTCACTGGGAGGCCACTCCCAAAATTAAATGTGATTTTTGTTTTATTGTTCTTAATAATAAAATATTGTTATCCACTAACAAAAATATTTCTAATCCACCTTCAAAATTTGCCCTTCCAGGTTTAAAAATAAAATTAAAAATCTAATCTGCCTGCCTGTCTATCTGTGCACAGTCAGCTTGATACACAATTGCTTACACTCAGCTTCCAGAAATGCTAAAGGCAATAAAAGGCTCTAACAACTTAACTTACCTTTCAGAATTGGCCCGATAGGTATGCTCTTTTTTGTCTGCAGATTCCCTGGAGCCTCCAAATAAAAGTTTTTATACCAGTTAAACAGAGAACATCAGAACATCGACAGTAGCAACAGTTTTTTTTTTAAATTGCTATTTGATTTTTGATAATAATTTCACTTTGGTATTTCAAAATAAGAACAAATTAATATTTTAAAGCATTCATGTACAAATTTGCAAAATTACATGAAGAAATTTACTCCTTAATTTAAGATGTTTATTTTTGTACTAGCAATCACTTTAACTATTTTTTTGGCCTTTTTATCCATTCTAATATTTATATTTTTCATGGCTTCTTTTTTTCTAATGAAAGAAGATCCCAGAGCACAACTTTCAGTAGCCAGTACTGTGTGTACTGGCTACTGAAAGTTTTTTTTACACCAGTACATGGTGTAAAAAAAAAGTAATTGTAGGGAGGGTGATATTTATCATTATAAAATGCAATAACTTTAAAATAAAATGTATTGCATTTTTTAATGATATACATAACCCTCCCATTAATTATTGTACTATATGATATGCAATAATTAATTATTTTTCTTAATTTGAAAGATATTTGCTAGAATGTCATTGTGGTAAATGAGCAGACTGTACTGAGTAAAATTAAAGCTTCACAGATTCCAAGTTCTAAAAGTTGGCAGGTCTGTATTACCGTTACTTGACAACCCATTAAGAGAGAGAGAGAGAGAGAGAGATCCACCACATAAGGTGGATTGGAAACAGGAGAAGTACTCAAAATAGCCCACATGTAAGCTTTGTGTGTGTGTGTAGTAAACTTCCTGAGGTCACATTCTCATAGCTCTTCTCATTTTCCAGAATGATAGTCTGGAAAATTTATTTCAAATTAATAATAATAATAATAATTAATTACTGCATTCCAATACATTTCAGAGATGAATGGAAAGGTTAATGGGAAGATTTATGGACTGGTTTACTAAACTACTTACGTAACCTCTTTTGGCAGATATTAGAAATAACAGTAATAACAGATCTGAACTAACAGATAACTAGCCTAGAAAGTAATAATTTTGTTATGTTCTTTAGAAACTTCAGAAGCCACTGCTCCTCCAGGCCCAAAGCCATGGCCACCTCGCAATATCACAGTTTCAAAGGCAACCCAAGGAATCCGCATTTCTTGGCAGCCTGCTCTTAACCAATCAGTGCCTGTTGCATTTTATTATGTGGAATATCGTACTGATGCACACTGGCAGAGGTGGGGACCAGTAAAAGATGCTACATACTATATTGGTAAGTTCTAGTTAAAGTAATGAGCTTAAATCATGTTTCTATAAATTGTGTAAACAATACTAAGAATTTTTTTTTTTTTACAAGAAAATAGCAAGAACATATATTCAAGAAACAATATTTATATATTATGTTTATTTATTATGTCATATTCATAACTAAATTATCAAGTGGCAGCCAAGTTGAACAGATATTTTGCAACAATCTTTATTATTGAAACCACGTAAGTATCATGGGAGGAGTAATGATGTTAAGTTGAACTGCTGTAAAATAAGTGACATGATATTAGAGAATTGCCTTTAAGGAAAGCTAGTTAGGCTGAGAGCATGTAATGTCAGTTTTTCAATATAACTGGATGTATTAGCATTAGCAAAGCCACATGATGCAAGAAAGCAAGCTTATATAGCATCAGCCAAAAAAAAAAAAAAAAACACTTTCTCATTTCACCCATCCACTCACTCCAAATGTTTGTCTCAGACCAGAGCAGCAAGCAAAAGGGCTCAAACTACTGGAAGAGCTGTGGCTCAGGGGTGAACTGAGGGGAGCAGATGTCCTCTGAATCACAGTCTATTGAAATGCACTGCTTGATTGATGTTTGTGGAGCAATCAGGAACAGGACATGATATTGCCAAGGGGAATGTCTTTGTGTGTGCCCAATGTAAGGAATGCGAGGAAAATCAGGTGCCAACTCGGCATTGTTATGGGCTTATATGAGCACTTGAAAGACAGGGTGGATGCCCTCAAATGATTTAAATTAAAGGGCCCATCAAGCTCTCAGGTGCCCACATCAATGTCAGAACTTGCACTTGAACATTACGCAACACAGCGGCAACCCTCAAGGCAGAATGCGCTGGTCCCAAAGGAACTAGTTGTGGTAGGTGACTATTGTCAGGGAAACGGAAAACCATATTGTGCAAAAAAGGATGGATGGAACAGGACCAGGGTATGGTCCTGTTCCAGGGGCAAACGTTGATGACCCTGTAGGGCAGATATCATCCTTTAAGGGCACAAAGGGTGATATTGTTGTAAACGTTGGCACTAATGATATTAACAGTAGGAGACCGGCAGAATTTCTTAACAAGTACAAGACAATGCTGAAAAAAAACCGTGAGTTAGGGTTCAATTTGAAAGCGTCTGCAATTCTGCCCAGACACGATAGGAGAGAGTATATGATGAGAGTCTTATCGATCAATTCGGCCCTGGAGAGATTGTGCAAGGCTCAAGTGGTAGAATTTTCTCAGCCTGGTCTGTGCTTGTTAACAGGAGAGACTGCTTCTACAGGGATGGGATACACTTAAATAGAAAGAGTGCAAGAATATTTGCTGATGCTATCGAGGCAGAGTTAGGTGGGTCAGCAAACTGCTAGCTTGGGGATACATGGACTAATAGATTAACAGTAGCCGCTGGCAGAGGTAAAAGTGATTCTTGCACTACTTCTATTGAAATGCAATTGAGCAGCATCCTGGAAAGCAAAGCAATGGGAATTTCCAGGACTGCTGGGAGTCATAGTGGAACAAGTAAATACATGGGCTGTGTTAGAGTAACTAAGAGTAGAAACAGGTGCATGTATACTTGCATGTACACCAATGCTAGGAGTGTAGTAGGTAGAATTTTTTTCAGCCTGGTCTGTACTTGTTAACAGGAGAGACTGCTTCTACAGGGATGGGATACACTTAAATAGAAAGGGTGCAAGAATATTTGCTGATGCTATCGAGGCAGTGTTAGCTGGGTCGGAAAACTGCCACCTTGGGGGGGGGGGGGATACAAGGACTAATAGATTGACAGTAGCCACTGGCAGAGGTGAAAGTGATTCTTGCACTGCTTCTATTGGAATGAGCAGAAGCCTGGAAAACAAAATGCAGGATATTTCAGAGACTGCTGGGAGTAATTGCGGTACAAGTAAACACATGGGTTGTGTTAAGGTAGCTAAGAATAGGAACAGGTGCATGTATATTTGCGTGTACACCAATGCTAGGAGTTCGGTAAATAAATTTGATGAATTTGAGGTATTGCTCAAAGCATCAAAGGCGGATATTGTTGGGATATCAGAGACGTGGTGTCACACAGATATAAGGAATGCAGAACTGGAATTTGGGGAGTACAATGTCTACAGAAAGGATAGACAGGATAGGAAGGGAGGAGGAGTTATCCTTTTAGTTAAGAAACACATAAAATCCAAGGAAATTAAGCCAGTCGACATCGCTAAACATTGCAGTGTCGAGTCAGTTTGGTGTGACATAAGCATTGGGACATCAAAATTGAGAGCAGGAGTGTGCTATAGGCCTAATGACTCTGATGAGTATAATAAGAAACTGTACTGGAAAATAGAGTGGGCCAGTAAATCAGAGAGTCTTATAATGGGGGATTTTAATTTCCCAGATATTACCTGGAATTTCTGAGTTGGTCACTCACACACTAGCAAGGCTTTTGTGGATTTATTGGATGATTGTTTTCTACATCAGCATGTTCGGGAGGCAAACAGAGTGAGTAGTACTCTTGATTTGATTATCAGTAGTGATTCTTCATGCATTTAGAATCTGCAGATAAGGGAACCACTAGGTGGCAGTGATCACAGTGTGCTGAAGTGAGTTTTACTCAAAGAAGCAACTACCATCAAGGGTAAAGGGAGGAGTTTTTGCTTTCGTAAAGGTGACTACGGTGGTCTGAGACAGTATTTAAATTCTATACGATGAAACCAACTGATGATGTTACCAACAGCAAATTCAAAATGGGAAGAATTCAAAGAACTTATCTTGGAAGTTACTAGGCTTTACATACCAACTAAAAATTTTTCGTTCAAGGTTGAGGCCTAAAAGGATGTCAGATGAACTAATGAGACACATGGCAGAGAAGAAAAATGCATGGGATACATTTAAATTAACACGTGACACAGAAGCCTATGATAGATATAAGCTGGTCTGTAACTTAGTCCCAAAAGAGGTTAGGCAGATTATGAGAAATCTTTGGGAAAGGATGCAAAGAAAAAGAGCAAAGAGTTCTTTACTTATGTAAACTCTAGAAAGAAGGGGATGAATCAGATTGGTCCACTTGATATCGATGGTTCAACTGTTGATGATCTTGCTCAGGTAGTTAACAAACTAAATAAATATTTTGCATCGAAATTCACACATGAGGAGTTATTCAGCCAGGGGAATGCCAGAGTGTATTCAACTCTGGCAGTAAGCTAGAGAATCTTGTAATAACTGAGAGTAAAGTGGAGGAGAAATTGTTGAAGATAAACACAAGAAAGGCAACTGGGGTGGATGGGATCTATCCAGTTATATTAAAGGAGGCAGCAAAGGATGTAAGCAAACCCTTAGCCATAATTATGAGAGCTTCCTTGGACTTGGGGGAGGTAGATACCCATAGACTGGAGATGTGCAAATGTGACCCCAATTCACAACGGAGGATCAAAGGCTGACACAAATAATTATAGACCTGTGAGTTTAACTTCTGTTCCAGGAAAATTAATGGAGGCACTGGTTAAAGAATGTTGTTATTTGGATTTTAGGAGCATTAGCAACTAAGGCCATATTGCTCCGGGATATGCGGTGGTCATTCCCTGACCTTTCCGCATCCTCCGTATTTGGTGGTGACAAGCTCGAACCCCGGTCTAATCAAGAAGCGTGTGCTACGCACTGCTGCTCCTTCCCACCTGGCTACGGAGGTACCTTCTGGTTAAAGAAGCACTGCAGGACTAGACAAGACTTCAGTTATAGCTCGGACACAGCATGGTTTTGTTAAGGGGAAGTCTTGCCTGACCAATTTGATTGGATACTATGGTGCAGTCACAAAAGAACTGGATGCAGGCAATAACTTTGATATTATATACTTGGATCTTAGAAACGCTTTTGATACTGTTGCACATGGAAGACTGCTGCACAAATTGGAGCAGTGTGGCATTGGAGGCAAATTGCTGCTATGGATAAAGGCGTGGTTGAGGGGGAGAAGACAGAGAGTGGTAATCAGTGGACACTGCTCATTGTGGAGTCCCTCAGGGTTCAGTGTTGGGTCCATTATTGTTTTGTGTATTTATAAATAATATTGATGATGGTATATCAAGCTTAATGTCCAAGTTTGCAGACGATACAAAGGTTGGCAGTGTTGCTAAGGACACTACTGATGCTATGCTTCTGCAACAGGATCTGGTAAGGTTGAGCAGATGGAGTGAGAGGTGGCAAATGAAGTTTAACATTGACAAATGAAAAGTACTACATATGGGAAACAGCAACCCCAGAGCAAAGTATCAACTCTGTGGTACTGCACTGACAGTGGTAGAGAATGAAAAGGACCTGGGAGTAATTGTGCAGGCAGATATGAACTTTTCTGAGCAGTGCAGACAGGCTGCAAGAGTAGTTCATGGTGTCTTGTGAATGATATACAGGAATATTTCTAGCAGAGATAAGGAGGTGATTATTCCTTTGTATAAGGCATTGGTCAGGCCACACCTTCAGCACTGCATACAGGTCTTGAGGCCTCATTTCAAATAGGATGTAGAGCTGCTGGAATGAGTACAGAGAAGGACAAGAAGATTAGTGAATGGAACAAAGGGTTGCTCTTATGAAGAAAGGCTTAAGTTTTGCAAATTACAGTGTCTGGAGACTAGGCACCAGCAAGATGATCTGATAGAGGTGTATAAAGCCTTGAATATTTTGAGTATGCTCAATGCCGATGGGATTCTTCCTCTTGCTCAAAATAATCACATGAGAGGGCATAAATTCAGATTGAGGAAAGACAGATGTAGGATAGATGTGTGGTTATTTGCCTTTAGCCGGTGGGTAGTTGGTTGATGGAACAGACTTCCATCCCTTGTTGTGGAAGTTGAAAGCCTAAATAAATTTAAGGCTCAGCTGGACAGGTATTTTGAACGAATGGAGGGTTGAAATGGAAGTTTTTTTTTTGGCTGATGCTGCATAAGCTTTCTTTCTTCCATCATATGCCGCTGCTAATGCTAATGCTATATTTAATAAATTCAGTGAGTAAGAAACACTTAAATAGGTTCAAGGCAGAACTTGACAAACATTTAGAGCGAATAGATGGATGAAATAAGGTTTTTTTTTTTTTTTTCTTTTTGGCTGATGCTATATAAGCTTGCTTTCTTGCATCATGTGCCTTTGCTAATGCTAATGCTAGTTCTGCGTTAAATCTATTTAAGCTGTCAACTTCTACAATGACAGATGGAAGTTTGTTCCAGCAATCAGCCTCCCGCTGGCTAAAGGCAAACTTCTGCACATCTGTCCTACAACTGTCGTTCCTCAATTTGAATTTATGCCCTCTCAGGCGATTATTCTGAGCAAAAGAAAGCATTGAAGAAGAAGCAATCCCATCGGCATTGGGCATGCTGAGACCATTCAAGGCTTTATACACCTCAATCAGATCACCTCGCAGACATCTAGTCTCCAGACACTATTATTTGTGAAACTTAAGCCTTTCTTCGTAAGAGCAAACCTATGTTCCATTCACTAATTTTGTTGCCCTTCACTGTACCCGTTCCAACAGCTCTACATCCTTCTTAAAATTAGGCCTCCAGACCTATATACAGTACTCAAGATGTGGTCTGACCATTGCCTTATACAAGGGGATAATCACCTTCTTATCCCTTCTAGAAAAATTCCTGTATATCATTGACAAGACACCATGAACTACTCTTGCAGACCATCTGCACTGCTCAGAAAACTTCATACCTGCCTGCACAATTACCCACAGGTACTTTTCACTCTCTACCACTGTCAGTGTATGTGTTACTCTGGGGTTACTGCTTCCCATATGCAGTACTTGACATTTGTCAATGTTAAACTTCATTTGTCACCGCTCAGCCCACCTACTCAACTTTAGTAGATCCTGTTGCAGCAGCATACTGTCATTACCATCATTACAACACTGCCGACCTTCATATCGTCTGCAAACTTGGACATTAAGTTTGATATACCATCATCAACATCATTTAGAAATACAGAAAACAACAATGGACCCAACACTCAACCCTGAGGGTCTCCACTAATAATATTAGTCCATGTGAGCAGTGTCCATTGATTACCACTCTCTGTCTTCTCCCACTCAACCACCCCTTTATCTATAGCAGCAATTTGCCTCCAAAGCCACACTGCTGTAATTTGTGCAGCAGTCTTCCATGTGCAACAGTATCAAAAGCCTTTCTAAGATCCAAATATATGATATCAAAATTATTTTTTGCATCCAGTTCCTTTGTGACCACATCATAGTATGCAATCATATTGGTCAGACGAGGCTTCTCCTTAACAAAACCATGCTGTGTACGAGCTATAACTGAAGTCTTGTCTAGATGATCCTGCAATGCTTCTTTAACGAGTGCCTCCATTATTTTCCCTGGAACAGAAGTTAAACTAACAAGTCTATAATTACCTGTGTCTCCCTTTGATCCTCCTTTGTGGATTGGGGTCACATTTGCACATCTCCAGTCCATGGGTACCACCTTTGAGTTCAAGGAAGCTCTCATAATTATGGCTAATTTTTTGCTTACTTCCTTTGCTGCCTCCCTTAATATAACTGGATAGATTCCATCCACCCCAGGTGCCATTGTTATGTTTATCTTCAACAATTTCTCCTCCACTTTATTCTCAGTTATTACAAGATTATCTCGCTTACTGCCAGAGGTTAATAGACACCTGGCAGTCCCCTCTCTGAATAACTCCTCATGTGTGAATGTAGATGCAAAATATTCATTTAGTTTGTTAGTTACCTATGCAGGATCATCAACAGTTGAACCTTCGATATCAAGTGGACCAATTTGATTCATCCCCTTCCTTCTAGAGTTTACATAAGTAAAGAACGCTTTGCTGTTTTCCTTTGCATCCTTTGCCAAAGATTTATCATAATTTGCCTTTGCCTACCTAACCTTGTTTGTGACTTGGTTACAGACCAGCTTATATCTGTCATAGGCTTCCGTGTCACCTGTTAATTTATATGTAATCCATGCATTTTTCTTCTCTGCCACATGTCGTATTAGTTCATCTGACATCCATTTAGGTGTAAACCTTGAACAATATTTCTTGGTTGGTATGAAAAGCTTAGTAGCTTCCAAGATTAATTCTTTGAATGGTTCCAATTTTGAATTTGCTGTTAGTGACATCATCAGTAGGTCCCACCGTATAGAATTTAAATACTGTCTCAGACCACCATAGTCACCTTTACGAAAGCAAAAGCCCTTCCCTTTATCCCTGATGGTAGTTGACTCTTTGAGTAAATCCCACTTCAGCACCCTGTGATCACTGCCACCTAGTGGTTCCTTTATCTGCAGATTCTTAATGCATGACGAATCACTACTGATAATCAGATCAAGAGTATTACTCCCTCTAGATACCTCCCAAACATGCTGCTGTAGAAAACAATCATCCAGTAAATCCACAAAAACCTTGCTAGTGTGTGAGTGACCTAACCCCAGGGGCTCACATCTGGTGGGTATGGGCACACCCAAGGTCCTGAGCTGGGTATCATCATTCTTCTGTTCCTTGGTGATTTCCTTTTACTTATGACTCTCTCTCTCTCTCTCTCTCTCTCTCTCTCTCTCTCTCTCTCTCTCTCTCTCTCTCTCTCTCTCTTTTTCTCTCTCTCTTTCTCTCTCTCTCTCTCTCTCTCTCTCTCTCTCTTAGGGTAACTCGGGAATTGTTTTTTGGCTGGCGCAGCATAAGCCACAGGCTTCCTTGCACCATATACCTAATATTAATAATAATAAAAATAATAATAATACCCACAAATTCCAGTCAATATCTGGGAAATTAAAATCCCCCATTATAAGACACTCTGATGTACTGACCCAGTCTATTTCTCTGTACAGTTGTTTATTATACTCATCAGAGTCATTAAGCCTATAACATACTCCTACTCTCAATTTTGCTTTCCCAGTGCTTATGTCACACCAAACTGACTCGACACTGCACTGTCCAGCCATGTTGACTGGCTGTACTTCCTTGGATTTTATGTGTTTCTTAACCAATAGCATAACCCCCTCCTCTCTTCCTATCCTGTCTATCCTTCCTGTACCCATTGTACTCCCCAAATTCCAGTTCTGCATTCCTTATATCTGTGTGACACCACGTCTCTGTTATCCCAACAATATCTGCCTTTGAAGTTTTGACCAATACCTCAAATTCATCAAATTTATTTACCAAACTCCTAGCATTGGTGTACCAGAAGTATACATGCACCTGTTTCTTTTCTTAGCTACTAACTCAGCCCATGTATTTACTTCTTCTGCAATGACTCCCAGCAGTCTCTGGAATCTCCTGCATCTTGTTTTTCAGGCTTCTGCGCATTTCAATAGAAGCAGTGGAAGAATCACTTTCAACTCTCTCCGCTATCTATTAGTCCATGTTTCCCCACAAGCTAGCAGTTTTCCGGTTTTCCGACCCACTTAACTCTGCCTCGATAGCATCAGCAAATATTCTTCCACCATTTCTATTTAAGTGTATCCCATCCCTGTAGAAGCAGTCTCTCCTGTTAACAAGCACAGACCAGGCTGAGAAAAATTGTACCCCTTGAGCCTTGCACAATCTCTCCAGGGCCAAATTGATCAACAAGGCTCTCATCATATACACCCTCCTATTGTGTCTGGGCAGAATTTCAGACACTTTCAAATTCAACCCTGACTAAAGGGTTTTTATTCAGCTTTGACCTGTACTTGTTAAGTAATTCCTCCTACTCCTAATATCATTAGTGCCAACTTGTACAACAATATTACCTTGTGCCCTTAAAAGATGATATCTGCTCTACAATGTCATCAATCTTTGCCCCTGGCAGACATACCCTGCTCCTGTTCCACTTCTCCTTTTTTGCACAATATGTTTCCTGTTTCGTTGACAATAGAGTCACCAACAACAACTAGTTCCTTTGGGACTAGTGCATTCTGCCTTGGGGGTTGCCCCTGTGTTGCATGATGTTCAAGTGCAAGCTCTGGCATTGATGTGGGTAGCTGAGAGCTTGATGGACCCCTCAATTTGAGGGCATCCACTCTGTCCTTCAAGTTCTCATATAGGCCCATAACAGTGCTGAGGTGGTGCCTGATTTCCTCAAATGTACTGATGTATGTCTAGTTATATGAATGAGGCAACAAGTAAGTGCATCTCCCCTCTCCATAAGGGGAGTTAAAGAAGTGATAGCCAATTATAGACCAGTGAGAATGACTTCTCTGGTTGGTAAGATCATGGAATCTATGGTTAAAAATTGAATAAATTTTTAACCATAGATTTTTAACCATCCCAACAAGAATAGTATCCTGAATGGATCTCAGCATGATTTAATGAAGAGGAAATCTTGCCTGAGAAATCTGGTAAATTACTATGGTGAGCTCATAAAGCATTTGGATGCAAAGAACAACTTTGACTTTATATCTGGTTATGTTTTGATGTGGTTACTCATGAGAGGTTATTGTCTAAATTAGAGCAAGTCAGGTAACAGGGAAGATCCATCAGTGGTTTAGTGGTTGGTTGAAGGACAGGATGCAAGGATGAGCCATAAACACATTCCTCAGGGATGTGTTTGGACCTCTCTTATTTGTTATCTTCCTAAATGATATTGAAGAGGGAATACAGAGGTAGCTGTCAAAGTTTGCTGATAACATAAAGGTTGAGAGGGCAGTTAATGATCAGAACAAGATTATGCTACTTCAAAAGTATTTGGATAAATTGCAAGTATGGTCTTAAAAATGCAGCTAAACTTTTATGCTACCATGAGAGTATTGCACATGTGGAACAGAAACTCAAGAATAGTTTATAAGTTGGCGCCTCCGTAGCCAGGTGGGAAGGAGCAGCAGTGCATAGCACACGCTTCTTGATTAGACCGGGGTTCGAGCCCGTCACCACCAAATACGGAGGATGCGGAAAGGTCAAGGAATGACCACCGCATATTCCCGGAGCAATATGGCCTTAGTTGCTAATGCTCCTAAAAACCAAATAACAACAACAACAAGTTTATAAGTTGGAGAAAGGGAATTAAAGAATGTCTGGGATGAGAAAGATTTGGAGATTACAATACAGAAAGACATGAAGTTCAATGTGCAGTATAGAGAGGCAGAAAGAAGGGCACATGATATTCTGCTTATGATTTATTAGAATTTTATATAGAAGAGATCATTGTTCCCCACCGTAAGATGACAACAAGACCACAATACTGAATCCAGTTGTGAATTTTACAAGCATTATCCCTATGAGGAATGACTTAGAATATGTGGTCTGGCAGAGCTCAGCAACTAGACACCTTGGGAAGAAGAGATTAGTAAAATGAAAAAGAGACAGATATTCTCATTGGTGTGAGATACAAGAACCAGAGGACACAATTATAAAATTTTAAAGAATAACAGTAGACTACATCTTGTAAAATTTACCAGTGGGAAGCATGTTACAGAGCATTGGAATAAATTGCCTGAAGGGATAGCATAAAACAAAAAATTGGGTCAAGTGTTTTGTTTTAGCATTAGCATTTGCATCATGAGAGACATATAATGCAAGAAAGCAATCTTATATAGCATCAGCCAAAAAAAAAAG
This sequence comes from Mastigoproctus giganteus, assembly GCF_048544385.1. Lineage (NCBI taxonomy): Eukaryota > Metazoa > Arthropoda > Arachnida > Uropygi > Thelyphonidae > Mastigoproctus > Mastigoproctus giganteus. The sequence continues at coordinate 46,772,186 of NC_143578.1, read as the reverse complement.
AAAAGAAACTCACCATTTCACCCATCCATTTGCTCCAAATGTTTGTCCAGTTCTTCCTTGAATTTATTTAAGCTTTCAACTTCTAGAACAACAGACGGAAGTTTGTTAGTGCACTCAACCACCCACTGGCTAAAGGCAAATTTCCACACATCTATTCTACAAGTGTCTTTAGTCAATTTGAATTTTTGAATTAATCTCCTCAGGTGCATAATCTGAACAAGCAGAAAAATTCCACCAGCACTGAACTTTCTCAAACCATTCAAGGCCTTATATACCTCAATGAGATCACTCCGCAAGTCCCTAGTCTCTAGACGTTTAAATTTGCAGAATTTTAGCCTTTAGTGATAAAAGCAACCCTTTGTTGTCCTCACCAATATCATTGCCATTCTCTGTACACATTCCAGCAGCTCTACATCCTTCCTAAAATGAGGTCTCCAGACCTGTATAAATACTCAAGGTGTGGCCTAACCATTGCCTTATACAAAGGAATAATCACCTCCTTATCCCTTCTTCTTCTTCAAGAGGAGTGTTTCCATTTACAATGGGTTTCCTCAGCCTACAAGTTATTTCTTGTTAGGAATTTTTTCCCGCCATAAAGTGCAGTTCAAGGTGTCTTGGTCGGTTAAGCCTCAGGCTGTCATGCACTCCCGTACTCCATCCATCCATGCCCTCCTAGGTCTTCCTCTTCTCCTTCTTCCAGGAAGTATCCATTCCAGGATAGCCTTTGGATATCTGTTTTCTTGCATCCGTTTTACATGTCCATACCATGTTAGATGGTGTCAATAATAGTCTTTTTCACTTCCATTTTTTCCCTTATGTCTTCATTCCATTTTCTGTCTCTTCTAGAAGTTCCTGCTGAGCGTCTCCAAAAATCCATTTCTGTGGAGAGCAATTTGTTTTCCGCTCGCCTATTCAATGTCCAGGTTTCCACTACATACAATAGAAAACTTTGTACAATCATTTGAAATATAAGTTTCTTTGCTTTATGTAGGATATTTTTGCTCCACAGAACAGAGTTTAACATGCTGATAGCCTTTCTGCCGTCTGTAATTCTCTTATTGATCTCTGCTTGGGATGATCCATCACTTTGTAAGATTGATCCCAAATATTTGAATTTATCCCTGCTAGCAAAATTCCTGTATAACATTGACCAGACCCCATGAGCTGCTCTGTCAACCTGTCTGCACTGCTCAGAAAACTTCATATCTGACTGCACAATTACCCCCAGGTCTTTTTCATTCTCCACTACCCTGAGTGTAGTACTTCACAGTTAGAGCATTACTCTGGGGGTCATGGCTACCCATATGCAGTACTTTGCATTTGTCAATGTTAAACTTCAACTGCCACCTCTCAGCCCATCTGCCCAACTTTTCTAGATCCCATTGTAGTTTTGTATTGTCATTAGCAACCCTGCCAACCTTTGTATCATCTGCAATCTTCAATATTAAGCCTGATATACCATCATCAATATCATTGATAAATATACAAAACAACAAGGGACCCAACACTGAATTCTGGGGGACTCCACTAATAATATTAGTCCACAAAGAGCAGTGTCCATTTATTACCATGCTCTGTCTTCTGCCACGCAACCATTCCATTATCCATAGCAGCAACTTACCCTTAATGCCATACTGCTGCAATTTGTACTGCAGCCTTCCATGAGCAACAGTATCAAAAGCTTTCCTGAAATCCAAGTATATGATATCAAAATTATTTTTTGCATCCAGTTCCTTTGTGACCACATCGCAGCATCCAGTCAAATTGGTCAGACAAGATTTCCCCTTAATAAACCCATGCTGTGTCTGAACTGTAACTGCAGTCTTGTTTAGATGATCCTGCAATGCTTCTTTAATCAGTGATTCCATTATTTTTCCCAGAACAGAAGTTAAACTAACAGTTCTGTAATTACCTGTGTCAGCCTTTATCCCCTTTTGTGAATTGGAGATACATTTCCACATCTCTCTTCCATCACAACTTCCCCTTAATCCAAGGATCTTCTCCTAATTATGGCCAAAGGTTTGCTTACCTCCTTTACTGCCTCCTTTAATATAACTGGATAGATCCCATCCACCCTAGGTGCCTTTCTTATGTTTAACTTCAACAACTTCTCTTCCAATTTGCTCTCAGTTATTACAAAATCATTTAGCTCCCTGTTAGAGTTTGATGAATTTTTTGCTTCCATTTCCCTAAAGAATTCCTCACGTGTGAATGTAGATGTAAAATACTCATTCAGTTTGTCAGCTACCTGAGCAGGATCATCAACAGTCGAACCATCAATTTCAATTGGACTAATCTGATCATCCCCTTCTTTCTAGAGGTTATCTAAGTAAAGGAGTCTTTGCTGTTTTTCTTTGCATCCTTTGTCAAAGATTTCTCATGATCTGCCTAACTTGCCTAACTTCCTTTGTAACTTGATTACAGACTAGCTTATATCTACCGTAGGTTTCTGTGTCACCTGATAATTTATATGCAGCCCATGCATTTTTCTTCTCTGCCATGAGTCTCATTAGGTCATCTGACATCCATTTAGGCCTAAACCTTAAACAGTATTTCTTAGTTGGTATGAAAAGCCTAGCAGCTATCAATATTAATTCCTTGAATGCATCCCATTTATAATTTGCTGTTGATAGCTTCATTTTGGTTTCACTGTATGGATTTTAAAAACTTTCTGAGACCACTGTAGTCACTTTTATAAAAGCAAAACCCTTCCCTTTAACCCTGATGGTAGTTACATCTTTTAATTAAATCTCATATCAGCTCACTGTGATCACTGCCACCTAGTGGTTCCTTTATTTACAGATTCTTAATTAGCATTAGCATTAGCATTAGTAGAGGCATTTGATGCAAGAAAGCAAGCTCATGCAGCATCAGCCAAAAAAAATAAAAATAAAAATAAAAAAAATAAAGAAATCACTTCCACTTCACCCCTCTGTTCATTCAAAATACCTGTCCAGCTGAGCCTTAAACTTCATGAATAATCACTGCTGATAATCAGATCAAGAGTATTACTCCCTCTGGTTGCCTCTTGAATATGTTGCTGTAGAAAACAATCATCCAGTAAATTCACAAAATCTTGCTAGTGTGTGTGTGACCAACTCACAAGTTCCACTCAATATCTGGGAAGTTAAAATCCCACATTATAAGACATTCTGATTTACTATCCCACTATATTTCTCTGTGCAGTTCGTTATACTTATCAGAGTCATTGGGCCTATAACACACTCCTACTCTCATTTTTGCTTTCCCAGTGCTTATATCACACCAAACTGACTCAACATTGCACTGTCCACCTTGTCAACTGGATTCACTACCCTTAGATTTTATGTTTCTTAACTAAGAGCCTAACCCTCCTCCCTTCCTATCCTTTCTGTACCCATTTTACTCTTCAAATTCCAATTTTGCATTCCTTATATCTGTGTGACAGCATGTATCTGATTCCCAACAATATCCACCTTTGATGTCTTGACGACCAGCACTTAAAATTCATCAAATTTATTTACTATACTCCTAGCATTTGTGTACATGCAAGTATGCATGCACCTGTTCTTACCCGTAGTTAGTCTAACACAGCCCATGTATTTACTTGTTCCATGATGACCCTGAGCAGTTCTTAAAATCCCCAGCACCTTGTTTTCCAGGCTGCTGCTCATTCCCTTAGAAGCAGTGCAAGAATCACTTTCACCTCTGCCTGTGGCTATTGTTAATCTATTAGCCTGTGTATCCCTTCCAAGCTGGCATTTTTCTGACCCACCTAACACTGCCCCAATGGCATCAGAAAATATTCTTGCACCCTTTTTATTTATATGTATCCCATCCCTGTAGAAACAGTCTGTCATGTTAACAAGCACAGAGCATGCTGTGAAAAATTCTACCCCTTGAGCCTTGCACATTTTCTCTAAGTCCAAATTGATTGACAAGGCTCTCAATATGTACTCCCTCCTATCATGTCTGGGAAGAATTGCAGAAACTGAAATTTAACCCTAACTCACAACTTTTTTCAACGTTGACCTGTACTTATTAAGTAAGTCCACATATCTCCTACTCTTAATGTCATTAGTGCCAATGTGTACAACAATATGACCTTTTTTGCCCTTAAAAGATGATATCTGCTGTACAATGTCATCAACTTTCGCCCCTGGCAGACATACTCTGGTCCTATTCCACCTATCCTTTTTGCATAACAGATTTCCCAATTCCCTGACAATAGAGTCACCAACAATAACTAGCTCCTGTGGGACCAACGCATTCTGCCCTGAAATTTGCCCCTGTGTTGCCCGATGCAGAAGAGTGAGCTCTGGCATTGAGTTAGTCAGCTGTGAGCTTGATGAGCTCTTTTTTAATTCCTTCGAGGGCATCTATTAATTCCTTTGAGGGCATCTACCCTACTTATCAAACTATCGTAGACACCCAACAGAACACTGATTTGGCGCCTAGGTTTTTTTGGCAGATGCAGAAGAAGTTCACTTCCTTGCATTATTATGCCAATTTAATACTAATATTAAACCAGTAATGAGGACTCCATAGTCAACTAGACTATCTATAAACAAAATTCCACAACTAAAGATTAAAAATATTAAACTAAAAAAAAAGTTTTTTTTTTTTTTAAATTGGAAATCAGATACTTGCTGAGATATTCAGTCTGTTACTCAAAGCAAAACAATCTCTTTTTTTGGCAACAGATACATATACAGATAGTTTTTAATTCTTTATTTAGTTCAGTTTCTGATATTAAGCAGTGCATACTTTACTTAATTTTAAAAATACTTTTATGAGTATAAATGGGCCTGTTGTACAGGGATCCATGGTGAAATGAAATAATGATAACATATGAATCCAGTAAAATATCTTTAATATAAATACTTTGTAGCTTTCAAGACAATCGTGTCTCTTTTTCAACAGAATTTGAACTTAACGGATACAGTTATGCGTGAAGTGAGAGGTGTGAAGGCACATTATTCAATCATTAAACTGGCATTCATTGTTGCTGCAGGAACATGCGCAATTCTTCTCCAGTGCTTGTTGAGGTATAAAACGGTTGTCTCCAAGATGGGGTGCAGTCTCATGCCTTTGCAGCGGTTCATGGCTCTTGAATCACTCAATATATTGAGTGACTTTAACCATAGGCGGTGGCGGAAGTGCTGAGAGTGGTCTATTATTTCATAGTCTCGCTTGGGATTGAGGTCGTGGTGGGTAGCCCAGAAGTGCTTGCGATTACGGACTAGTTGGTCTCAGCAAGGCGGATTGCTCTGTCGTGTTCCACAAGGCGGTCTTGAAGACATCTCAAAGTCTCTCCTACGTAGCAGCTGTCACAGTCTTCAGGTTATGCGGTATATTACACTGCTGCGTAAGAGAGGTGTGACAGGGGTCTTTACACTGGAGACCAGGGAACATAGGCTCCTACCAGGCAACTGGATGCATTTTATGCGTAATTCCCTGAGGATTTTTGAGATCCGGCCTGACACGCCTGGATAGTAGGCGGTAGGTATATTGTCCTGGGTTGGTGGTCTCAGGTGGACTGTGAGCTCTTGTGCTTGCAATAGGCACTTGTCTATTGTGTTGGGTACCCACAATTGATTAAGTCTCTCCTCACACAAGAAATCTCGCTACGCCTGGCTACATCCGTGCTGGAATGGCTCCACGCTCTGGAGAAAAGAGTGCGGACAGTGCTGTTGAGTTGACTGGGGGCATGGCTGGATCTGTAGTTTGTGAATTGCCCGCACCACATAGGCTTACAGTATACTGAGGTTTCCAGGTGTGGTCCCACACGTTTTACTAGGACATCCAGGAACGGGAGTGATCCGTTGACCTCTAACTCTAGAGTGAACTCTCTAAGATATCTAACACTATCAGCTTTTATCTAGCGTTACATGTCTAAATTTAATAACATCAAAATTTTGCCTGACCTATTTGGTCTTTAACACATCTCTTTAGTGTTCAACCCTAACCAGCGATTTCCTAACAGCAATCCCATCAAGCATTAATGTCAAATGCATAATTTTTTTTTTTTTTTTTTTTTTTTTTAATAGGCCCTAGCCACTGAAATCCCAGGAAACTAGGTGGCAGCACCTGCCAGAGCAAATTGTTGTGATACTGGATACACCCGGCTAGCCTCCACGTGGCAGGGTATGGGCAACGTCGGGCCCCACTAGGGGCCTGGCGGCCATTAAGCCAGATAAACAATGGGCACAACATATCACACTGCACAGACACGACCCACACATTTTCAAGTCTCTGGCTTGACAGTGTACTGTCCTCGATACAGCGAAACACACGCGGAGATGGAAGAAATCCCAGGTGCCGTCTGACACGAACATACCTTATGTAAACCTTATCTAGAGTGAACTGGATGAACCCAGACAGGGAATTGAGATATTCTAGTAATGTTGTTTCAGAGCCACGTGGGATGACGGTGAAGATGTCATCAACATATCTGCACCGTGTTGTAATAGGTACAGATGGGTTCAGGAATATCTGTTCTTCTAATTCTTCCATGGTGATGTTGGCTACTACGGAACTAACAGGGGCGCCCATAGTAGTGCCATGTACTTGTTAGTATATGGAATTCTCGAAAGTGAAGATGCTGCTTGATAAGCACAGGTTGAGGGCGGTACAGATGTCATCAATAGATAGTTATGTTCTGTTTGGAAGGTTTAAGTCATTCTCAAGGAGCCTCTTGTGCAGTGCACGGATATGTGAATAGCGACACTATATCAAATGATGCCATAACAGTGTTGTCAGGAATCGAGAGGTTTTAATGGAGAATAAATTCGCCGCTGTTGTTGACAGTGTACGTGGTATTTCCTACAAGAGGTGAGAGGAGACGTGTGCTTTACTTGGACAGTTTATACGTAGGTGCATTGCAGCAGGACACTATGGGTCTGAGAGGAACGCCTGGCTTATGGATTTTCGGTAATCTCCAAAACTGTGGCAGTTGGCAGCCCGTGGCATGAAGAAGTCGCCGAGTTGGAGCGGAGATTATCTTTTCTTTAAACCATGCATGGACAAACTTATTGATGCATGACTCCAGATGTTTTAAGACCTTAATGGGTGGATCTGTCACAGGTTCATATACGCCGGGGTCTAGTAGGAGGGCCAGGGCTTTCTCTCGGTAGGCTGACCAGTCTAATACGACAGTCCGACGTCCTTTGTCATCAGGAAGTACGAAGATGGTGTTGTCCTTTCTTATAGAGGAAAGGGTGGCGTGTTGACGGTCGTTAAGGTTTGAGCAGGTAGGCCGTGTGCTACGGAGGATGGCGGCTGTTCTGAAATGGATTTCATTTCTTTGGGGAGGTTGGTAATGCTTGCCTGTACGCCCATAGCGAGCTGTGTGATCAGTGGTTTCGATGGCATGACGGCGAACTTCATACCAGTGGTCAAGACATTGAGTTGCTCCATAGTTAGTTGTTTGCTGCTCAGGTTTAGGACGAAGGAAGTCGTGCCAGTCGAACGGGTGTTCGCCCTTGAGGTGTTGGCCTCTCTATCTAAGTTAATAAATTTTCGTTGTTGCCGTGAACGATAAGTATCAGAGATGTGGTTATCTCGGTGACAGATGGTATGTACAAGGTTGGTAAATATGATAGGTGAGATCTTACCTTGTAGCTCTTGTAAGAGTCTGAATTTGTTGTAGCCAACTCTCTTGATTTCATAGTGGAGATGGGTTATCCATAATTTCAAGGTTTGCAGACTGAAGTTAAAGCAGGCACGGTCCATGCACATGTTGCTAAATGGGGCTTTATAGCGGAACCCTTTAGGGATGATGCAGTTGGTTTTGCACCTATGCGCAAAGCGCAGTTGTTGTCTGTTGCGGGCTATCGAATTGAAGGACTTCTGCAGCTGGACACAATCACTGTAAACATTATGGCCATAAAGAGAACGTATGAGTATAAATGGGCCTGTTGTACTGGGATCCATGGTGAAATGAAATAATGATAACGAGTAAATCCAGTAACATATCTTTAATATAAATACTTTGTAGCTTTTGAGACAATTGTGTCTCATTTTCAACAGAATTTGAACTTAACAGATACAGTTATGCTTGCAGTGAGACGTGTGAAGGCACGTTATTCAATCATTAAACTGGCATTCATAGTTGCTGCAGGGACATGCGCAGTTCTTCTCCAGTGCTTGTCGAAGTATAAAACGATGGTGCAGGCAATTCACAAACTACACATCCGGCCATGCCCCCAGTCATCTCAACAGCACTGCCTGCACTCTATTCTCTAGAGCTTGGAGCCATTCCAGCACGGATGCAGCCAGATATAGTGAGATTTCTTGTGTGAGGAGAGACTTAATCAATTGTGGCTACCCAACACATGTACTAGACAAGTGCCTATTGCAAGCACAAGAGCTCACAGTCGACCCGAGACCACCAACCCAGGACAATATACCTACCGCCTACGTTCCCTACTATCCAGGCGTGTCAGGCCGGATCTCAAAAATCCTCAGGGAATTACGCATAAAATGCATCCAGTTGCCTGGTAGGAGCCTACGTTCCCTGGTCTCCAGTGTAAAAACCCCTGTCACACCTCTCGTACGCAGCAGTGTAATATACCGCATAACCTGGAGACTGTGACAGCTGCTACGTAGGAGAGACTTTGAGATGTCTTCAAGACCGCCTTGCGGAACACGACAGAGCAATCTGCCTTGATGAGACCAACTAGTCCGTAATCGCAGAGCACTTCTGGGCTACCCACCATGACCTCAATCCCAAGCGAGACTATGAAAAAATAGACCACTCCTGGCACTTCTGCCATCGCCTATGGTTAGAGTCACTCAATATGTTGAGCAATTCGAGAGCCATGAACCGCTGCAAAGGCATGAGACTGCACCCCATCTTGAAGACAACCATTTTATACCTCAACAAGCACTAGAGAAGAACTGTGCATGTCCCTGAGCAACAATGAACGCCAGTTTAATGATTGAATAACGTACCTTCACGTCTCACTTCACGCATAACTGTATCCGTTAAGTTCAAATTCTGTTGAAAAAGAGACACGATTGTCTTGAAAGCTACAAAGTATTTATATTAAAGATATTTTACTGGATTTATACGTTATCATTATTTCAATACTTTTATGGTTATGCTCACTTGCCAGTTTCAGTTTATCTTGCATGTCCATTGGAGATAAAAGGTTGGGAACCATTAGTTTATTGGTTTATTAAAGTTTCCTTAAGAGAAGTCTCAATGTCTGTCATATGAATGAGCAGGGACAAACCAGTAGCCAGTCACTGTAAATACAGTTTATGCATCCAACTGTATTTGTTCTCACATGATGGCAGAGTTATAACAGAGAAAGTTAATAAACCCAATTTCAAGTTAATTAATTTCAAATTATTTTCAAGTAATATAAGTGAAATTATGTCATATGTGGTTAAATATCTTTTAGGTTGAACTTAAGAAATGAAGGCTACTTCAACCGAACTTAAGAAGTTCATAATACTACTACTATTTCAACTTACTGTATAAACCTGGTCCTTTTCTCCTTTACTTACTATGTTATTTAATTATTTATTTCTTTGCATATAATAATTAAACAATTAAATGAAACACATTAAATAAAACTGCAGGGTTTCATAAAAGGTTTCAATAGTCTGCCTGTCTTATAGGTCATTATTTCGGTTTCATAAACAGTTTCAACAGCCTGCCTGTCTTATAGGTCATTATGTGGTTTAGACATTTTTCTAACTTAAAACAACCAAAGTTTCGGCATACAATCAACAGTTTGGTTTACTGTGGCATGTCTTTTACAGTAACTAAAATACTGATCTTCTCACATTTAAATGTTCAAAATAGCAAAGATGATGAGACCAAATGACTTTTACAGTTGATCTGAAACTGCAACTACAACATATGAATGTCCACATGTTCCATATGTTATCTTGCATTTAAAAGATATTTCTATTAAAAAATAATTTAAAAGATATTTCAGATATTTCTATTTCAGCTCAGATGAACTGAAATAGATTTGAGCTGAAATAGATGCACAGAAATAACTATTCCTAAAAATCAATGACAAGCAAATATGACATGTAGTGGCCATTAATAGTAATCCTAATACTAAATATTAAAAAAACTCATTATCAGCTTTTAAAAGTAAGCAAATAAGGTTTTCTTTAATTATTTTACTTATCTTTCTGTATAATATTTTCTTTCTTTTAATAGCAAAACTTTTTACTACTGGTGTATTTACGTTCCGAGTTGTTGCCTTTTCTTCTGCATCAATAGGATCATCGCCTAGTGGAGAAGTAAAATATGAAATTCAAGGTATTTTTCTTTTTTATGCTGCACATTCAGAAGTTAATTTTATTCTTCATGTTAGATTAACACATTTGCTGCCACCTATATTTGAGATTGTATTCTATGTGTCTTAATTTTTGGAATGTAGAAGAGAGACTACTTTAATGTCCACCTAAAAATAAGTAATGGTTGAAAAGTTTAAGTCTGGACTTCATAGCTAAGAGTGAACACTTATTTCGGGCTGAGCTGTAAATCAGAACAAACCTCAAAATTTTATCAAAAGTTTATTCCATGTACACAAACTAACCTTAACACAAGCAAAAAATAAATAAAGCTGTGTGCCAAGTCTTTAGAGTACCCAGTTGATGATCAACAAAAATCAGGCATTACTGCAAATAGCCCAGAGTTCAATCAGTGTGCCAATATCAAGCAGTTGTTAATTCATGTGCCTTTACTTTTACAGCACTCATTTATTAATCACTTAAGAATAGCCACATATGTACACCATAGCACATCACTTGGGTGCTGTTTAGCACATCAGCAACAATGAATGTATTAAATAATTTTTATAATGAATTTTCTAAAATTTCTTAGTTTCATTAAAACTCGAGTGTTTTGTTTATTATTATCTTAATGGCATTAGATCTTGTCACTCATATCCATACAATTTTTTGTCTATAGAAGTATGTGTTCATAGGCTGATTTGCATGTTGTTTGGGTTGAAAAACTAGAAAAGTCACAGAGGGTAAAAAAAAAAAGGTAAATGCAGCCATTATCAATCCACTGCAGGATGAAAGCCTCCTCAACAATTCATGCTGAGGTAAATGAACCATAATCTGCCACGCTGGTCCAGTGCGGGTTGGCAGATCGACCGTATTCAGCAGTCAGGGGCTTGAACCCCAGTCTATTCAAAGAGTGTGTGATACTGCACTCCCGCTCCTGACCACTCAGCTACAGAGGCCATTCCTTCTACCTGAGATAAGCTAATTACAGCCTTGACTGAAAAGGACTTGAAAAATTTCTTCAATAATCAACAGGAATCAAACCCAGGCCTCCCAAAATTAGTGGCAAAAAGTAATGTATTGTGCCAAATAAGACACGAAAGAAGAAATGCTTATTTGGTAGACATTAGTTTCTATGTTTTTTTTTTTTATTATTTAGTAATTATAATAGCCATTTTTTAAGGCTGCAAAGGTAATCTTATTTAACCATTTACTTTTAGTTTCTTAAAAAGGTAACTGCATTTACTCTTATAAAGATTCTTTGTTGTTTTTTCATAGTAAAAATTTGGCATTGTTTAAATAACATTAGCATTAGTAGAGGCACATGATGCAAGAAAGCAAGCTTATACAGCATCGGCCAGAAAAAAAAAAAAAAAAACTTCCCATTTCACACCTCCTTTCACTCCAAAACTTTCTCTAGTTCTTCCTTGAATTTATTTAAGCTATCAACTTCCACAACGACAGATGGAAGTTAGTTCCAGCAATCAGCTACCCGCTGGCTAAAGGAAATTTTCCGCACATCTATTTTACAACTGTCTTTGCTCAATTTGAATTTATGTTCCCTCAGGTTCATAATCAGAGCAAAAGGAAGAATTCCATCAGCATTGAGCCTGCTCAAACCATTATACACCTCAATCAGATCACCGCACAGGTGCCGCTTAGTTTCCGGACACTGCAATTTACAGAACTTTAGCCTTTCTTGGTAAGAGCAACCCTTTGATCCCCTCACCAATCTCGTTGCCCTTCTCTGTACTTGTTCCACAGCTCTACATCCTTCCTAAAATGAGGCCTCCAGACCTGTACACAGTACTCAAGGCGTGGCCTGATCATTGCCTTATACAGAGGGACAATCGCCTCCTTATTCCTGCTAGAATAATTCCTGTATATTATTGACAAGACCCGATAACCTGCTCTGCCTGCCTGTCTGCACTACTCAGAAAACTTCATATCTGACTACACAATTACCCCCAGGTCTTTTTCATTCTCTACCACCCTGAGTGTAGTACCACACAGTTGATACATTTCTCGGGGTTACTGCTACCCATATGCAGTACTTTGCATTTGTCAATGTTAAGCTTCAGTTGCCACTTCTCAGCCCATCTGCCCAACTTTTCTAGATCCTATTGCAGTAGCATACTGTCTTTATTATCATTAACAACCCTGCCAACCTTTGTATTGTCTGCAAACTTGGACATTAAGCTTGATATATGTTCATCAATAAATAAATCTTTTTTACATAATGCCACTGGTAGCATTATGTAAAAAATTATGTTTTTTACATAATGCTCTGCTAGCCTTGTTTTTTCTAGTCAGAAGGAAGTAGCAATAGTAACTAGTCCATAGTGTAGAAGTATAGTATAAGAAAACTTAATGCTAAACACTTCTAGTCTGTGTGCATTTTTCTTTGCAAAAGTCAAGAAAATGTTCATATAGGCCATTTCAGCATAGTTAAAAAATAAATTAGACATTCAAATATAAAAATCTAAAAAAGTGGTGTTTGTATTAGAATAACATAGTTATTCTTATACAGAAAGTGACCATCACCAAAAAGTGACCATTCATTTCCAATTTGATTTTACTAAACTCACTGCTTCAGTTGCATTGAAAGGTAATTTATTCCAATGCTCTTCAACATGCTGCCTAAGGTAAATTTCATGAAATCCAGATTTCTATTATACCCTGAGATTTTATATTTATCCCCTTTGCTTCTTGCCTTTCCTACTGTTGAGGAAATCCCCCCCCAATTGTATTACTTTCCTACTCAAGGCCTTATAAACCTCAGTCAGGTACATCTTAAGATATAGTAGTAGTAGTAGTGGCATGTGATGCAAGAAAGCATGTGGTTGAGCTTATGCAGCATCAGCCAAAAAAAAAAAAATCACACCATTCCCTACAAATGCCTGTCCTGTTCCTCCTTAAATTTCTTCAACCTATCAACTTCCACAACGACAGATGGAAGTTTGTTCCAGCAATTAACCACCCGTTGGCTAAAGGCAAATTTCTGCACATCTATTCTACATCTGTCTTTTCTTATGTTCATAATCTGAACAAGTGGAAGGATCCCATCAGAATTCAGTGTGCTCAACCCATTAAAGACCTCATATACCTCAATCAGATCACCGTGCAGGTGCCTAGTCTCCAGCCACTGCAATTTGCAGAACTTAAGCCTCTCTTAGTAAGAGGATCCCTTCATTCCCCTCACCAATCTTGTTGCCCTTCTCTGTACACGCTCAAGTAAATCTACATCCTTCCTAAAATGAGGCCTCCAGACCTGTACGCAGTACTCAAGGCGTGGCCTGACCATTACCTTATACAGAGGAATAATCACCTCCTTTTCCCTGCTAGCAAAATTCCTATGTATCATTAACAAAACCCCATGACCTGCCCTGGCAGCTTGTCTGCATTGCTCAGAAAACTTCATATCTGCCTGCACAATTACTCCCAGGTCTTTTTCATTTTCTACCACCTTAAGTGTAGTACCACACAGTTGGTACGTTTCTCTGGGGTTACTTCTACCCATATGCAGTACTTTGCATTTGTCAAGGTTAAACTTCAGCTGCCAATTCTTAGCCCATCTGCCCAAATTATCTAGATCCTGTTGCAGTAGCACACTGCCATTACTGTCATTAACAACCCTGCCAACATTTGTATCATCTGCAAACTTCGACATTAAGCCTGATATACCTTCATCAATATCATTGATAAATTTACAAAACAACAGTGGACCCAACACCGAACCCTGTGGGACTCCACTAATAACATTAGTCCACGAAGAGCATCACCCATTGATTACCACCCTCTCTCTTCTCCCACTTAACCCTCCTTTTATCCATTGTAGCAACTTACTCTTAATACCATTCTGCTCAAATTTGTACAATAGTCTTCCATGCGCAACAGTGTCGAAAGCTTTCCTGATATCCAAATATATGATATCAAAATTATTCTTTGCATCCAGTTCCTTTGTAACCACATCATAATATCCTATCAAATTTGTCAGACAAGACTTTCCCTTAACAAACCCATGCTGTGTCTGAATTATTGCTGCAGTCTTGTCTAGATGATCCTGCAATGCATCTTTAACCAGTGACTCAATTATTTTACCCGGAACAGAAATTAAACTAACTGGTCTGTAATTACTTGTGTCACCCTTCGATCCCCCTTTGTGAATTGGGGATACATTTGCACATCTCCAGTCCGTGGGAACCTCCCCTGAGTCCAAGGATGCTCTCATAATTATGGCTAAGGGTTTGCTTAGTTGCTTTGCCGCCTCCTTTAATATAACTGGATAGATCCCATCCACCCCAGGTGCCTTTCTTATGTTTAACTTCAACAATTTCTCCTCCACTTTGCTCTAGTTATTACAAAATAATTAAGCATCCTGCTACAATTTGATAACCTTCTGCCATTTCCAAACCTTAATAACTCCTCGTGTGTGAATGTAGATGCAGAATACTCATTCAGTTTGTTTGCAATCTGGGCAGGATCATCAACAGTCAAACCTTCGATATCAAGTGGACCAATCAGATTCATCCCCTTCCTTTTAGAGTTTATATAAGTAAAGAAATCCTTGCTGTTTTTCTTAGCATCTTTTGTCAAAGATCTCTCGTAATCTGCCTTCGCCTGCCTAACCTCCTTTCTGACCTGATTACAGACTAGCTTATATCTGCCATAGGCTTCTGAGTCACTTGATAATTTATATACATCCCATGCATTTTTCTTCTCTGTTACGAATCTCATTAAATCATTTGATTACCATTTAGGCCTAAACCTTGAACAATATTTCTTAATAGTTATGAAACTTTTAGTAGCTTACACGATAAATTCCTTGAATACTTCCCACTCAGAATTTACTGTTGGTAACATCGTCAGTTAATCCCACTGTACAGAATTTAAAAACTTTCTGAGACCACAGTACTCACCTTTACGGAAGCAAAAACCCTTTCCTTTACCCCTGATGGTAATTATATCTTTAAGTAAATCCCACATCAGTGCACTGTGATCACTGCCACCTAGTGGTTCCTTTATCTGTAAATTCTTAATACACGAATGATCACTGCTGATAACCAGATCAAGAGTATTACTCTCTCTGATTGCCTCTCAAACACATTGCTGCAGAAAACAATCATCCAATAAATCCACAAAAGTCTGACTAGTGTGTGAGTGACCAACCCAAGTTCCAGTCAATATCTGGGAAGTTAAAATCCCCCATTATAAGACATTCTGATTTACTGGCCCACTCTAGTTCTCTGTATAATTGTTCATTGTACTCATTCGAGTCATTAGGCCTATAACACACTCCTACTCTTATCTTTGCTTTCGCAGTGCTTATGTCACACCACACTGACTCAACAGTGCACTGTTCATCTATATCAACTGGGTGCACTTCTTTTGATTTTATGTTTTTCTTAATTAACAGCATAACACCTCCTCCCCTTCTCCCTTCCTATCCTGTCTATCCTTTCTGTACACATTGTACCTCCCAAATTCTAGTTCTGCATTCCTTATATCTCTGTGACACCATGTCTCTGCTATCCCAACAATATCTGCCTTTGATGTCTTGACCAACACTTCAAATTCTTCAAATTTATTTACTATACTTCTATCATTGGTATACATGCAAGTATACTTGCAACCTTACTTCTTTTGATTTTATATTTTTCTTAATTAACAGCATAACACCTCCTCCCTTTCTGTCCTGTCTATCCTTTCTGTACACATTGTACTCCCCAAATTCCAGTTCTGCATTCCTTATATCTGTGTGACACTATGTCTCTGCTATCCCAACAGTATCCACCTTTGATGTCTTGACCAACACTTCAAATTCATCAAATTTATTTACTATACTTCTAGCATTGGTATACATGCTCCTATTCCTATTCCTAGTTACCCTAACACATCCCATATACCCACCTATTTCAGGATGACTGACATCCGTCCCTGAAATCCCCAACACCCCTCGCTCCAGGTCGCTACTTATTCTAATAGAAGTTGTGCAAGAATCACCTTCACCTCTGCCTACGGCTACTGTTAAACTATTAGTCCTTGTATCCCCCCAAGCTATCAGTTTTCCGACCCACCTAACACTGCCTCGATAGCATCAGCAAATATTCTTGCACCCTTTCTATTTAAGTGTATCCCATCCCTGCAGAAGCAGTTTCTCCTGTTAACAAGTACAGACCAGGCTGAAAAAAATTC
Source organism: Mastigoproctus giganteus (assembly GCF_048544385.1). NCBI lineage: Eukaryota > Metazoa > Arthropoda > Arachnida > Uropygi > Thelyphonidae > Mastigoproctus > Mastigoproctus giganteus. The sequence continues at coordinate 46,755,749 of NC_143578.1, read as the reverse complement.
TATCCCTTGAGCCTTGCACAATCTTTCCAAGGCTGAATTGATTGACAAGGCTCTCATCATATACTCCCTCCTATCGTGTCTGGGCAGAATTGCAGACACTTTCAAATTCAACCCTAATTCTTGGCTTTTGTTCAACAGTGACCTGTACTTGTTAAGTAATTCTGCCAGTCTCCTACTCTTAATATCATTAGTGCCAACATGTACAACTATATCACCTTTTGTGCCCTTAAAAGATGATATCCGCTCTACAACGTCATCAACCTCATCAGTCTGAAATCTGCAATCCCATAATGGTTTCTTTATTTTAGGAAAGAGGAAGAAGTCTGAAGGTGATATGCTGTAGATTTTCAAGGCCACACCTGATTGCAAAGTCCACTGTGAGCACAGTCTTTTGAGCAGGAGCATAGTCGGCTAGGAGGTGGACACTTTTCGATAGCTTCTGGCATCTCTTCAAATTGATAGTCTCTCTTAACTTTCTCAAGAGGTTTCTGAAGTGTTTCCTAGTGATGCTGTTGCCTTATGGGGGGTAATCTGTAAGGATGATACCTTTAGAGTCCCAAAAGACTGACAGTATGACCTTGTTGGCAGACAATTGAACCTTGGATTTTAGGGTTGGTGAAGATGAATGTTTCTGTTGTTTGCTCATATGTTTTCTTTCTAAATAATAGTGACACACCCAGCATTCACTCATTGTCATAGTTTGGTCAAAAAAAAATCAACATTATCTCTACAATACTCCAGCAATTGTGCAGAACACTCTTTCACATGGAGCTTTTGAGGAGGTATCAACAGACTGCTACTTAGACATGTGCAGGAACCCATGCATTATGGTGCAGACAGACCCATGACTAATATTCACTTAATTTTCTATAAAATGTTTAGTCACATATCTGTCTTCAAGAGCTTGCTGTTCCACTTTAGCCACAATGGCAAGGTCTGTCACTGAGATGGATCCTCCCTCTCATGGGTCACTGTGTACAGTGCTTTGTCTACACCTTGTATTTTCCAATTTTTCACAGTTTTGTGCAATGGGCAATCCTCATATACAGCTTTCATCATGTCTTGGATTTGCTTTGCTTCTTTGCCTTGCAAATGAAGAAATTTTATAATGGATCAGATTTCTACCTTCTTCGGCATACCGCCTCTAGCTGTATCCATGACTCTAGTACAGTAATCCTAATAAGTTGACTTATAGATTTGACTTATGAGACTTGGTAGTATTTATATATATATATATTATCAAATTCCAAATTTAAATATTTCTGGATGAGGGTAAAAACTTATTGACTATACCTTGTATAATTAAATATATGATATAACAGATATGATATAATAGATATAATAGAACTGCTGATGGGTAAGACAAACTAAAGCTGATTATGGGAAAGCTCTAGCAAAGAAAGCAAAGAATGAGGATAGAGAGTTCTTCTTGAATTATCATAAAAAAGAAGAGTTAATCAAATAGATCCCTTAATGGATGCAGTGAAAGGATCCTATAAAATCCAGTAGAAATGGCAGATGAGTTGAACAGCTACTTCATGATAGCTATAGTTATAGTTAAAAGAAAGGTTAACTCTCTGGGGAATGTGAAGAAGTTAAAATAAGTGATATAATGATCTCAAAGAAGTTTGTTTGTTTGTTTGTTGGGAATTATTAAATTCCCAACTCAAATATTTATAGGTGAGAGTAAATTCTTATTGACTGCCCTGCCTCTCATGTGGTGAAGTAAGACAGGCTAAAGCTGATTATGGAAAACCACTATCAAAGAAGAGGATATGGAGTTCTTGTATGTGATTATAAAATAAGAAGAGTTAATCCAATAGATTCCTTAACTGGGTGCAGTGGAAAGCTCATAGGAAGTCCAGTTGAAATGGCAGATGAGTTGAACTGGTACTTCATGTCAGTTATAGTTGAAATCAAGGTCAAATCTCTAAGGAATGTGAAGGAGTTAGATTGCTGTAAAATAAATGATATGATGATCTCAGAGATGTTTGTTAAAAACGCTACTGATGAGAAGGCTCTAGGGAAGGATAGTATATATTCATTTACACTGTCATATCTTCACAAGGCGCCTCCGTAGCCAGGTGGGAAGGAGCAGCAGTGCGTAGCACACGCTTCTTGATTAGACCGGGGTTCGAGCCCGTCACCACCAAATACGGAGGATGCGGAAAGGTCAGGGAATGACCACCGCATATCCCAGAGCAATATGGCCTTAGTTGCTAATGCTCCTAAAAAAAAAAAAAAAAAAAAACCCAAATCTTCACAAGGTTGGCGCTTTAGTCCTAAGGTCATTTTTCTCTTTTCCTTCTGGGTTCCTTTCCCCCTTTGAGTTCAGGGCCCTTGTACAGCTCCACCCCCTATATAATAGGATAATGCATCACTCTTAAGTTGTAATTAAAAAGTACATATGTGGGTGCATCAAATCGCAGGGAACGTTAATGAGAGCATCATTAGACTTTAGGGAGATTCTTCCCTCCTCCTCCTAGACTGGAGAAGTGCTATCTCCCAATCCACAAAGGAAGTGCTAAAGAGGAGCTTTATAAATCAGAACAAATTAAGATTAGTGGTAAAATCCTACATGGATCTTACCTATAATTCCAGAGATCGATATTTAGGTTGGACCAGTGTAATAAGTGATGTCTCACAGGGATCAGTGTTTCAACTCCTCCTTTTTCTAATTTTAATCAGTAATATTTATGAGAGAATCCATAGTAAACTGTCAATGTTTGATAATGATTTGAAGGTGGTTAATAATTCAAGCCAAGCCATGTTGCTTCAAAAGACTTGGATCAGTTGAGGATATGGTCTGAAAAGATGGCAACTAAAGTTTAATGCTTTTAAAGATAAGGTTATGCATTTGGGGAATAGAAATGTTTGGAGTCCTTCTTCATCTCAATTCCCAAAGTACTGAATTTTGTTGTTATTTGGTTTTTAGGAGCATTAGCAACTAAGGCCATATTGCTCCGGGGATATGCGGTGGTCATTCCCTAACCTTTCCGCATCCTCCGTATTTGGTGGTGACGGGCTCGAACCCCGGTCTAATCAAGAAGCGTGTGCTATGCACTGCTGCTCCTTCCCACCTGGCTATGGAGGCGCCTACTGAAATTTGTACACCAGCTAAAGAGGAAGGACTCGCTTGAAGTATTCCATATTCAAAAGAATTACCAGAAAACAGTTAATAGAAACATTGGCAGGGTCACTATGGAAGAGAATTATCCAAAAAGAGGCAGGGCCTCTTTTTGGATAATGCTGTTCCATAGCAACTTATTGGAGGCTTGAAGTGGTGAAACCCATGTTTAGTCTCTAGAGCAACGTTTCCGGCATCTCCCTCCCCATACTTCTCTTTCAACCCATGCACAGTACTAAGTACTATAGGTTTTGATACCTTTCGTGTTTGGGGGTTTCATAAAAAAAAAAAAAAAAAAACACGATCCCAAAGAATGGAGATTTTTCATTGATTCTTCTAAACTCAGTTTAAAAGCAGTTTTGCTACACAATGGTAATAACAAACCATTGGTCCCAGTGGCTCATTGGCCCCGAGTGCAAGTGATAGTGACCTAGCAATCTTTTGTGCCATATATACTGTGCTCTTCGACAGCGAATAAGTTATATTTATTTTCCAGTGTCTCTTCTTCCTGTTTTCTCAAGTGATTCTATACTTAAAAGGTTTCAAGTTAAAATCCAGAAAGGAAATTCATCTTTCTATATAATCCATACTAACCAACCTAACCTTTTCAACTGCTTGGTCATTGGTGGCACTGCTCCTGTCTCCAAGTGGCTGGGCCAGTAATCTGGGAGAAGAAAGTTACACTCCCAGGGCTACAAGGAGCAAAGATGGACATAAATAATTTTTATCCTTTAGAGCTATCAAGCTCAAGGTCAGAAATGCCCAATTAAAATGATTCAAACCAACCTAAAAGACTTCAAAGAGAAGCAGTGTCCTAACCTCCCTAACTTTCTCGTGATGCACTCTGTCTATTCTACCCCAGGGGCTCATATCTGGTGAGTATAGGTTTGGCAAACCCAGAGTCCTGAGCTGAATATCATCATTCTTCTCTTTCTTGCTTTCTTGGTGATTCCCTTCTATTTCTGACTCTCACTCTCTCAGGGGTAACATGGGAATTTTTTTTTGGCTGGTGCAGCATAAGCCTCAGGCTTCCTTGCACCATATGGCTAATAATAATAATAACTGTATTGGATCCAGCAAGAGACACCATGCCACCCAACAAGAATCACAGGCCAACTCTATACATCTCAATGTTCAAGAAAATCATGTCTACCAGTATTAAACAAGCAACATTTATAACCATAATATCACAGAGAAGCAATAGTATAGCCAGGATTTTTTGTCAGCAAGTACATTCACAAAAAAAGGTACCGATTGCCTAATGCTAAAAAAGTGCCACAACCAGCTTTTGGCATCAGGCGGTACAATGTACCTACTGACCCTACCTTGGCTACACTACTGCAGAGAGGAGAATGAGTTACACGATCTTCCTCTCCGACACATAGTGTGCCTTGCAGCAAGGAGGAATCAGTTGACCCCTGGGAACTCCTCAGCATGTAATCAAGAACATGACCTCCAACACCTTGATCTCTTTGTCCTAGAACTGTTTCTTCTTTGTGTCCTTGTTCTGTGTAGCTTCCTTGTGTCCAATGAAATATAACTGTAGGATTCTACATTATGTAACTATTTACCCAAAACGAAGGAACCATAATTACAGATGATTGTTTATTAGAAAAACTTTTGAGCATAAAAGAAAGTAAGGCTCCCAGAGTTGATGGCATATATGCTGTAGTTTTGAGAGAGAGCATAAGGGAGCATATTGAACCAATGATGTTAATTATGAGGGCACCTTTGGACTCTGGGGAGATTCCTTTGGATTGGCAAAGTGCCAGTGTATCACCAATACATAAAAGTGGTTCTAGGAGTGTAGTCGGTAACTACAGACCAGTTTGTCTGACTTCAGTTATAGGAAAAAATCTTAGAGAGGCAATGATTAAGAGTGCAGTCCAGGGACATCTAAATAGATATGGCATTCTGAAAGACACACATCATGGCTTTATTAATAAAAACCATTTTTAACTAACTTAGTAGGCTATTTTGATACAGTTACTTGAGCTGGATATAGGGAACAATTTTTACATAGTTTATTTGGATTTTAGAAGGGAATTTGACTCAGTCCCTCATAAGAAAATTTATTTGGTTCTAGGAGCATAGTGGGTAACTACAGATCAGTTAGTTGGTTCTAGGAGCATAGTTGGTAACTACAGAGCAATACCTCAAATTCATCAGTTGATGAATTTGAGGTATTGCTCAAAACATCGAAGGCAGATATTGTTGGGATATCAGAGACGTGGTGTCACACAGATATAAGGGATGCAGAACTGCAATTTGGGGAGTACAACGTCTACAGAAAGGATAGACAGGATAGGAAGGGAGGAGGGGTTATGCTATTAGTTAAGAAACACATAAAAACCAAGGAAGTGAAGCCAGTCGACATCGCTGGACAGTGCAGTGTGGAGTCAGTTTGGTGTGACATAAACATTGGGAGATCAAAATTGAGAGTAGCAGTGTGCTATAGGCCTAATGACTCTGATGAGTATAATAAGGAACTGTACAGGGAAATAAAGTGGGCCAGTAAATCAGAGTGTCTTATAATGGGAGATTTTAATTTCCCAGATATTGACTGGAATTTGGGGGCTGGTTACTCACACATTAGCAGGACTTTTGTGGATTTATTGGATGATTGTTTTCTACATCAGCATGTTCGGGAGGCAACTAGAGGGAGTAATACTCTTGATTTGATTATCAGCAGTGATTCTTCATGCATTAAGAATCTGCAGATAAATGAACCACTAGGTGGCAGTGATCACAGTGTGCTGAAGTGGGATTTACTCAAAGAGGTAACTACCATTAGGGGTAAAGGGAAGGATTATTGCTTCCGTAAAGGCGACTATGATGGACTGAGACAGTATTTAAATTCTATACAGTGGGACCAACTGATGATGTTACCAACAGCAAATTCAAAATGGGAAGCATTCAAAGAACTTATCTTGGAAGCTACTAGGCTTTACATACCAACTAAGAAATATTGTTCAAGGTTTAGGCCAAAATGGATGTCAGATGAACTAATGAGGCATATGGCAGAGAAGAAAAATGCATGGGATACATACAAATTAACACATGACACAGAAGCCTATGATAGATACAAGTTGATATGTAACCAAGTTACAAAGGAGGTTAGGCAGGCGAAGGCAGATTACGAGAGATCCTTGGCAAGGGATGCGAAGAAAAACAGCAAAGAGTTCTTTACTTATGTAAACTCTAGAAGGAAGGGGATGAATCAGATTGGTCCACTTGATATTGATGGGTCAAGTGTTGATGATCCTGCTCAGGTAGCTAACAAACTAAATGAATATTTTGCATCGACATTCACACATGAGGAGTTATTCAGCGAGGGGAATGCCAGAGGTGTATTCAACTCTAGCAGTAAGCTACAGAATCTTGAAATAACTGGGAGTAAAGTGGAGAAGAAACTGTTGAAGATAAACACAAGAAAGGCACCCGGGGTGGATGGGATCTATCCAGTTATATTAAAGGAGGCAGCAAAGGAAGTAAGCAAACCCTTAGCCATAATTATGAGAGCTTCCTTGGACTCAGGGGAGGTACCCATAGACTGGAAATGTGCAAATGTGACCCCAATTCACAAAGGAGGATCAAAGGCTGACACAAGTAATTATAGACCTGTGAGCTTAACTTCTGTTCCAGGAAAATTAATGGAGGCACTGGGTAAAGAAGCACTGCAGGATCATTTAGACAAGACTTCAGTTATAGCTCAGACACAGCATGGTTTTGTTAAGGGGAGGTCTTGCCTGACCAACTTGATTGGATACTATGATGCAGTCACAAAACAACTGGATGCAGGGAATAACTTTGATATTATATACTTGGATCTTAGAAAGGCTTTTGATACTGTTGCACATGGAAGACTGCTACACAAATTGGAGCAGTGTGAGATTGGAGGCAAATTGCTGCTATGGATAAAGGGGTGGTTGAGGGAGAGAAGACAGAGAGTAGTAATCAATGGACACTGCTCATCGTGGACTGATGTTATTAGTGGAGTCCCTCAGGGCTCAGTGTTGGGTCCATTATTGTTTTCTGTATTTATAAATGATATTGATGATGGTATATCGGGCTTAATGTCCAAGTTTGCAGACGATACAAAGGTTGGCAGGGTTGTCAAGGACACTACTGACACTATGCTGCTGCAACAGGATCTGGAAAGGTTGAGCAGATGGGCTGAGAGGTGGCAAATGAAGTTTAACATTGAAAAATGTAAAGTACTACACATGGGAAACAGCAACCCCAGAGCAACGTATCAACTCTGTGGTACTACACTGACAGTGGTAGAGAATGAAAGGGACCTGGGGGTGGTTGTGCAGGCAGATATGAAGTTCTCTGAGCAGTGCAGACGGGCTGCAAGAGTAGCTCATGGAGTATTGTCAATGATATACAGGAATTTTTCCAGCAGGGATAAGGAGGTGATTATTCCATTGTATAAGGCGATGGTCAGGCCACACCTAGAGTACTGTATACAGGTCTGGAGGCCTCATTTCAAGAAGGATGTAGAGCTGCTGGAACGAGTACAGAGAAGGGCAACAAGATTAGTGAATGGAACAAAGGGGTGCTCTTACGAAGAAAGGCTTAAGTTTTGCAAATTACAGTGTCTGGAGACTAGGCACCAGCGAGGTGATCTGATAGAGGTGTATAAAGCCTTGAATAGTTTAAGCATGCTCAATGCTGATGGGATTCTTCCTCTAGCTCAGAAAAATCACCTGAGAGGGCATAAATTCAAATTGAGGAAAGACAGATGTAGGATAGACGTGCGGAAATTTGCCTTTAGCCAGCGGGTGGTTGGTTGGTGGAACAGACTTCCATCCCTTGTGGTGGAGGTTGATAGCCTAAATAAGTTTAAGGCTCAGCTGGACAGGTATTTTGAACGAACAGAGGGGTGAAGTGGAAGTGGGTTTTTTTTTTTTTTTTTTTGGCTGATGCTGCATAAGCTTGCTTTCTTGCATCAAATGCCTCTACTAATGCTAATGCTAATGCTAATTATGAAACTGGTACAGAAACTGGTACAGTCTGACTTCAGTGGCACGAAATATTGTAGAGGCAATGATTAAGAGTGCAATCCAAGGACATCTAGATAGATATGGCATTCTAAAGGACACACAACATGGCTTTGTTAAGTAAAAATAATTTTTAACTAACTTAGTAGGTTATTTTGATACAGTTACTTGTGAGCTGGATATAGGGAACAACTTCAACATAGTTTATTTGGATTTTAGCAAGGCATTTGAGTCAGTCCTTTATAAAAGGTTACTGTAATAAGCTGGACATGCTGGGATTACTGGAAAAATTCTGAGATGGACTGCTGGGTGGCTGCAGAGCAGAAAGAAGAGGTGTGTGATTAATGGACATTCTTCAGACTGGTGTAAAGTCAGAAGTGGAGTTTCCCCCAAGGATCGGTTCTTGGACCACAGTTGTTTCTGATTTTCATAAACGACATCAATGATGGGATAGAAGCTTGATGTCAGAATTTGCATACTACATTAACACTAGCAGAGTAGTTAATGATCAGTACTAAGCTGTGCTCCTTCAGGATGACCTGAACAGACTTCAAAGATGGTCAGAGAAGTGGCAGCTCTGTTTTAATGCTGCTAAATGCAAATGCAAATTACACACTTGGTGGGGTTGAATTAAAAACAGTGGAGGAGGGAAGGGATCTGAGAGTTACAATACAGGCAGATATAAATTTTTCTGAACAGTGTAAATAGGCAGCCAGGAAAGCCTATGCTGTCCTATCGATGATTTATCGAACGTTAATCTGTAGAGATAGGGAGGTAATAATCTCACTGTATAAGGCAATTGTAAGACCACATTTGGAATACTGTGTTCAAGTATAGAGACCTCATCTGAAAACTAGCCATTGAGCTTCTTTAAAGGGTCCAAAGATAGGCAACTTAAATAGTGAGATCAGCAGAAGACTGACCATATGAGGAAAGACTCCGAAATTATTTGGGCTACAGAGCTTGGCAACCAGGCATCTCACAGGTGACCTGATTGTGGTTTACAAGGCTCTGAGAGGGATTAGAAAAATGAAGGAAGGTGGAATTTGTACTGTTATAAAGAATTCCCGAACTAGGGTCATATGCTCAAATTGCAGGGCCTGAGGTTTAGATTAGACTGTAGGAAGTTCTTTTTTCACTTGCAGATAGTTGAGGCTGACAGTTTGATTAAATTCAAAAGTCAACTGTATAATTACCTGTGTGAGGAGGGAAGCATATAATTTGCATTTTCTTATCTACTTTGGGTTTTTTTTTTTGGTTTTTTTTTTGCCATTGCAGCAAAAGCCTGTGGCTTCCTTGCACTATATGGTGAATACTATTACTGTTATACAGTGTTGCAAAATGTTTGGAGTATTTTATTGTGAGGATATTAATTAATTAAATTGTCTAAATTATATTCACACAGTGCAGTATAGCATAGTATGTTTCATTATCAAATCCTGGAGTAATGTTTCATTATCAAATCCTGGAGTAATATATAAGCTAGAGGGACAGGAGCTAAAAATGGTTCAGGATGAAAAAGATTAAATGAGTTATGATTAAGTCAGATATGAAACTTCCCATGCAGTGTAAACAAGTGCCTTGGGGAAGCACAGGGTGTCATGTCCATGACTTTGCTAATAGGGAGAAGGATGTCATTAGCCCTCAATACAAGACAATGGTTAGATTGCATTTGGAATATTGTATTCATGTCTGGAGGCTGCTTTATAATTGGTTAATGGGTAATTACCCATTAAGCCACTATCTGCAGTAATGATACACTCGGGGCACAAGAAGTAATAGTAGTAGTGCCATGTAATGCAAGAAAGCAGGTGAATGCGCTTATGCAGTATCAGCCAAAAAAAAAAAAAAAAAAAAAAAAGAAATCACACCATTCCCTCCAAATGCCTGTCCAGTTCCTCCTTAAATTTATTTACCTATCAACTTCCACAACGACAGATGGAAGTTTGTTTCAGCAATTAACCATCCGCTGGCTAAAGGCAAATTTCCGTACATCTATTCTACATCTGTCTTTTATTAATTTGAATTTATGCCCCCTTAGGTTCGTAATCTGAACAAGTGGAAGGATCCCATCAGAATTCAGCGTGCTCAACCCATTCAATGAATTATACACCTCAATCAAATCACCGTGCAGGTGCCTAGTCTCCAGCCACTGCAATTTGCAGAACTTAAGCCTCTCTTAGTAAGCGGATCCCTTCATTCCACTCATCAAACTTGTTGCCCTTCTCTGTACACGCTCAAGAAAATCTACATCCTTCCTAAAATGAGGCCTCCAGACCTGTACGCAGTACTCAAGGTGTGGCCTAACCATTGCCTTATACAGAGGGACAACCACCTCCTTTTCCCTGCTAGCAAAATTCCTATATATCATTGACAAAACCCCATGACCCGCCCTGGCAGCCTATCTGCATTGCTCAGAAAACTTCATATCTGACTGCACAATTACTCCCAGGTCTTTTTCATTTTCTACCACCTTAAGTGTAGTACCACACAGTTGGTACGTTTCTTTGGGGTTACTTCTACCCATATGCAGTACTTTGCATTTGTCAAGGTTAAACTTCAGTTGACACTTCTCAGCCCATCTGCCCAAATTACCTAGCTCCTGTTGCAGTAGCACACTGCCATTACTGTCATTAATAACTCTGCCAACCTTTGTATCATCTGCAAACTTCGACACTAAGCCTGATATACCTTCATCAGTATCATTTATAAATATACAAAACAACAGAGGACCCAACACCAAACCCTGTGGGACTCCACTAATGACATTAGTCCATGAACAGCAGCACCCACTGATTACCACCCTCTGTCTTCTCCCACTCAATCATCCTTTTATCCATTGTAGCAACTTACCCTTAATACCATTCCGCTCCAATTTGTACAATAGTCTTCCATACACAACAGTGTCAAAAGCTTTCCTGAAATCCAAATATATGATATCAAAATTATTTCTTGCATCCAGTTCCTTTGTAGCCACATCATAATATCCTATTAAATTTGTCAGACAAGACTTTCCCTTAACAAACCCATGCTGTGTCTGAATTACTGCAGCAGTCTTGTCTAGATGATCCTGCAATGCAGCTTTAACCAGTGACTCCATTATTTTACCTGGAACAGAAGTTAAACTTCGATCCCCTTTGTGAATTGGGGATACATTTGCACATCTCCAGTCCGTGGGGACCTCCCCTAAGTCCAAGGATGCTCTCATAATTATGGCTATGGGTTTGTTTAGTTGCTTTGCCATCTCCTTTAATACAAATTTGCATAACTGGATAGATCCCATCCACCCCAGGTGCCTTTCTTATGTTTAACTTCAACAATTTCTCCTCCACTTTGCGCTCAGTTATTACAAAATCATTAAGCACTCTGCTACAATTTGATAACCTTCTGCCATTTTCAAACCTTAATAACTCCTCCTGTGTGAATGTAGATACAAAATACTCATTCTGTTTGTTTGCTATCTGAGCAGGATCATCAACAGTCGAACCTTCGATATCAAGTGGACCAATCAGATTCATCCCATTCCTTTTAGAGTTTATATAAGTAAAGAAATCCTTGCTGTTTTTCTTAGCGTCTTTTGCCAAAGATTTCTCGTAATCTGCCTTCGCCTGCCTAACCTCCTTTGTGACCTGATTATATCTGCCATAGGCTTCTGAGTCGCTTGATAATTTATATGCATCCCATGCATTTTTCTTCTCTGTCACGAGTCTCATTAGTTCATTTGATAACCATTTAAGCCTAAACCTTGAACAATATTTCTTAATAGGTGTGAAACTTTTAGTAGCATTCATGATTAATTCCTTGAATGCTTCCCACTTAGAATTTACTGTTGGTAACATCATCAGTTAATCCCACTGTACAGAATTTAAAAACTGTCTAAGACCACTGTACTCACCTTTACGGAAGCAAAAACCCTTTCCTTTACCCCTGATGTTAATTATATCTTTAAGTAAATCCCACATCAGTACACTGTGATTGCTGCCACCTAGTGGTTTCTTTATCTGCAAATTCTTTTATACACAAATGATCACTGCTGATAACCAGATCAAGAGTATTACTCTCTCTGGTTGCCTCTCAAACACATTGCTGCAGAAAACAATCATCCAATAAATCCACAAAAGTCTTACTAGTGTGTGAGTGAGCAACCCACAAGTTCCAGTCAATATCTCGGAAGTTAAAAACACCCATTATAAGACATTCTGATTTACTAGCCCACTCTATTTCTCTGTACAATTGTTCATTGTACTCATTCAAGTCATTAGGCCTATAACACACTCCTACTCTTATTTTTGCTTTCGCAGTGCTTATGTCACACCAAACTGACTCAACAGTGCACTGTTCATCTATATCAACTGGATGCACTTCTTTTGAGTTTATGGTTTTCTTAATTAACAGCATAACACCTCCTCCCTTCCTGTCCTGTCTATCCTTTCTGTACACATTGTACTCCCCAAATTCCAGTTCTGCATTCCTTATATCTGTGTGACACCACGTCTCTGCTATCCCAACAATATCCGCCTTTGATGTTTTGACCAACACTTCAAATTCATCAAATTTATTTACTATACTTCTAGCTTTGGTGTATATGCAAGTATACATGTACCTATCCTCATTATTAGTTACCCTAACACATCCCATATACCCACCTGTTTCACGAGGGGTGCTGGGGGTTTCCCTGAAACCCCCAGCACCCCTCGCTCCAGGTCGCTACTTATTCTAATAGAAGTTGTGCAAGAATCACCTTCACCTCTGCCTGCAGCTACTTTTAACCTTTTAGTCTGTGAATCTCCCCAAGCTAGCAGTTTTCCGACCCACCTAACACTGCCTTGATAGCATCAGCAAATATTCTTGCACCCTTTCTATTTAAGTGTATCCCATCCCTGTAGAAGCAGTCTCTCCTGTTAACAAGTAAACTCTTGGATCGAGGTAAAAGATAATCACTTAGATTTTTTTCCACCAATCTACCTAGAAATGAGATTAAGTAAACCACAGTACACATATGTTTCTTCCATAAACAAATCAACAAGTTCTTGTGACTGAAGTGATCTTTTGTGATAGTGTGAAGACAGCTAGTAAGTGCTTACATATTATTCATTATTTGAAGATTTAATGCACAAAGCAAAATATGATATGGGTTTAAATTAACTATATAATACCCATGAATTAAACTACATATGTAGTGTGAAGGCATAATTTTTAATTGTATCTCATATTGTGGCTCCCACCGCCCAGACGGTCACTGTTTCAAAGCCGTTGGCCTTTCATTGGTTGGTGGGCAGATACACAGATAACGCAAACATGTCATCACAGTTGCAAAGTGGCTCCACAATATGAGAGATGCCAAATGGTGTACAGAATGATACAATATTTGAAGATTCAATGCACGAGGCATAATATGATATGTGTTTAAATTAACTATATAATATCGGTGTAGATACACCATAGTTTACCCATAAATTAAACTACATATGTAATGTAAAGGCATTGTTTTTAATTGTTTGTTTGTTATTGTTTGTTATTTGGTTTTTAGGAGCATTAGCAACTAAGGCCATATTGCTCCGGGATATACGGTGGTCATTCCATGACCTTTCCGCATTTTCCATATTTGGTGGTGACGGTCTCGAACCCCGGTCTAATCAAGAAGCGTGTGCTACGCACTGCTGCTCCTTCCCACCTGGCTATGGAGGCGCCGTTTTTAATTGTATCTCATATTGTGGCTACCTTCACAATGAGATACCAATTATTGCACTACTTCAAATACGTAATGCTTCTCTGGTAGAGAAGACTACTGTTATTTATACTCAGTGGATACCACCACCCATGCCTCGCACATTGAATCTTCAAAAATTGTATCATTCTGTACACCATTTGGCATCTCTCATATTGTGGAACCACTTTGCAACTGTGATGGCATGTTTGCATTATCTGGGTGTACCTGCCCACCCACCAATGAAAGGCCAGGAGCTTTGAAATGGTGACCGTCAGGGGTGGTGGTATCCATTAAGAATAAATAACAGTAGTTTTCTCTACCAGAGAAGTGTTACTTATTCGAAGTAGTGCAATACCTGGTATCTCGGTATATGTTTCCCATTTCTCTGACAATAGAGTCACTGACAATTACTGCTTCCTTTGGGATCAGTGCATTTTGCCTTTGGGATTGCCACTGCGTTGCCTAACTCTGTTGTCTCGCATTGCGCTGGGCAGCTGAGAGCTTGATGAATCCCCTTTCCCCCCTTTAATTGCAAGAGTATCCACCCTGTTCTTCAAGCTCTCATAAACACCCATCAGAATGCTGACTTCACATCTCATCTCCTTGTACTGTTTGCACTGAATGCACACAAAGACACCGCCTTGGCTCCATCATGCCCCATTCCAGATAGATCCACAAACATTGCACAATTATTACATTTCATTAGACTATGGTTGGTAGGAGAACCGCTCCTTCAGTTCTCCCCCAAAACACAGCACTCACACTATTTGAGCCCATTGCTTTGCTGATCTAGTCTGTATCATTACTTTCATTTAAATTCAATTTAAACTGAGAATAATACACTAAACTGATAGATACCTAAATGCACTAATACATATTATGCTATCAAGTTACATTGCATGTATTGTGCTATCAAATATTGTATCATTCTTCCATGCACAACAGTTGACACTGTTGCGCATGGAAGACTATTGTACAAATTGGAGCAGAATGGTATTAAGGGTAAGTTGCTACAATGGATAAAAGGATGGTTAAGTGGGAGAAGACAGAGGGTGGTAATCAATGGGTGCTGCTCTTCGTGGACTAATGTTATTAGTGGAGTTCCCCAGGTTTCAGTGTTAGGTCCACTGTTGTTTTGTATATTTATCATTGATATTGATGAAGGTATATCAGGCTTAATGTCGAAGTTTGCAGATGATACAAAGGTTGGCTGGGTTGTTAATGACAGTAATGGCAGTGTGCTACTGCAACAGGATCTAGATAATTTGGGCAGATGGGCTAAGAAGTGGCAACTGAAGTTTAACCTTGACAAATGCAAAGTACTGCATATGGGTAGAAGTAACCCCAGAGAAACGTACCAACTGTGTGGTGCTACACTTAAGGTGGTAGAAAATGAAAAAGACCTGGGAGTAATTGTGCAGTCAGATATGAAGTTTTCTGAGCAATGCAGACAGGCTGCCAGGGCAGGTCATGGGGTTTTGTCAATGATATATAGGAATTTTGCTAACAGGGAGAAGGAAGTGATTGCCCCTCTGTATAAGGCAATGGTCAGGCCATGCCATGCCTTGAGTACTGCGTAGAGGTCTGGAGGCCTCATTTTAGGAAGGATATAGATTTACTTGAGCGTATACAGAGAAGGGCAACAAGATTGATGAGGGGAATGAAGGGATCCTCTTACCAAGAGAGGCTTAAGTTCTGCAAATTGCAGTGGCTGGAGACTAGGCACCTGCGCGGTGATCTGATTGAGTTGTATAAGGCCTTGATTGGGTTGAGCACGCTGAATTCTGATGGGATTCTTCCACGTTCAGATTACAAACCTAAGGGGGCATAAATTCAAATTAAGACAGATGTAGAACAGATATGCGGAAATTTGCCTTTAGCCAGCAGGTGGTTAATTGCTGGAACAAACTTCCATCTGTCGTTGTGGAAGTTGACAGGTTAAATAAATTTAAGGAGGAACTGGACAGGCATTTGGAGGGAATGGTGTGATTTTTTTTTTTTTTGGCTGATGCTGCATAAGCTCATACACTTGCTTTCTTGCATCACATGGCACTACTACTACTACTATCAAGTTTACGTTATATGTATTGCACACTACTGTTAGGTTTGTAGAGTTTAAATTAGTTATAGCCTTACTAGAATAAAGTTTATTAGCATAAATAAAAAAAAATATGCCAACTTATGTGATTAGGACCTACAGGCTACTTGTTTGCAACAATTAAAAATCTGCAATTCCACTACTATGCACTACACTACTAGTCATGCAATACTATATTCAAGCCAAATCACTGATACAAAAGCTCTATGAATATTAATGTTGTAGGTTACATTCTATGTGATAAAATTAAGTTATTAAAACATGTATGTATTGCTATAAATTATAGTTTATAAGCCTCTTCTAATACTGATTACACTGCAAGAAAACTATGTAGAAACCTCCAAGTATACTGTAGCTTAGAACCAAAGAGTTCCGCTTGCTCTTTAAATAAATTTAAATCACAAACTATATCATTCAACTCTTTGCTTAATTAAGTCTGGCATGTTATAATTTTTTGGTTTGTAGCCCAAATCTGTTGATGTGGATAGTCGTGTTCTGCAAAGTCTGCAACACAAGGATCTTCACTACATTCATCACTGTTTCCTTTATCCCATGATTTTGGGGGATCTGGTTTTGATAGATCTTCATTGTGCGGAACAGACCTTATTGCAAATTACTTTTTATATTTTAGAATATTTGATGCTGTGCTTACTTTTTTATAGATATCCCTGTTTTTTTTTGTCATTTAGATATAGCAGTCATCATTGTGGTTACATGGTTTTTGCTACACCCCAGGAAAATCAAAAGGCAAACTTTTAATTTTCCTCCTTAGTCATACCCTCAGATTTGTAATGCAAGTAATATGGCAATTATATGGAGCTCAAGTTTTTTCCTAATCACCAAGCTGGCAACCAGAGTACAAAGAATATGCATGTTTAGTAAACTGTAGAATTTCTTTCTCTGAGTTTTTGTTGTAAACCGTCCACACAACAGAAATTGTCAGATTAATTCAGAAACTTTCTTTGCTTCTGCCTAACTGTTTTAACAATATAATGCTAAGCAAGACATAGAAGAAACAAACAATATGTAATAGATATTCAAATAACATGTATACATACTTCCTCTACTACTCTTTCCATTACTGAAAGAAAGAAGTAGAAGTCTAACTCCCCCCAACATTACTGCCATCTATGAGCACATGCAAACATTATTATTTACAGGTAATATAAAAGATCACTGTTTTATTTACTTCCATAAATTGTAGTAAGATATACATATGATAAACACAAAATCTACATAAGTAAAAATTATGACACAATGTGAAATTTTAAGAATTATTATCAAAATCTATACTAGAAAATATCAGCATAAATAAACCATAGATGGCTCATAAATGAAAAACTACAATCGTAGTGGAAAGGCATTGATTTAATTGTATCTCATATTGTGAGTACTTTCACAATGAGTTACCATGTATTGCACTACCTCGAATAAGTAACATTTCGCTAATTGTGAAGACTTTTGTTACTTATTCTCAGTAGGCACCACCACCCAGACGGCACTGTTTTGAAATATGGTATGGGATAAAGTTCTCGGTTATCCTCATACTATCCCTATTAGACTTAGAAAAGAGATAAAGATGTAGGAAGGTGATAGTAGGAGAGGTAGAGGAAGGAAATGCCATAGAAGGAAGAAAGGGACAGTTGCTCCTTCAACTCACACTCAAAGCTCATATATTCCTCGAATAGGCAATGCTTCCCCAGTAGAGAAGACTGTTGTTACCCATTCTCGGAAACTCTGTGAATATCAGGCTCCCCCCGGCGACCGTTTCAAGTCTATTGGCCTATCATCAGTGGATGGGCAGGTACCCAGACGGCACTGTTTCAAGACTCGTTGGCCTATCATTGGTGGGTGGGCAGGTACCCTGGTGTTGCAGTCATGCCAACCCAGTTGTGAAGTTAATTCCACAATATGAGAGATGCCAGAAGGTGTACAGAATAATACTATATTAAAATATAAATGCATAAGGCATAATACAATATGAGCTTAAATTATACTATAAAATATTAGTGTTAATACACCATAGATAGCTCATAAATGAAAAACTACAATCATAGTGGAAAGGCATTGATTTAATTGTATCTCGAGGTAGTGTAATACATGGTAACTTGTTGTGAAGGTAGCCACAATATGAGATAAAATTAAATTGAAGACAATGCAACAGAAGACAGCGATAGCTAACCTGAAGGATTACTTCCAGAAAACACAGCAGCACTCTACCAAGCCATAAGGAAGATAAACAAGCAGCATACCCCACTCAACCTAAGTGAGGAGTCCCCTCACCCCCAGGCAGCACAAACAAAGCTAGAAAGATGGGCAAAGGAGACACTACAGTGACCTCCATTAAGATCGCATACATAAAATGGCTTCCAATGCATGGTTCACGAGCACGACACTCTTCGCCTAGACAGAAAGATTCATGCTCGCCATCTAAGACCAGGTAATCAACGCCAGAAACTATAGAAATGACATTGCCAAGGAGACTGGAGTGTCAGATGACACATGTCGACAATACCACCTGCCCTCAAAAACAATCCAACACATCACTGCAGGATGCAAGGTCACCCAGGATCACCCAGACTCACTCTGATGTATTATCCAGGTAGCCAGGATAATACATCAGAAGCTAGCGAGGAAATACCAGTTGATCAAAGAAAGTGTACGGTACTAGAAGTATGAACCCCAGCAGTACTAGAGACCACAACCCACAAGCTGTACTGGGACCGAGCCATAATAATGCACAAGACAATCCCACACAACAGACCTGACATAACCCTTGTCAACAAGAAGTAAAAGGCTACCTATCTGATTGATATGCCAGTGCTCAGCACTGTCAACCTCCTGAAAACCCACAAGGAAAAGATCAGGAAGTACACAAATCTAAGACAGGAAATCAAAGAGATGTAGCATTGCAACAAGTAACGACCATCCTGATAATTGTGTCAACCACCAGTATGGTGGCAATGACCCTACATAACAGCCTAGCAGCAATAGGTTATCCCAGAGAACACCTACAAGGAACTCCAGAAAGTCGCAATCCTGAACACCTGTAGGATAGTCAGAGTTCCTTGACCAACAGTAACACCAGACATAAGAACCACCCTGTGTAGTTGGTAGCAGTATGCATCAATGGCTGGAACCCCCCCCAATCAAGGAGAAATAATATAACAAAAATAATAATAATTACACTACCCAACATGATTTTTACCTCCAGCAAATCAATGGTTGTTTCTGGTCAAGTTTTATGTACAGAATTTAAAATCAATAATAAAAATTATTTCCTATCACATCTCAGTTTTAAGATATAGATAGATAACTGGATTCTGTACAAAGCATTAGCATTAGTAGAGGCATTTGATGCAAGAAAGCAAGCTTATGCAGCATCAGCCAAAAAAAAAAAAAAAAAAAAAACCACTTCCACTTCACCCCTCTGTTCGTTCAAAATACCTGTCCAGCTGAGCCTTAAACTTATTTAGGCTATCAACCTCCACCACAAGGGATGGAAGTCTGTACCACCAACCAACCACCCGCTGGCTAAAGGCAAATTTCCGCACGTCTATCCTACATCTGTCTTTCCTCAATTTGAATTTATGCCCTCTCAGGTGATTTTTCTGAGCTAGAGGAAGAATCCCATCAGCATTGAGCATGCTCAAACCATTCAAGGCTTTATATACCTCTATCAGATCACCTCGCTGGTGCCTAGTCTCCAGACACTGTAATTTGCAAAACTTAAGCCTTTCTTCGTAAGAGCACCCCTTTGTTCCATTCACTAATCTTGTTGCCCTTCTCTGTACTCGTTCCAGCAGCTCTACATCCTTCTTGAAATGAGGCCTCCAGACCTGTATACAGTACTCTAGGTGTGGCCTGACCATCGCCTTATACAATGGAATAATCGCCTCCTTATCCCTGCTGGAAAAATTCCTGTATATCATTGACAATACTCCATGAGCTACTCTTGCAGCCCGTCTGCACTGCTCAGAGAACTTCATATCTGCCTGCACAACCACCCCCAAGTCCCTTTCATTCTCTACCACTGTCAGTGTTGTACCACAGAGTTGATACGTTGCTCTGGGGTTGCTGTTTCCCATGTGTAGTACTTTACATTTGTCAATGTTAAACTTCATTTGCCACCTCTCAGCCCATCTGCTCAACCTTTCCAGATCCTGTTGCAGCAGCATAGTGTCAGTAGTGTCCTTGACAACCCTGCCAACCTTTGTATCATCTGCAAACTTGGACATTAAGCCCGATATACCATCATCAATATCATTTATAAATACAGAAAACAATAATGGACCCAACACTGAGCCCTGAGGGACTCCACTAATAACATCAGTCCACGATGAGCAGTGTCCACTGATTACCACTCTCTGTCTTCTCCCCCTCAACCACCCCTTTATCCATAGCAGCAATTTGCCTCCAATGTCACACTGCTCCAATTTGTGTACCAGTCTTCCATGTGCAACAGTATCAAAAGCCTTTCTAAGATCCAAGTATATAATATCAAAGATATCATTACTGTTTGAAATGCAATTTTTAAACTTATTAACTTTTGGTTGGTTTTGTTTACTGGGCTAAAAGTTAAGCAAGTACATCATTACTGTTCTTGCAATATAGTATATTTTGATTTTTATGCACTTTTCCAGACAAGTCAGTATTTTTATTTATTTTATTATGCCATTCAACTGTTCAATATATAGTGTATGATAAACTACGCTACAAGAATTCACCTTCTGTTCAAATTTACCAATTGCTTTTACTGTTTTTAGGTTAATGCATTGTTAAAATGGAGAAGACAAAGCACAAAACTTGTGTCAATCACCCAGACAACTTCTGCTATGTGGACACTTAACCCCAAAAACTCAGAGGAAGAAAATATACAATGTCACAGAAGTTGCATATTCATTGTATTTAGGCTGCAAGATCGGTGACCAAGAAAAAAAATTGGGCTCTGCATATCTGTTGTATTACTTGTACAACGAACTTAAAGCTGTGGTTATATGCCAAGCTGAGAGCATTACCTTTTGCCATCACTATGGTGTGGCACGAGCCCAAGAATCATTTCGACGACTGCTATTTTTGCATAACAAAAATAAAAGGTATTTCCAAAAAGAGCAAACACTGCATCAAATATCCAAATATCCCATCAGCAATTAGGCCAGTGCCACATGGTAAAGAACTGCCAGTACATGTGCCACCAAAATCTTTGGGTATTGGAAGTAGTGATGAAAGTACAGAAGAAATCATTTTACCAGATGTTGCGGAACCATGTACTTCACATGATTTAGACAAAGCCAGAAAAAGAAAAGGCCCCACAGCACATTGAACAAGAAGAATTAAGCGACTTGATCAGAGGCTTGGGCTTGCCCAAAGAGAAGGCTGAATTACTCAAATCCAGACTACAACAGTGGAACCTACTCGCCAAAGGTACAAACATTACAATATACCGTAAGCAAAATGAAGAGTTTTCAAGATATTTTGCAATGGAAAAAATGTGTGTCTCCAAAGACATCGTTGGTCTTATGCATGAACTGAGCATTGATCACAATACCTCTGAATGATGTTTGTTCATTGATGCATCAAAGCTAAGTTTGAAAGTAGTATTGCTTCATAATGGAAATACTATACCATCAATTCCACTTGTTCATGCTGTTGGCCTGAGAGAAACTTATGATAGTATGTCCCAGATTCTTGCTGCTATACATTACAATGACTATGGTTGGAATATTTGTGGTGATCTCAAAGTGATTGGACTGCTTGTTGGGTTGCAAGGTGGTTTCACTAAATACTGTTGTTTCCTGTGTTTGTGGGATAGTCATGCAACAGCCAAACACTACGTCGTACAACACTGGGACAAGAGAGATGAATATTATTTCTGGAAAAAGCAATGTAAAGTATGTTCCATTGGTTGATCCACAAAAGGTTTTTCTTCCCCCTTTACACATCAAGCTTGGACTGATTAAGAATTTCACTAAGGTACTAGATAAAGAAAGCAGAGGATTCGCATATTTACTGAAAATATTTCCAAATTTATCTAGTGCAAAGCTGAAGGAAGGAATTTTCATAGGTCCTCAAATAAGAAAGCTCCTAAAAGATGAAGAATTTCAAAGAAACCTGAATTATACTGAATTGGCTGCATGGAGATCTTTCAAGGCTGTGGTACACGGATTCCTCGGAAGGAGAAAAGAAGAGAACTATGAGCAACTGGTGACAAACTTGCTGAAATGTTACAAGAACATGGGGTGCCGAATGTCATTGAAAATGCATTTCCTTCATTCCCATCTGGATTTCTTTCCTGAAAACTTAGCAGATGTCAGTGATAACCCCAGGGGCTCACATCTGGTGAGTATGGGTTTGGCACACCCAGGGTCCTGAGCTGAATATCATCACCATCATTCTTCTCTTCTTGGTGATTCCCTTCTACTTTTCTCTCTCTCTCTCAGGGTAACTCGGGAATTTTTTTTTTTTTTTTTTTTGGCTGGTGCAGCATAAGCCTCAGGCTTCCTTGCACCATGTAGCTAATAATAATAATAATAATAATAATAATAATAATAAATAATGAACAAGGAGAGTGCTTCCACCAGGATGTATCTGCAATAGAAAAACGATACCAACGTCGCTGGGACTCTGCCATGATGGGAGATTATAAAAGGAAATATAAAAGGAAATCATTTAGTGGGAAACATGTCTAAATAATATATATTGTGTGTAATAATTACAACCATGTATGCTTATATTGTATAAAAACAAGGAATTTAAAAAATGCATATATCTTTTTGATGTAGATGTGACAGAAGTAAAAGATTGATATTTTCATAATCAGAATGTTAATTTTGTTCAAAATAACCAACTTTTGTTCCAGAGGTATGATGAAAAAAAAATTTTGTCGGGTAGTATTAATTATTATTATTATTAGTGACCATTGATGCTGCAATTATGAAGCACGCCTACAGAAGCATCACAATCTGTATACGGCCTACATCGACTACCACAAGGCCTTCAACTCCGTGCCCCATAGCTGTCAGATAGAGACATCAAAGATCTACAAAATCAACCTGACACTGACACACTTCCTAGAAGCAACAATGGCAAAATGGAAGACCACCACCATCAAAGTCAAGAACATCACAACCAGACCGATACCCACCAGAAGAGGAATCTTCTAGGGAGATGCACTGAGCCCACTATGGTTCTGTCTAGCACTCAGCCCACTATCCACCATGCTGAATAACAGCAAGTATGGATATATCCTAAAAGAAGGAAGAACCTGTACACCTCCCCTCACTTTTCACCTAATGTAAATGGATGACATCAAACTCTATGCCACAACCAAGAATCATCTCCAACAGCTACCCTGGATCATCAAACAGTTCAGCACCGACATCAGGATGCAATTTGACCTAGACAAATGCAATAGGTCTCCCAGAGAACACTTACATGGAACTCCAGAAAGCTGTTATCCCGAACACCTGTAGGATAGTAAGAATGTTCTTCGACCAACCACCCCATGCATTTGGTACCGGTACCTGTCAAGGGGCAGAAAAAATCCCATAAAAAAAATTAGAAAGTTTTTCTTATAATAATAATAATTGAAATAAGAAATAATTTTACACCAATAATTTATATGTCCACATGCATAAGTTTGAATCACTCTTAATGGTTTTCAGAACTGGAAAATGAAAGTAACTGTTAGTCTAATTTTTATATTTTATGATTATAATGGTTTTTCTTTCCCCATTTTCAGCAGAACTGATAGAAGTTTTTTGTTGAGAATAGCATATGTAAAACAACAAAACAAAGTTTCATTAAAAAATAAAAAATAAAATTGAATAAGTATTTAATGTGTATTAATAAGTAATGTAAAGCATCAAGTATTTGTGTACTTCACACAGAATTTAACAAAACCAAAATATTTTTTCAGAAATAAAAAAATACAAGTAGGGCCTCCATCAAGTGCAGCATGACTGTGTTTGTTATGTTTAGGAGTGCAACCACTACCAAATTAATGATATGATATTGGTGAATGCATAACTGTGACCCTCAGTCTTTGTAAAGCTTTGGCATTCACTGTCCATGTTTCACAACAATATGTTATGACAGGGAGGAGTCATTGTTCAAAAACTTTTAGTCACAGACAGAGTGGCAAGTCTGCCTTGAAGACTATATTAAGCTTTCCAAATGCTTCCCATCCCAATTTTATGTGCAGTTTAATTTCCATTGTGATGCTCCATCTGTTGAAACTGTTCCATCAATTTCTATCTATTATTTCTTGTCCAAGGTAAACATAGCTTTCCACTTCTTCTGGTACCTATCCATCAGCCATGATTTTCTTTAGTCTGGTAAATTTGTTGAACATGACCTGTGTTTCTTGTTATTTACCTTTAAACTGAACTTCTTGCTTTCATGCTACAGTTCTTCAATGTTTTGCTGCAGTTATTCCAGATCATTGGCAGAGAGAATGATACCATCTGCAAATCATAAGTGATTCAGGCAATCTCCATTTATCTTGAGTCCTTTATTATCCCAATTTAACTTGCAAAAAATTTCTTCTAAACAGGCAGAAAATAATTTTAGAGAGATTATATCTTCTTGTCAGATGCCTTTTTCTATGTTGATCTGAACTTTATCATTGTTGACTCCTATTGATGCAATCAACTTTTCATATATTCACAACAGCGCCTTAAGTTTTTAATGGATAACGGAGTCGTTGTTTTCAGTGTTGGGTAATTGTGCAGTCAGATATGAAGTTTTCTGAGTAGTGCAGACAGGCTGCAAGAGTAGCTTATGGTGTCTTGTCAATGATATACAGGAATTTTACTAGCAGGTATAAGGGGGAGGATTGTCCCTTAGTATAAAGCAATGGTCAGTCCACACCTTGAGTACTGTATACAGGTCTGGAGGCCTCATTTTAGGAAAGATGTAGAGCTGCTGGAATGAGTACAGAGAACAGCAACAAGGTTGGTGAGTGGAACAAAGGGTTAGTGTTACCAAGCAAGGCTTAGGTTCTGCAAATTGCAGCTTCTGGAGACTAGGCACCTGCGAGGTGATCTAATTGAGGTGTATAAGGCCTTGAATGGTTTGAGAAAGCTCAATGCTAATGGGATCCTACCTCTTTCTCAGATTACTCACCTGAGGGGACATAAATTCAAACTAAGGAAAAACAATTGTAGAACAAATGTGTGGAAATTCATCTTTAGCCAGCAGGTGGTTGATAGTTGAAACAAACTTCCATCTGTTGTTGTGGAGGTCAACAACTTAAATAAGTTCAATTCAGAACTAGACAAACATTTGGAATGAATGGATGGGTGAAATAGGAGGGGTTTTTTTTTATGCTGATGCTATATAAGCTTGCTTTCTTGCATCATATGCCTCTACTTATGCTAATGCTATATTGATTGGAGAATATCCATATAAGCTAATTTTTTCATGCAGTCAACCTAAAATAGCTAATATCTCTTTTAATCAGGTTACATCCGATTTAAGTGACTCCATTATCCATTAAAAACTCAAGGCACAACAGCACCTTAAGTTTTTAATGGATAATGGAGTCATTGTTTTCAGTTTCAGAACTATGTGGTTCTATCATCAGATAGAAGGCAGCCCTAACAGCAACCCTGAGTAGTGGTCAACAGATATATCAAATATAAATGAGCAGTTTAGCAGTAGATTTGGAAGAAAATTCCTGATTGGAAACATAATGCTCGTTTGGATTTAATACATCCATTAACTGCTTGACACAAGGTTGCTGATAGGACTACCTGCTGTGATGATGGCACTAAATAGTTACAAAACTGATCACAGCAGTGCCTTGAATTTTTAATGGATAATAGCTTCACCTAAATGATTAATGTTATCCAATTAAAAGCAACATTAGTTATTTAAAGATAATGAAGCACTCAAAACCTACATTAGTATTATTATGTTTATTTCTGAATTGGAAATATATACATAATGGTCAAATGTTTCTTCAATGACAGCTGTCTTTGCAATATTCAAGTTCTTGTGACCAAAGTGATCTTAGCATATGCATTGGCATTAGCATTAGTAGAGGCATATGATGCAAAAAAGCAATCTTATGCAGCATCAGCCAAAAAAAAAAAAAAAAAACACTTCCACTTCACCCCTCCGTTCGTTTGAAATACCTGTCCAGCTGAGCCTTAAAGTTATTTAGGCTATCAACTTCCATGACAAGGGATGGAAGTCTGTTCCACCAACCAACTACCCACTGGCTAAAGGCAAATTTCCACACGTCTATCCTACATCTGTCTTTCCTCGATTTGAATTTATGCCCTCTCCAGGTGATTATTCTGAGCAAGAGGAAGAATCTCATCAGCATTGAGCATGCTCAATCTTTTGTGATAATGAGATTGAAAGTCAGCTGTCACTAAAGAAGTAGTAAGAAAATACTATGAAATGTTTGACCCTATTATGTACATATTTCCTATTTGGAAATAAACATAATAATGCCAACGTAGATTTTGAGTGCATTATTATCTTCAAACAACACAGTTTAGCTATGCATCATGCTACTCAAGGAATGCCCTATATTAATTGCTTTAGGTTGCCTACACAGACAAATGTAATCATTTCTAAAGAGCTTAATTCAGAGCACCATCACAGTCACTGAACAGACAACAGAACCCTCAAATTGTCAACTTAAAAACATAACACAGAGAAGCATTATTGATAAGGCTATTTCAGAAATTCCTAAATAAATTTATGATATTATAATGTGAAATGAAATATATGACGTTGTTTTAAATGAGGGGAATGAAGGGGTCCTCTTACCATGAAAGACTTAAGTTCTGCAAATTTCAGTGGCTGGGGATGAGGCACCTACGAGGTGATCTAATTGAGGTGTGTAAGGCCTTGAATGGGCTGAGCATGCTGAAATCCTATGGGATTCTTCTGCTTGCTAAGATTACGAACCTGAGGGGTCATAAATTCAAATTGAGGAAAGACAGTTGAAGAATGGATGTGCGGAAATTTGTCTTTAGCCAGCAGGTAGTTGATTGGTGGAACAAACTTCCGTCTGTTGTTGTGGAGGTTGATATCTTAAATAAATTCAAGGAGGAACTGGACAAACTTTTAGAGGGAATGGATGTGTGAAATTGTTTTTTTTTTTTACTGATGCTACATAAGCTCATATGCTTGCTTTCTTGCATCACATGCCTTTACTACTACTACTACTACTACTACTATATCATGATTTGTACACATCTTTATTCTGCAATTTGGTGCAGTTTAAATGTTATTTTTAAGGATAGTTTTGAAGATTACTTTCTATTGTAATGCAGAGAGTGGTTGATAGTTTTTTAGCCTAAGTATGAAATAATGATCTCTTGTCTAATTTATAGTTATTATAATTTCTGCACAGAAATATCTTAAGCAATTAATACCAATCCAATTGCCTAAAATATTTGAAGAGAATATAAAATTTTAAATTTCATTCACAAAGGTTTAATAAATCAGTTTAGCTCATATTTGGTTAGAAGGTATTAAAATTAAATGTTTATTTATTATTTATTTGGTTTCAATGGTTGTTTTACTTCAAAACAAAATAAAGCATATATTTTAAAGATTGCTTTAGATGCATAATTTTAATACTTTCAGAACCAAAGTATTAAAAATAAAGAAATTTCTTAGATTTAAAAATAATATTTTTAACTCTGAGAAATTTTTTATGAATATTTGTTAATGAAACTTGACTTCTTATGTGTCATTTCATACATTGCAGATACTTTTACATAGAAGATTGGATACAATTTCTTTCATTATTTTCTAATATTATCGTTATTTATTACTAGGAGATCTTCAAGAAATTAATCGTAGCAAAGCAATCACTGCGGGAGTTGTTGGTGGAATTCTTTTTTTCATAGCAGCTATTGTTCTTTCTGTTTGTGCAGTAAAAATATGCAATAAAAGAAAAAGAAGAAAAGCAGAAAAAGGTGTCTGATAATTACTGAAGTTTATTTTCAAACGATATTTCAAACATATTTCAAACGATAATTTTCAAGCTTGAAAAAATATACACTTGATAATTTTTAAAATTAAATTAGGTAAAAATAAAGAGTACAATGTTTTAATTTGTAATTGAGCCATTATTAATTTTAATTAATGTTAATGATTCTAGAAAATGAACTTTTATGATCCTTATAATTTTATGAAACTGCAGTTTCTTCTTGTCTATGTTCTAAAATCACTATACTTTATCCTATAAGGACTGATGAGGCCCTATAACTAAAAGGGGGGGGGGGGAGGAGCTACAAATGCAACATATTGCTACTGAAATGCAGGAATTTGCTATATTTGTAGCATGGTTTAGTGTTTCGTTTTTTTTTTTTTTTTTTGTTTTTTTTTTCATGTCTTATGTATGTCCTATTTATTTACTGTGTTCTTTCTCAATTTCCCATGACTAAATATTTAATTCATTCTTGCAGTAATGCCTTAGAATTTCCAATACAGGCATGAGAGAGTAAATATATTTTTAAGTCTGCTCCTTTTGCTTGTTGTAATATATTAAAATTAGAACCTTTATATATAAATTTTACAACTCTGGTGTGATATTATATATTTTCTGGACAATAAGATGCACCGGACAATGAGACATACCCAGATTATAGGAGAATTTTGAAAAAAATATTATTTTACAGTATATATTTGAAATATAAATTCACAAGTAAAGATATCATTTTCTCAGTTGGAGGAGGACTAGCACGTCTATCTAGCACGTAAATTCTATCACTGTTTATTGTTGCTCAAGTAAATCTCAGTAGGGAGCAGCAGGGCAAGGAGTGGTTGGTAGTTGGTGTCTCATATGGTTCAACTGGTAATTTCCTATAATCCTTTCCAGAAAACGGTTTCTAGAAGGAAGTAGAGTTGTTTTATTTTTTTTCATGGAAATAAATGACAGGTTGCAGTAAGACTTCACTCAGATATACTAAGCAGTAACCTGGAGCGGCCAGCCTTTTTCTGCAGTGTGTTACATAATTATGTTCAAAGTATGCCGTGCACCACCTTAACCTCCTGGAATCAGTACTCCCCCCCCCACCCCACACACACACACATACCCCTGTCTAAACCACCAAATATTTTTGATAACTACTGTATACAATAAGCACCTGTAATAAAAAAATATATAAACAATTTTACTTTATAAAATAAATTTAATATGGGTTACCAAATGTTTGTCACTACAGAATTGATATTGTGAGAAGCTCACTAATGCCTTACCTCAATGGTATCCAACCTACGGCCTGCGTGGAAAATGAACTAAAACAACATTTTAGGGAGTCGTGTCACTGCATATACAGGCATGCAAGCATCAAGCTCGACTGTATCAAACGTATACATGTAATCCAGTGCAGTCATATACAGGGTGTTTCAAAAGTGATGGTCACTAATTTAAAGGTGAACTGTACAGACTACAATATGCGAAAAAAGCCTAGTAAACATGGGTCCTTAAGTGAATCGTTTTCAAGATATTGCATATTTCTAGTTGGGATCCACCACTGACAAGGTGAACTGTAAAGAGTTGGGATCCACCACTGACTTGTTTGTTTAGGTTAGGTTATGCTCATTCTCTCCCTTTCCCCTCTCTCAATGCTCTGAGATATAGCAGGCATACTAGTACTTGTCTAGCACACGCTTCTTGATTAGACCGGGGTTCGAGCCCGTCACCACCAAATACGGAGGATGCAGAAAGGTCAAGGGAATGACCACCGCGTATTCCCGGAGCAATATGGCCTTAGTTGCTAATGCTCCCAAAAAAAAAAAAAAAACCAAACCAAACCTAGTACTTGTCAAAGGATAGTCAACATGGAAAGAGGTTACAGGAACGAAGAGTATGAGGACATGCACTTCATGTATGGTAAAGCCAACAGCAGTGCACTCGAAGCTGCACGTTTGTACCAAGAAGCATTTCCCCGCCAAAGGCAGCCCAACAGGTGCACATTCATCAGGGTACATCAATGCCTTGGAGAACATGGGCACTTCATACATGGATTACTAGCAGGTAGGCCCAGAAGCATAACACCTGATGTTGAGGAAAGGGTGTTAGAAAGAATAGAACAAAATCCAGGTATTTCGACAAGGAGGGTTGCTCTGCAAGAACGTGTACTGAGTCATAGCAGTGTGTGGTGAATTTTACATCGCCAATTACTGTACACCTACCATATCCAGTGTGCAAGGTCTCAGCAATACAGACTACCCTCCCAGAGTGAACGTCTGCCAGTGGATGCAACAACAGTGTGTCCTGAATCCCAATTTTTAAACAACATTTTGTTCACTGACGAAGCTGGGTTTACTCATGATGGTATTTTTAATTTTCATAGCTGTCATGTTTGCTCCGATGAAAATCTTAATGCAATTCATGACATCGGCAACATTTCTCGTTGAATGTCTGGGCGGGACTACTAGGAGACCGTCTAATTGGACCACACTTTCTGCCAAACAGGCTGCTAACAGGAGAGCTATACCTTCAGTTCCTGCAGAATGTTCTTCCAGACCTCCTTAATGATGATAATGATCCACTTCAGCAACTCCAGAACATGTGGTTTATGAATAATGGTGCACCGGCACATTTTTCTCAAGTTGTGACTCTGTATCTAACTAGAAGGTATGGTCAATGGTGGATAGGTAGAGGTGGGCCTGTAATGTGGACTGCCAGATCACCAGACTTAAATTCTATGGATTTTTGTATCTGTAGGGTCATGTAAAAAGCTTGGTGTACACTTCCGACATTAAGGCAACTGAGGCAACTAGTTGCCTCCCGAACATGCTGATGTAGAAAACAATCATCCAATAAATTCACAAAAGCATTGCTAGTGTGTGAGTGACCAGCCCCCAAATTCCAGTCAATATCTGGGAAATTAAAATCCCCCATTATAAGACTCCCTGATTTACTGGCCCACTCTATTTCTCTGTACAGTTTCTTATTATACTCATCAGAGTCATTAGGCCTATAGCACAATCCTACTCTCAATTTTGATCTCCCAATGCTTATGTCTCACCAAACTGACTCGACACTGCACTGTCCAGCGATGTCGACTGGCTTCACTTCCTTGGATTTTATGTGTTTCTTAACTAATAGCATAACCCCTCCTCCCTTCCTATCCTGTCTATCCTTTCTGTAGACATTGTACTCCCCAAATTCCAGTTCTGCATTCCTTATATCTGTGTGACACCACGTCTCTGAAATCCCAACAATATCTGCCTTTGATCTTTTGAGCAATACCTCAAATTCATCAAATTTATTTCCTAAACTCCTAGCATTGGTGTACACGCAAGTATACATGAATCTGCTCTTCCTCTTAGCCACCCTAACACAACCCATGTGTTTACTTGTACCCCCATGATTCTCAGCACTTCCCTGAAATATCCTGCATCTTATTTTCCAGGCTGCTGCTCATTCCAATAGAAGCAGTGCAAGAATCACTTTCTCCTCTGCCAGTGGCTACTGTTAATCTATTAGTCCTTGTATCCCCCCCAATCTAGCAGTTTTCCGACCCACCTAACACTGCCTCGATGCATCAGCAAACATTATTGCACCCTTTCTATTTAAGTGTATCCCATCCCTGTAGAAGCAGTCTCTCCTGTTAACAAGTACAGACCAGGCTGAAAAAAATTCTACCCCTTGAGCCCTGCACAACCTTTCCAGGGCCGAACTGATCGACAGGGCTCTCATCATATACTCCCTCCTATCGTGTCTGGGCAGGATTGCAGACACTTCAATAATTATATCCATTTCTGTGGCATAATTGTTCATCATTACTTTTGTTTTAGTCATATTACTTTTACAACTTCATACAACTTATTAATTTGCCTAATCTTATCCTAATTACAACAATTCTAATCATCCATCCAACACTCTTGATCTTTTTGTCACCAACAACCTTTCTCCAAGTACATCATCAGTGTTCCTGTAGGAACTTCAGATTATGACTTGGTGATGGTTTCTTCTCCAATGGGGCTTGTCCCCCCTCTCTCTCTCTCTCTCTCTCTCTCTCTCTCTCTCTCTCTCTCTCTCTCTCTCTATACAAGATGTGTGTATATGTGTAATGTAGAAATCTATCAACTGCCATCTCTTAAGCTATCTCGAAACCATTCATCTGTTCAATGATTGGTAATACAGATCCTGTCTGTTTTTATCCTGGTGATATATTACCTTTATTATTCTTCTTTGGACAGATTAAATGGAAAAATTTGGTGAAAATCAAGCAGGTACTCTTGAAATTTCTAAAGCTTTTGGTCATGTTTGGCATAAAGGTCTTCTAAATAAGCTCCCATCTTATGCCCTGCCAAGTGTTTTGTGCAATTTGACACTCAGTTTTCTTTCTGAATACTCATTGTGGGTCATCGTAGACAGCACTCTTGTCTTCTAACTTCTCCATTAATGCTGATATGTGCCAAGGTTCAGTTCTTTCTCCCACTCTTTTCCTCTTGTATATTAATGACCTCCTTCCACTGACAGACTCCTATCCATAGTTTTGCTGATGAGAATACACCAAATTCCACCTTCCAGTTTGGGAAACCGTTTTTCCTACATAAAGAGCCTCAAGTTCTCCACTGATTGCTTAAATGCTAATCTTCAGGTAATTCTCCAATGGGACAAAGAACATATTGTTAACTTTAATCCTGTCTTATTTTTTTCACAAAAATGAGTCTACTGCTCCTGTGCTTATCTTCAATAACATTCAAGATTACCAGACAAAATTTCAATTAGGGATTACCCTGACTTCTGATCTCTCTTGGCATAAGCACATCACACATATTGCTTCTTCTACATCAAAAAATATAGGCTTTGTTTTTTGCTCTCAGCATCACTTTTCTAACCAACTGCTCACTCTGTACAAATCTTTAAATCTATCCTTCTACGGACTGTGTTCCCACATCTGGTGCGGTATCACCAAAACCTCTCTCAGGCTTCTTGACTCCATTCAAAAGAGGTTAATTAATGGACTCATCTCTCACAAAGTCTCTCCATTCTCAGTCTCATGCACATTCAGTATCTGTTGCATGCTTTTCTGTAGCTACTTCCATGTGTACTGTTCTTCTGAATTGGCATCTGTAATTCCCCCACTCTATTCAAAACCAGTTTGAACATACCGCAAGCACTCAACATGCATTCATTTCTCAACTCCATCCTCACAGTACCAACTTTTCATCTTATTCATTTATGTCTTCTTTCCACTTTTGTTTTCTGGGATAACCTTCTTCACATTTATTTCTTGAAAATTACAATCTACAGAAATTCAAGTCTAGTGTCAACAAGTAGCTGCTGTCTTCTCAACCTTCAACCCACACATAGTACTAAGTACTATTGGTTCTTGTGTTTTGGATGTTCATAAAAAAAAGTAATAATAATTTAAAAATACACTTAAAAACAACGAACTTTCAGCTTAAGACCAAATAGACAAGACCAGATCATTCTCACTAGACATATGAACATACCTTTGTTACCCACTTGTATTTGATCAGAACTGAAGGCCCTTCTCAATGTAACATCTATCATGAATAATTTCACAAAATATTCAGTTTTCTATGATCAATTGCCCACAGGATAGATGTGCAGAAGTTTGCCTTTAGCCAGTGGATGGTTGATTGCTGAAACAAACTTCCATCTGTCGTTGTAGAAGTTGATAGTTTAAATAGATTCAAGGCAGAACTAGACAAAACATTTGGACCGAGTGGATGGGTGAAATGAGAAGGGTTTTTTTTGTTTTTTTTTTTTGGCTGATGCTATATAAGGCTTGCTTTCTTGCATCATGTGCCTTTACTAATGCTAATACTGAGAGAGTTTGAAAAAATGGAACACAGCTTTCAGAATGCTGTTAGACACTTTTGGAAACCTGGTGCTCGGAGATATTTTAAATGATCAAAGTAATAACTTGAATATCTCTTACCACCTCCAAATTATTAACTGTTAATATAGGTAAAGAGGCCTGTGAGCTCTGGATTCATTATGGTAAATTATTATTATGTAGCACAGAGCGAAACGGAAGACAAAATAAAATAAATGACAACTTTAATGTTAAATTGTAAAACACAATATGTTAAATACATACAGTACAAAGAGCTTTTCAGTTATTATGTTAACCTTCATCAGTCAAACTGACAGTTTGGGAATGTAGAACATAAGGACATGTAGTGCCAGTCATGCACAGTAAACTACGTGATGTAATAGACTAACTGCTTGATGTTGAAGCCTGTGGTTGTGACGTATGCAAACATTGCCAACGTTTGTCTGTCATGAGAATGGTTGCTTCAATAATAGGGTGGACACGACATCCACCGCTTCTGCTGACTGAAGTATTAGAGCATGTGGTGTGTAACGACTCCAACCAGGTGCGCTGTCGGTAATGGCAGAACCAATCAATAACCATGATATCTCGGTGTGGGTCAATGTCGTGAAATACTGTTTAAGGGTTGACCAGAAGTGCTCAGCAATGGCAGAGTGTTCTATGTCCGCTAAGCGGATGGCTCTTTCGTGTTCTGAGATACGTTTGCTGAGCCTTCTCCCAGTTTCTCTGATGTAGCAGCCAGTGCAGTCATGGCAAGAAATGCAGTAGACTAGTCCACTTTGTTGTAAGGTGGGAACCGGTGTTTTTACTCTAGAGATGAGGGATTGCAATTTCCTGCCCGGGAGCTGTACGCACTTTATCCCATGAGATTTTAAGACCTTAGAAACCTGCTGTGATAGGTTCGGGTAGTATGGGATAAAGGCTCTTGTGGTGGAGTCATTACCTTGAATATTCCTGTTGGTCACTACATGGTCATGTGCCTGCAGGCACCTGTCTAGGGTACTGGTGGGATAGCCACACCTCGCAAGATCTGTCTTGACCCAAGCAATCTCGGTGCGCCTCTCATCTATATAAACTAGAGTGGGTCCAGGCACAAGTTAACAAAATCCACAACCACGGGTTTCAACATCAAACAGTTAGTCTATTACATCACGCAGTTTACTGTGCATGACTGGCACTACATGCCCTTATGTTCTACATTCCTAAACTGTCCGTTTGACTGATGAAGGTTAACATAATAACCGAAAAGCTCTTTGTACTGTATGTATTTAACATATTGTGTTTTACAATTTAACATTAAAGTTGTCATTTATTTTATTTTGTCTTCTGTTTCACTCTGTGCTACATAATAACTTACCATACTGTTAATATAACACATATAAAAAACCTCCTAACTGGTACTAGTCTGTAGATACAATGGTTTCATATTAAAAAAAACAAAAAAAACTGTCATTGCCATATTCCTAATCAACCAAAAAAGCTAGTATATAGTATATAATAAGAAGTTAAAAAAAATAGACTATAGATAAAAAAAACAAATTATAGATGAAATCATCTATAATTTGTTTTTAGAGTTTAAGAAGAGAGACTAATAGCAGAAACTTAAGAAGCCGATGTTTATAATAAAGATGCATATCATTATACATAGTGACACTTAAAAACATTTAATGGCCTAAAAATTATATGCAATGTAGAATAAATAAATGGGACTGATTGAAAGATATATGCACTATTTAACATAAATATAAAAATACGTAAACATTCTTCAACAGGATTAAAAAACAATATTTAATTGAATTTAAGTGAAATGCGAAGTGAAGAAAAGAAGTGTGTCTTTATTCAGTCTGTACAGAATATATCCACAAGGCAGATGCTTTCAACAAAAAAGCAGAGACACTACAGAAAGTTTAAGCCAAATATAGCTTCAATAATGCCGTTACTCAGTATAACTTGTTATGATTCTTTAAATATTTTTAAATGGGTTATCATTTCTTTATAATAAATTGCAAGTTACACTGGTTTTGGAATATTAAAAAAATCTAAATTAATAGCATACCTTTTAAGATTGAAGTTAATTTTAGTGCAATTTGTATTCATAACAAAATTGTTGATTATGGATAGCTTTGTTTGTATTCAGAATTAGTCATACATAGTGCATATGCTTCTACAAGGTCAGTCTTGCACAAGTCTGTTAAGCCAATTAGTTATGTGTATTTATATAGTTAGTCTCATTTAGTACACTTATTAATCACTCATATAGTTTCAGTATTTTACTTTAATCAATTAATACTGTTTTATTTATAATAATTTTAACTAACTAACTTATAAAGAATATTTTTCATTCTATGTTCGACTGGCCTCTTGTTGGAGATTTTCTTTAATTTACTTTCTGTTAACCTTTTATTAATCTTAAAATAATAATGTGTGTCCAGTTTATTAGCTGGGGATGGCAGGATTGGAGAATACATAGCCCCTCCTTTCCCTATGACCACAATATGGTGATCCTGAAGTGGTTTGTGTGTGTGTGTTATGTCTGTGGAAATATATTTGTGGGCCAATTTGCATTTTATGTAGGCTGAAAATACTATTATTTCATTATTATTATTATTATTAGCCATATAGTGCAAGACTTATGCTGCACCAGCCAAAAAAAAAAAAAAATTTCTAAGTTACCCTAAGAGAGAGAGAGAGAGAGAGAGGAATCACCAAGAAAGAGAAGAATGATGATACCCTGGAATAACTCATGGGTGAAACCCTAAACTCCCCTCTCCACCTGAGATCAGTGAACAGCCTTGATTGAAGAAAACTTTAGATATTCCTCCAGTCATTGACTGGAATTGAACCTGGACCTCTCCTAATGAATGGTAAGCAGCAAAGTATCCTGCAAACTAGGCCACCACAAGGACAATCTTAAAGTATACTCTATCTCTTTTTGTTATTGTACTCACTTTAAATGAGATTATTTGAGGGTTTATATTATTCTGTTCACTTTTTAGACATACATATATTATTAATTAAAAGTATACAGGTCTTAAATATGCAATTTGAGTAAGGATGCTATCTTAAAGCTCTGCCTAAGTTTTAAAAATGCATTTTAATTTCAAATGTATGAATTATAAAATATTGGATGCAGTTAGAATATATGAATTATATAAGGTTTAAACTTTTATTTGTTATTATAGCATATATGATGGTTACATGCCCAATAGCGGATGCAAGAAATGGTGGGCATTCTCATGCTGGTAGTCCCGTACCTCTCAAAAAGTAAGTATTTATATTGTTTTTGTTTATGTTGACATTATTTAAAGATTTTCAAGAGTATTGCCATATGCTTAATGTAATATAATTAATGCAGCATAAATGCAATATTATGGAAAAACAAGTTGACTCAACCTGGTATACTGCCAAGTAAGATTTAAAGTACTGTCTTGTGATGATTTGGTATTAGTGTGAGCCATATGATACAAAGAAACCTGGGGCTTTTGCTGCAGCAGCCAACAAAATGAATATATAAAAGAAATTAAATAAATTGTAACCCTTTTGTTATGTAAACAGATCCCTTCCCCAAGTTGTCAGTGACTGCCCATGGAGTCAACTTATTCCAGATTAACAACTCGCTGGATAAAAGAAAACTTCCTGTAATCCAGTCTAAATCACCCCTCCCCTATAATTTGAATTTATGGCCCCTAGTTCTGGAATCATTTATAATAGTAAAAATTTCATCCTCATTCATTTACTTTCTCTTCTCAGAGCTTTATAAACCTCAATTAAGTCTCCTCTAAAGTGCCCAGTTACCAAGCTCCTGTAGGTAGCCCACACATTCAGTCTTTTCACATACAGAAACCCTTTTCCCAATTTCACCAGGCAGACTGCCTGTCTTTGGACCTTTTCAAGAAGCTCAATATTTTTTCTTAAGTGTGACCTCCATACTTGAATACAATATATTCCAAGTGAGTTCTTACTTGTCTTGTACAATGGGATTGTGATCTTCTTAATTGTCTTGTACAGTGGGATTGTGATCTTCCTATCTCTACAAGCAAATGATCATTAAACTATCTGCATACCTTCCTTGCCACCTGTCTACACTGCTCGTAGAACTTCATGTCTAACTGTATCACAACTCTCAAATCCCTTTCTTCCTGTATGTTTTTTCTTTCAACCCCACCTAATGTATAAGTTATTTTTGGGTTGCTATTCCCCAGGTGGACCTTGCATTTTGTTACTTTAAAACAGTGTTTCTCAACCTTTTTTTTTAATTATCGCCCCCCTAAAGGGTTTTTTTAGACAATTTTTTTTCCTAATCACCCCCCAAGAAATTTTAAACAATAAAATACTTTATACTTACTTATTTTATTCACTGGGATCCCTGAGCCTGATGCTTCTTAGCCAAACGTTCAATGTTCGGTGCAATGTTAGTAAGTTTAATTCTAAGTCTCCCCTTGAACAGATATAAATTCTGTTTTTTTCTTTTGTTAATATTTTATTTACTGAACTAAAACCACTTTCAACCATATGTGATGTTGGAAAACAAAGCAGTACGTTGGCCATTTCAGACCACATTGTTGGATAAAGAAGTCTAATTGTTTTTGATCCCCACAACTCAGCCATTCCACCTTTTTCAAAATTATATTTGCATTCTTCATTACATTTTAATTCAATGAGTTCCTAGCATTGCATCCAATTGGATCTAACATCCATGGCTTCACTTCAAAAGAAAATAAATCTGAAAATCTATTTTTCATTTCACCTTTTAAAGAACACGAATGATCAGAATAATTCTTAAGATCATTCTCAGTGAGAGATTCATTGATTTCAGCTAACTCTTGCATACCATGAAATTGTTTTCTCATTAAACTGCTTTCAAATATTTCCAGTTTTTCAGTGATGGCTTTTAATACGCATTTGCAGCCTATCACTGTAATTAATTTCCCATGAAGTTGAAGTGATACTTCATTCAGTTTTCATAAAATCCAAGCCATATGTTGTTTTTGTATTTGCTGATCTCCTTCACTTTCTAAAAAAATAATTATATCAAAAAGGTTTATAAATCTTGTTAGACAGATTCCTTTAGAAAGCCATCTGACTTCTGTTTGTAAAAGAAGCCTCACATACTGTTCTTCATTATAAACACAAAATTTTCTGAAAGGGCGATCATATTTGCTGTGTGACTTTATTTTATTGATGGTTTTAATAACCGTACTGAGAGATTGATAAGGAACTGGATTAACATTTTTTGCAACCAGATGATGTTGGTGCATAATGCGGTATATTGCAGGAACTTCAGGACATACTTCCTTTAGGTGGGCAATAAAACCTTTGTCTTCCAACCATGGAGGTAGCACCATCAGTGGCATAGAATACTAAATTTTCCAATGGTACTTGTTTTTCATCAAACCATGTTTTTACAGCAGCAAAAATGGATGCTCCAGTAAGTCAGTTTCTATAGATTTTACAAACAACATCTCTCCTTGCAATTTAAATCATCATCAAAATAATGAACGCATGCCATTAGAAGGGCCTTATTGTCAGTAAGTGCGAATTCATCAATTTGAAAACGAAAATTTTCTCATTTTTAGTTTGTCAATTAGCTGCTCTTCAGCGTTAACTGACATCTCATCAATTTGTCTTCGAATTGAATCGTTCCTCAATGTCAATGCTTTTAAAATACTAAAAGGATTTTGATGCATCACTGTTCAAATTACAGTCTCTAATGTGGGTCATATAACAGTCTCAGCAACTGTATGAGCATTACCAGTTTTTGCAATGATTTCTGAAATTTTATAAGATGCAATCATTCCATTGTCATTTGTTTGTTTGTTTTTTGTTAGTTGTTAGCACATCGGCTTCTGTGGCCATAATGCACCTCCCAAAATTTTTGCATTTTACTCTGATCCAAGCCCGAGGCGGGATTCAAACACACGACCTTTAGGTTGCCAGGCAGGCACTTTACCCGCCTGGCTAGCCCGGGCAGCCATTTTTTTGTGTGTTCTTCTTAAATAAGGAAGTAACAGTGTTACGTTGCTCAAAATTCTGTTTTAAAAATATTTGATATGTTTACCAACTTCATCAGGATGTTTCCTTTTTAAGTGATCTAACTGTCTTGATGGTTTCATAACCTCATTTGAAAAAGAACTATTACACATAAGACATATAGGCTGTCTTGAGTCGAATGGGCTTTCAATAAAACCATAAGCTAGATATTCATCCAGATACTGTCGACACTTTCTTTTCCTCACTTGACATGATTGATGATGGGTTGAATAACTACAAAGAATTAAATAATAAAATATAAACTATTTTTATTTAACTCTCATAGCCCATTTCACTCACAAAAGCACTGTGGATCAAGAATAAACAACTTCCACATGGAAACAATAAACTGAAACATTTCCTCATCCCATCCATGCCACATATTGACCAATGAAACAAAACAATAAATAAATAAACCCCACCCACCATGCCACCACCAAGGTCACAGCTGTCGGAAAGGCACAAATGCCAAGGATTGTGGAGATATTACCTCTGAAAGCACTTAGGCATTTAATGCCTATGAAAAGCAAAGGTGTTTGAATTAAATCACGCCCACTATCTTCCTTTAATAAAAATTTCTCACTTACTCCTAATATAATATACCTATATGTTAAAAATCAGTTGTCTCAGCGGAAGGAAAACCCAATAAGAGAAATTAAATATTAAGTAATAAGATATCGTTGGGTAGGGTTGAACTTCGCCTCCCCCCAAAACCAATTTTCACTCCCTTGGGGGCGATATCACCCCATTGAGAATTCCTGCTTTAAAACCTAGCTGCCACTTTTCTGACCATTACTGAAGTCTATCTGAGTAACCCTGATGAAGTGCTACTTGACAATGATCATAATCTACTCTACCAATCTTGACATCATATGTATATTTTTAAAAGTCTGTATCCCTTTGTCTGCTTCAAAGTCTGTATCCAATCATCAATGTCATTTAAGAAAATCAAAAACAATAGTCATTCCAGTACTGATTCGTGGGGAACCCCACTTCTTATGTTAGCCCGATCTGAAGAGTACCCATTCATCACAACTCTCTGCCTCCTACCCTGCAGCTACCCTAAAATTCATCTAAGGATTTCCAAAATAGCTAACCAGGTTGTCTGAATATCATTTTCCCTTTACAAAACCATGCTGCATTTCCTTCATTATTGCATTTCTATCCAAATGATCCTGTATTCCACTCTGGATCATTGCCTCCATGAATTTCCTTACCACTGAAGTCAGACTGACCAGTTGGTTCTACTTCACTCTTAGAACCACCTTTATATATTTAGTAATAATGATACTTCTCCACCACAAAATAATCTAGTGATGCCCTCATAATTAACCTTACTCATTCAATGCATTCTCTTATCACCACCTTCTAGATTACTGGGTATATGCTATCAACCTCAGGAGTCTTACTCGCCCCTTGGGCTCAAAAGTGTTTATAATAAATAATCATTTGAAATTTCAGTATCACTAATTTCATATTTCCCAACTTCATTTACACAGTTTCTCCTCACCATAAAGAGTCGTTCATCTATAAATATCAAAATATTATCATTATCTTCACCATTTTGGCATCTCTCATATTGTGGAAATAACTTCACAACCGTGATGGTATGTTTGCATTACCAAGGTACCCCCACTGATGAGTGAGCCAACAAGCTCCAAAACGCGTCTGGGTGGTGGCGCCCACTGAGAATAAATAACAGTAATCTTCTCTACTAGAGAAGCATTATTTATTTGAAGTAGTGCAATACCTGGTATCTCGTTATGAACGTAGCCACAATATGAGATAAAATCTAAACGATGCCGTTACACTACATATGTAGTTAAACTTATGGGTAAACAATGGTGTATTTACACCAATATTATATAAATATCAATGCATAATACCTGTTCAGTTCATCTGCAACATCAACTGACTTCTCCAAGACTTTCCCACTCCAATTATGCAAGGGTCTGGCCTGATTCATTCTTTTCTTCTTTGTGTTCATATATGTGAAAAATTCCTTGTTCCCATTCTTTGCTCTCTTAGCCAGTGATTTCTCATAAGCTGCCTTTGCTAGCCTAACTGTGGTGTTAAAGTGATCAAACTGTAATTTTTATAGATTTTAGTGGTTTTCATTGTTCTGTAATTTTCCCATGCTATATTTCTTCTCTGTTAAACTGGCTAGCTCATTATTCATCCATCTCAACATCCTCCTTGTGCTATATTTTCTTAGTTATATATGTGCATTCGTATCTTCTGTGACCATAGCCTTATAGCTATACCGTAATTCTAATGTACTCATGCTCTGTGTGCTATATCTCCTTTTTATAGCAGCAATGTAACACCTTATCCAACTTGGAACTACACAATCACTCCTTGCTAATGATTGCCATACTGTTAGCCCTGTGATATCATGTGGTTCATGAGTGATGGTCAGATCTAGAACAGTCTTTTCCTTAGTACTTTCTCTAACATACTGATACAAATAATAATCACCTAGCTGGTTTAAAAATATTGTAACCCATGGTGAGTTTCCCTCCCACTCATTGCAATCACTTAGGGACCAATTGAAATCACCAAAAATACATTCGTATTAGCTCGCCCATTCTATTTGCATGTAGAGACTCATCATAATCTTCACACCCTTCTGATTTATAGATTACCCTTACTGTCATTATACCTTTGCTTCCAGCCAACTTACACACAGAGATTCTGTATACTAGCACGTATGACTTCTGAATCTGGGACAGATTTTGTTCCTGACAAACAATCACACAGGCTTCTTTGATAAGAAGCGTGACCCCACCACCTCTTCTGTCTTCCGTGTACTTTCTAAATACATTGTACATACCACGGTGAAACTTATCATGTCCTATATCTAGGTGATACCATGTTTCCATTAGCCCTGTTATGTCAGCATTAGTTGTCCTAACCAGGAGTTCAAATTCACTCATTTTATTGACACTTAATGTGTATAGAGT
Organism: Mastigoproctus giganteus; assembly: GCF_048544385.1. Classification (NCBI taxonomy): domain Eukaryota; kingdom Metazoa; phylum Arthropoda; class Arachnida; order Uropygi; family Thelyphonidae; genus Mastigoproctus; species Mastigoproctus giganteus. The sequence goes on along the minus strand of NC_143578.1, from coordinate 46,713,017 downwards.
ATTGTTAGTGGTAAGTGCTCTTGTATAGTTTACTACCCTGTCACAACCCTTTAAGTTATTTAAGCTCATTTCTCTAGCATTAGTTTCCCATTCATTTGAAATAACGCTACCCTCAGAACATCTTTCCAATATCGGCTGCCACAGCAGCCAATATTGGCAACCATATCAGATAAATATGTATCTGTATTACTCCTGTTCCCCCTAAACTAGCAGTTTCCCTGAACCTTTAAGGTATCTTCAATGATATTGGCAAAATTATTGCACCATCTTTGTTCATATGTACCCTGTCCCCACAAAAGAGAGTCCTTCTGCCTACAAGTGTGGACCATGCTGATAAAAATTCTCCCCAAAGGCATTGTAGAGTCCCTTAAGTCATGAGTTAATTCACAAGGCATTCAGCATACCATATTTAATATGGTAAGAAATGTTTTTGAAAAGGTAACTATATTCAAAGATATCAGAGAATGCATGTTATAAACATTAAAAGTTAATACTATGATTACACATTTGGTATAGTTCTACAACACATGCAAAGTAGTCATTTTTCTTTACCCAGAGGTATGCTGATTTCTGTGATTGACTTGTGATATATGTGATCCGAAGTGGATTGCAGAATGCTGTGTAGATTAGTTATAAAGGTAAAAAATAAGGTTCCAGTTTAATGTTCAGCAGTTAATATATGTAATCAGTAATTTCTGTTTCCAGTTACATGCTTTTTATTTATAGCTCTCATTAATTCCTCTTCATTCAATTTTTCTGTCAAAAGAATCAAGCAATAGTGAGGAAAAGAAAAACAAACTCCTACATCTGAATTTGAACATGAATACCCGAAGTAATGAAACACACACATAAAACTGTTTTACTCATTACACTACTGGTTTAACTGTTATTGTCGTGCTTTTAATAAATCTTTATTTACAATGTCAGTTAGTCATTTGCACAAACACATTAATTACTTAATTTTATATTTAAAAATGAACTCATTAAATTCTGGTTAATATCATAAACTCAATTCCCAGCTGAGACTTTTCAAATAATATAAGATTTATCTTTGTAGATGCAAAAGTCAAGGCCAGTATCATAACAAACATATATTCAAGAACAGTTTGATCATGTATATTATATTAATGCACCATTATGAAATACATCATTTTTGATATAATATTAAACTATACAATACAGAGAAGCCATTTCATTTATGTCTGTATTTCATTATAAGAACTCTACCAAAAATTTTCAAACCAAATACAGTAAAAATTCAGTAAGACTGAATTTTTACTGTATTTGGTTGAAAAAGCCCAATTTACATCTATGATATACTTTAAATTTGAAGGTTAATTGAATTTGAATTCTAATTTATGCGATACAGAAATTCATAGATGTGAATTGGGCTTTAAGTGGCCTTGTCTGTGGCAAAACTGCTGAAAAAAGTGAAGAATATGGACTTTAAAAGTTAAAGGTGAAATTGTACGTGGTTAGGAACCACATGCAGTAGGAAAGTATGAGTCTACAGGAAATAAGAAAATACATCATCCCTTAATTAACTTATTCTTAATAAGACATGATATCTTGCACTATGCTGTACAGCATTTGCACCTTGGCTAAATACAACTTCATCTTTCACCTTTAACCCTCAGTACTTATAAATACACTGATAACAAGTCTATTTATAAATACTAATGATACGCTGATGATAAATCTATTTATAATTACTACCTTATCTTGCAGTTATAATTTTATTGTTACAGTAATTTACTGTATAGGTCTTGTTATCAGAGTAGTGAGGTATTTTATTATATTAATATTTATACTACAATGCCACATGCTTAATGATGAACCTATACGTATAGAGAACCTATACAATTAAGTATAGGTTTCCATGGCAGCATAGTGGATTTGCCACTTGTTACTAATTTGGAATGAATGGTTATATTGCTATCAATAATCAAATAGTCTTTTATAGTCTTGAAATTTATTGTAGAATATGTCTAGAATACTTACACTTCTCATAGCATAAAATAATAATAGGACACTTCTGGCTCATCCCTTACCTCCATAATTGTACTGTGACTTAGCTCTTAAGAAGTAACCTTTATCTTAGTGGTTTTACTATATACTTTTTTTGATTTACCTGGTTTTTCTGAAAACAAAATTAACATTTTTTCCTTATATAAAGTATATCTCTACTTTATTCTGCGTTAAATGAACTTACAATTCATATTCCATGTGAAAATGGAATATGAATGGCAGTATATTGTAAGCAGAAATTCTGCATTTTGAAGGAAGTAATTAATTTAGTGCATTTCTCAGTATGATCTTAAACATTATTAAAAAATATATCTTATTAATAAGTGATTGAAGTAAAGTATCATCTGGTAAGTAATTCAAAGATAAAAACACCAGGCAGGAAATATATTTCTCTCATCTTTTTGTAATATTTTTTATTTAGAAATAAATTACATGATTTAGATTCACAATTTTTTAACAATATAATCTCATGCTATATGAATGGTTGTGAACTAAAGACACAATTACCATTCTTTTAACATTCGTGGCAAGTTGCAAATTACATAATTATCCCTATGAGCAAGTGCATTTTTAGAAAATTCCTTCATTCTGGCAGGAAGTAATTTTCCTTTTGATGAATTTGACTCTAACATGGAGTTGGAATGGTTTCACTCTTAATTAATACTAATTTTTGCCATAAATAAGCATTAATTGCAGCTTCTTAGTGTGGATCACTCTGCCAGATAAATTGTAATTAATGTAATAGGTGATGTGACTCACTAGTGTTCACACACATTATTGCATGTCTAATATCTCTGTCATGATCACTTCTGTTATAATATTCAGAAAACAAAATAACATTAGAGAACCTCCCAGTATTATTTTGTATTGTGCGGTAATTAGAGATAATGTCAGTCAAATTGCAGTAACCTGTTAGTGCAGCAGCTGTTGAACTCACATTGAGGTAATGGATAGTAGGTTACCAGTTTCTACTTTTCTTCTCTATAACATAATACAGCATGATTTGTTTTTATCCATTGTTTGAAAGCACATCACTCTTTAGAGAAGCTTCATGTTGCATTTTTGCAGAGTTTGAAGTATTCAAGATCATTTTTAAAAAAATAAAATATTTTCCTCCTACGCTTCTTACCTAAATTAAAACTTGCCTGTAAGATGGGATGTGTAATGAAATAGCAAATTTAATGGATGTAATGTAAAATATTATAGGCCGACCGGGCTAGCCGGGTGGGTAAAGTGCTTGCCTGGCAACCCAAAGGTCGCGGGTTTGAATCCCGCCTCAGGCTTGGATCAGAGTAGAAAATGCAAAAACTTTGGGAGGTGCATTATGGCCACAGAAGCCGATGTGCCAACAACTAACAAAAAGAAAAAAGAAAGAAAAGTAAAATATTATTTAGTGGGTATGATGCACAGTATTGTTTAGTTGAGTATAATGCACAATATTGCTTATTATGAATAAAGTTTGTATATTTTAGTTGCAAAATTTATGTAGTTTGTTTTTACAGTGTGATTTTTAGAACATAACAGATGCTCACTTTTATTTATTTTTAGAACATAACAGATGCTCACTTTCATTTATTTAGATATCAGGTTAGGATTCATAACAAATTTTGGTTATAATAATCAGAATTTCTTATAATACATTACAAATTGTATAGTGCACTGACAATATATAATTTGTAATGTTTGAAAAAGAAACTTGTATATTTTAGTTGCAGATTTTATGCAGTTTGTTTATACAATGTTTTGAGCACATAATAGATACCCATTCTTATTTATTTCGATATTAGTTTAGAATTCATTACACATTTTTGTTATAATAACCAAACTTTATGATAAAATATTACAAACTGTATATTGCACTTGCATCCTTACTGTGAAAAAAAAATAATGCAAGCAATTCAGAAAAGTAATCTGAATTGAGTAAATTTAATTTAAATGATATCTGTTCATGCTTGTTTTAACTAATTATGGTTAAAACAATAAATAGAAAATAATTTGAAAAGATATAATAGATTTTTATTCTTACATTTATGATCACAGTAGATATGGGATTATTTCAGAAAGATAAAGAATGTTTAGATAATGAATTCATTGTCATCAACTAATGATGCAAATTTGAGATTACACAATGCTGCTCCCAAAGTAGTATTCTTGGATGGCTACACACTCTTCCATTGGCTGTACAGCTCTTGGAATCACTGCTGGAAATCAATTTTCTGCTCTTCAGAGCAGGAAATTGTCTTTCACGTTGTATTACTGAAATGTCATTCATTCTACTGAGATTTCATAACATAAGAAGTGGTGGTGTCTGACGCTGAGAACTCTGATGAATATAGAGGGTGTAGCAGTACTATTACCTTGGTATTTTCCATGCTTTTTGCTTGATAGGCTAGTGTCATGTAGGAGCAACCAGTTCTTGTAAGCCCATAGCTGCCACTTGGTAAGTGACACAGACGCTCTTCATATGATGAAGAGAGTCTGTGTCTGTTGTTTGTGATGTCTTGTTAATAGTGAGCACTTCCACTATAAATTAATAATGAACAATTCCTCTGGCATTATAGAAAACTTTCAGTATGACTTCTTGAAATAAGATGATAACTTTTCTTCCAAATTGAAGGCTGGTACTTACTCTGGAGATATGCCCAGAGCAAGTACACCTAGCTTTCATCTCCATGCACAATGTGGATCCAGCATCATGTCACACAGTCTGTGGTAACCACTGAGGTTACCACAGTTTATTATCTGTGACCCTTCTAGTCCTCTGTTAATTCATGTATAAAAAGGCTCATAAGCATGATGAATATTCATATCTTCCCTAAGAAATGATTCGGTAAGACTTAGAGAGATGCAAACACTATCTGCTATTTTCCTAAACATGCTGCTGACAATGAGCCTGTACACACTCTCATATTTCTGTGATCTTAACAGGTGTTTAGGAAGTACTGGAACACCCAAAATGCTCATTATCTTCCACTTCATTTCAGTCTTCAACAAATCTTTTGTGTCACACAAACATATGTCTGATTTATAGCACCATTTCCATATACCTGTCAAAGCATTTGAAAAGTCCCAGTGGTAGCAATACCCAATTTTTGGGTAGAACCTCATGTAGCATTCATTGCCCCAGTGCCAACATTGTCACTACTAATAAGGATTATTAGTAGTTACACTATGTCATCAATTATTCAATAAAAATAATCAATGTCATCTAGTGGAGAAAATTGTGAAGATTACCTCACCATGTAATTTCCCATGATATCTCATAACAAAAACTACCACTAGTTCCCAGTTTCCCTATATATGACTTCTACAATAAATCTGTTATTAGAACTTTTTGAATCAATCTCATTATTATAAAAGAATGATTACTTGTAAAAAGCATAGAAAAAAAAAACATATTTCTATAATTTCTCTGCATCCGATGGATAGATAGTGTGAGTTCAAATAGTAATCCATAAGTAGCACACTGGGTTTCCTCTAGAGTGACAAAATATTCATAATGTTGCGAACTATGCAACATCACAACTTTTTGATTCTGATGGAAGGTGTGAATTCTATTTAATTATATTTCATTATTAAGTATTAATCTGAAAAATTAGTTTTTCTCTACACTATTATTCCATTATAATAATGGAATAATAAGACTGCTGTAATTGTTTTCTGTAACCAATATAGAAAACAGGCACTGGAATATTCATACTAAAGTTTATTCTTAGTTATTTATGAATAGATTATCTGCTTTGTTGATTAACTGCTACATTCCAAGCAACCACACAAGTTTACTACCTCCTGTTTGCTTTATTTGCTCCTTTCACTTTATCCTCTTTTTTTTAATTGCATTTTATTTCATTATTTTGTTGTTTATTTTCTTTATTTTATTATAACTTAATAATGCATGTTGTGTTTATATTTATTATTTACAACATAATTTCAAATAATATATTTATTCTATTCACAATCCAATAAAAAAGCAGCTGGGATAAGGAGTGCTTTTCTTATGTGAATACAAAAAAGAAGAAATTAAATCAAATAGGTCCACAGCAAGTCCAGCAGAAATGGCAGATGCGTTTAATAGATATTTCTCTACAATATTTACAGTCAGTGGCAGTCCCAGGATTTTCTAATGGGAGGGACTAAAGCAGTTAAAAGGAGAGGCTAAAGCAATGTTCAGTAAACCATTAAGCTTTAATCGTCATATAGCAGTAAAAAAATCTACATTATTTTGATTGTGTGGGAGGAGCTATAGCCCCTATCTGTGACAACTACTGTTTACAGTTGAAAGCAAGATCAAATCTCTGGGAAATGTTGAGTCAGATTGCTATAAAACAAGCAATATAATGATCTCAGAAAAGCATTTGTTAGAAAAGTTACTAAGGTTAAAGGCAGCAAGGCTCTAGGAGAGGATGACGTGTATTCAGTTAGTCTTAAAAAGGCTACAAGTGACTGTATAAAACCATTGAGAATGCTAATGAGAGTGTCAGTAGACTCCAGAAAGATCCCCTTGAATTGAAGAAGTGCTAATACATTTCTAATCCACAAAGGTGGTGTTAAAGAGGAGTTGGATAATTATAGGCTAGAGAGTTTGAGTTCTTTCTGTGGTAGAGAAAATCTTGGTGTCTATAGATAAGGATGCAATTTAGGATAATCTTTACAAGAATGGTTTATTGAATTCTTCTCAACTTGGGTTCATTAAGAGAAGGTCATGCCTGATCATTCCAGTAAATTATTTTGATGTAATAATTAACCTATCAAGAGTGAATCAAAATACTTCTTTTTTTCTATGCACATGGGGTCACTTCAACCACACATGCAGGCATTCGAAAAATCATCAAAAAGTAATTCAAAATTGTTAATTTTTTAATGCCACCTTTAGCATTAGCATTAGCAGAGGCATATTATGCAAAAAAGCAAGCTTATACAGCATCAGCCAAAAAAAAAAACTTTCCCGTTTCACCCATCCATTCATTTCAAATGTTTGTTTAGTTTTACCTTGAATTTATTTAAGCTGTCAACTTCCACAATGACAGACGAAAGTTTGCTCCAGCAATCAACTACCCACTGGATAAAGGAAAATTTCTGCACATCTATTCGACAACTGTCTTTCCTCAATTTTAATTTATGCCCCCTCAGGTTTGTAATCTGAGCAAGAGGAAGCCTCCTATCAGCATTGAGCCTGCTCAATCCATTCAAGGCCTTATACACCTCAATCAGGTCGCCTCGCAGGTGCCTAGTCTTCAGATGCTACCATTTGCAGAACTTAAGCCTTTCTTCGTAACAGCACCTCCTTTGTTTCCCTTGCCAGTCTTCTTGTCCTTCTCTGTCCTTGTTCTAGCAACTTTACATACGTCCTAAAATGAAGCTTCAACACCTGTACACAGTACTCAAGGTTTGGCCTGACCATTGCCTTTTACAAGGGGATAATCACCTCCTTATCCCTGCTTGCAAAATTCCTGTATATCATTGACAAGACCCCATGACCTACTCTGGCAGCCTATCTGCACTGCTCAGAAAACTTCATATCTGACTGTACAATTACCCTCAGGTCTCTTTCATTCTCCACAACCCTGAGTGTAACAGCATCCAGTTGGTACATTTCTCTGGGGTTACTGCTACCCATATGCAGTACTTTGCATTTGTCAATGTTAAACTTCAGTTACCACTTCTCAGCCCATCTGCCCAACTTTTCCGGATCCTGTTGCAGCTTGACAAATGCACCATAAAATCCTTAAACAACCAACTAACCAAATCCTGTTGCAGCAGCATAATATCATTCTGTTATTAACAATCCTACCCAACCTTTGTATCATCTGCAAATTTGACATTACGCTTGATATACCTTCATCAATATCATTGATAAATATAAAAAACAACAATGGGACCAACATTGAACCCTGGGGGACACCACTAATAACATTAGTATACGAAGAGCAGTATCTATTGATTACAACTCTCTGTCTTCTCCCACTCAACCATCATTTTATCCATTGTAGCAACTAGCCATTAATGCCATACTGCTCTACTGTACAAACTGGAGCAGTATGCCATTAATGCCATTCTGCTCCAATTTGTACAGTAGTCTTTCATGTGCAACTGTATGAAAAACTTTCCTAAAATCCAAGTATATGATATCAAAATTATTTTTTGCATCCATTTCCTTTGTGACCACATCATAGTATCCAATCAAATTAGTCACACAAAAATTCCCTTTAACAAACCCATACTGTGTCTGAATTATTACTGCTGTCTTGTCTTGATGATTCTGCAATGCTTTTGTAATCTGTGACTAGATTATTTTCATTGGAACAGAAGTCAAACTAATAGGTCTGTAATTACTTGTGTCACCCTTTGATCCCCCTTTGTGAACCTCCAGTAGATGGGAACTTTCCCAGAGTCCAAGGATGCTCTCATAATTATGGCTAAGGGTTTGCTTATTTCCTTTGCTGCCTCCTTTAATATATCTGGATAGATCCCATACACCCCAGTTGCCTTTCTTATGTTTAACTTCAACAATTTCTCCTCCAATTTGTTCTCAGTTATTATTATTATTATTATTAGCTATATGGTGCAAGGAAGTGTGAGGCTTTTGCTGCACCAGCAAAAAAAAAAAAAAAAAAAAAAATTCCCGATTTATCGAGAGAGAGCGAGAGTCAGAAGTAGAAGGGAATCACCAACAAAGAGAAGAATGATGATATCCATCTTAAGATCCTGAGTGTGCCAAACCCATAATCACCAGATATGAGCCCCTGGGGTTATCACAAATCATTTAACTCCCTTTTAGAGTTTGATGAACATCTCGACCTCTCCTCCTTGAATAATTGCTCATGTGTGAATGTAGGTGCAAAATGCTAATTTAGTTTGGCAGCTATCTGAGAATGATCATCCACAGTCAAACCATTGATAGCAAGTGGACCAATCTGATTCATCCCCTTCCTTTTAGAGTTTATATAAGTGAAGAAGTCTTTGCTGTTTTTCTTTGCATCCATTGCCAAAGATTTCTCATAATCTGTGTTTGCTTGCCTAATCTCCTTTGTGACTTGGTTACAGGCCAGCTTATATCTATCTAAGGCTTCCATGTCACCCATTAATTTGTATGTATACCATGCATTTTTCTTCTCTGCCACATGTCTCATTAGTTCATCTGACATCTATTTAGGCCTAAAACTTGAACAATATTTCTTAGTTGGTATGTAAAGCCTACTAGCTTCCAAGATAAATTCTTTGAATGCCACCCATTTTGAATTTGCTGTTGGTAACATCATCAGTTGGTCCCACTGTATAGAATTTAAATACTGTCTCACACCATGTATAAGGCAATGGTCAGGCCACGCCTTGAGTACTGCATACAGGTCTGGAGGCCTCATTTTAGGAAGAATGTAGATTTCCTTGAGTGTACAGAGAAGGGCAACAAGATTGGTGAGGGGAATGAAGGGATCCTCTTACCAAGAGAGGCTTAAGTTCTTCAATTTGCAGTGGCTGGAAACTAGGCACCTATGCGGTGATCTGATTGAGGTGTATAAGGCATTCAATGGGTTCAGCACGCTGAATTCTGATGGGATCCTTCCACTTGTTCAGATTACGAACCTAAGGGGGCATAAATTCAAATTAAGAAAAGACAGATGTAGTATAGCTGTGCGGAAATTTGCCTTTAGCCAGCAGGTGGTTAATTGCTGAAACAAAATTCCATCTGTCGTTGTGAAGTTGATAGGTTGACTAAATTTCAGGAGGAACTGGACAAGCATTTGGAGGGAATGGTGTGATTTTTTTTTTGGCTGATGCTGCATAAGCTCATACACTTGCTTTCTTGCATCACATGCCACCACTACTACTACCATTGTAGTTGCCTTTACGAAAGCAAAAACCCTTCCCTTTACCCCTGATTGTAGTTACCTCTTTGAGTAAATCCAACTTCAGCACACTGTGATCACTGCCACCTAGTGGTTCCTTTATCTGCAGATTCTTAATACATGAAGAATCACTACTGATAATCAAATCAAGAGTATTACTCCCTGTAGTTGCCTCCCAAACATGCTGATGTAGAAAACAAACATCCAATAAATCCAGGGTGCCTCCATAGCCAGGTGGGCAGGAGCAACAGTGCGAAGCACACGCTTCTTGATTAGACCGGGGTTCGAGCTCATAATCACCTAATACGGAGGATGCAGAAAGGTCAGGGAATGACCGCCGCATATCCCCCGAGCAATATGGCCTTAGTTTGTAATGCTCCTAAAAACCAAAAAACAAACCAATAAATCCACAAAAGCTTTGCTAGTGTGTGAGTGACCAACCCACAAATTCTAGTCAGTATCTGAGAAATTAAAATCCCCAATTATAAGACTCTCTGATTTACTGGCCCACTCTACATCCCTGTACAGTTTCTTATTATACTCATCAGAGATATTAGGCCTATAGCACACTCATACTCTCAATTTTGATCTCCCAGTGTTTATGTCACACCAAACTGACTCGACACTGCACTGTCCAGTGATGTCGACTGGCTTCACTTCCTTGGATTTTATGTGTTTTTTAGCTATTAGCATAATCCTTCTTCCCTTCCTATCCTTTCTGTACACACTGTACTCCCCAAATTCCAGTTCTGCCTTCCTTATATCTGTGTGACACCATGTCTCTGATATCCCAACAATATCTGCCTTTGATGTTTTGAGCAATACCTCAAATTCATCAAATTTATTTACCAAATACCTAGCATTGGTGTATACACAAGTATACATTCACCTGTTCCTATTCTTAGCTACCCTAACACAATCCACGTGTTTACTTGTACCTCAATGACTCCCAGCAGGCTCTGAAATACTCTGCATCTTGTTTTCCAGGCAGCTGTTCATTCCAATTGCAGTGCAAGAATCATTTTCACCTCTGCCAGCGGCTACTGTTAATCTATTAGTTCTTGTATCCCCCAAGCTAGCAGTTTTCCGACCCACCTAACACTGCCTCAATAGCATCAGCAAATATTCTTGTACTTTTCTATTTAAGTGTATCCCATCCCTGTAGATGCAGTCTCTCCTGTTAACATGTACAGACCAGGCTGAAAAAAATTCTACCAATTGCAGTGCAAGAATCATTTTCACCTCTGCCAGCGGCTACTGTTAATCTATTAGTTCTTGTATCCCCCAAGCTAGCAGTTTTCCGGCCCACCTAACACTGCCTCAATAGCATCAGCAAATATTCTTGTACTTTTCTATTTAAGTGTATCCCATCCCTGTAGATGCAGTCTCTCCTGTTAACATGTACAGACCAGGCTGAAAAAAATTCTACCCTTTGAGCCTTGCACAGTCTTTCGAGAGCCGAATTGATCAACAAGGCTCTCATCATATACTCCTTCCTATTGTGTCTGAGCAGAATTGCAGATACTTTCAAATTCAACCCTAATTCACGGCTTTTTTTCAACCGTGACCTGTACTTGTTAAGTAATTCCACCGGTTTCCTACTCTTAATATCATTAGTACCAATGTCTACAACAATATCACCTTTTATGCCCTTAAAAGATGATATCTGCTCTACAACGTCATCAACCTTTGCCCCTGGCAGACATACCCTGTTCCTGTTCCACCTAGCATTTTTACACACCATGTTCCCCGTTTCCCTGCCAATAGAGTCACCGACAACTACTAGGTCTTGTGGGACCAGCACCTGTGGGATCTTGTTATACATGCCATCTTAAAAATTTGTTTATAGATTAGTCAAATTCAAGAGTGGGCAATATGAGTGACAAACCTTGGGGAAGGGGAGGAGAATCATTTTGAGTACGTATATATCTTTAGAAATATCTCATCACTACCTGTCAAGATTTCAATAAAACTTTTGTAGACCCACTACATCTATAAATCTATATCTATAACAGTATATAAAGCAGTATTAATATAATGAATTAAGTATGCATAAATGGATGTGAAAGTTACACAAAGTTCCAGTAGCTAGAAGGGTGAGGTAAGTAGAAAAAGAAGTGTAGTAGCTTTGTGAAAGGTGAAAGAACGTTAATATCCTAGAAGTTATGATGAATTAAGAAAATTATGGGCTGAATTGCCAAGCCAATATAAAGTGGGGGAACTGTAAAGCAAAACTAATACATCAAAATACTAATAAAACACAAATAAAACGAAAATAAAAATAAAATGAAAATGGTATAGCTGTCATCAGATATGAGGGAAAACATTTTTAGTAAATGGTCTAATATAGGTAATGCAAAAATGCTTGACCTGATGTCAGCTGAAATAAATATTCGATATATATATATATATATATATATATTTATTTATATTCTTATTTTATGTTATTGCATTCTTACTTTTAAGCCATTATTTAAATTTAACTCAGGTGGTAGTAGTGGGTTGATATGCAAAAATGCAGCACCATCTATATTTCTTCTTTTTTTTTATTTTTTCCTATATAAGCTGGCTAAGCTTACATAATGTCAGTGGTGTGGCTCTGCTCTAGAGTGCTGTCTGTTCTATAGTTTCTTTCTCGCTGCATAAGAACCACTGCTATGCAAATCCTCTGCATTACTTGTTAACAGGAGATACCGCTTCTACAGGGATGGGATACACTTAAATAGAAAGAGGGCAAGAATATTTGCTGACGCTATCAAGGCAGTGTTAGGTCAGAATACTGCTAGCTTGGGGGGGGATACAAGGACTAATAGATTAACAGTAGCCAATGGCAGAGATGAAAGTGATTCTTGCACTGCTTCTATTGGAATGAGCAGCAGCCTGGAAAACAAGATGCAGGGTAGTTCAGAGACTACTGGGATCATTGCGGTACAAGTAAACACATGGGTTGTGTTAGTGTAGCTAAGAATAGGAACAGGTGAATGTATACTTGTATGTACACCAATGCTAGGAGTTTGGTAAATAAATTTGATGAATTTGAGGTATTGCCCAAAACATCAAAGGCAGATATTGTTGGGATTATCAGAGACGTGGTGTCTAACAGATATAAGGAATGCAGTACTGGAATTTGGGGAGTACAATGTGTACAGGAAGGATAGACAGGACAGGAAGGGAGGAGGAGTTATGCTATTAGTTAAGAAACACATAAAATCCAAGGAAGTGAAGCCAGTCGACATCGCTGGACAGTGCAGCGTCGAGTCAGTTTGGTGTGACATAAGCACTGGAAGATCAAAATTGAGAGCAGGAATGTGTTATAGGCCTAATGACTCTGATGAGTATAATAAGAAACTGTACAGGGAAAAAGAGTGGGCCAGTAAATCAGAGAGTCTTATAATGGGGGATTTTAATTTCCCAGATATTGAATGGAATTTGTGGGTTGGTCACTGACACACTAGCAAGGCTTTTGGGGATTTATTGGATAATTGTTTTCTACATCAGCATGTTGTGGAGGCAACTAGAGGGAGTAATACTCTTGATCTGATTACAGTAGTGATTCTTCATGCATTAAGAATCTACAGATAAAGGAACCACTAAGTAGCAGTGATCACAGTGTGCTGAAGTGAGGTTTAGTCAAAGAGGTAACTAAGATCAGGGGTAAAGGGAAGGGTTTTTGCTTTCATAAAGGCAACTATGGTGGTCTGAGACAGTATTTAAATTCTATACGGTGGGACCAATTGATGATGTTACCAACAGCAAATTCAAAATGGGAAGCATTCAAAGAATTTATCTTGGAAGATAGTAGGCTTTACATACCAACTAAGAAATATTGTTCAAGGTTTAGGCCTAAATGTCAGAAGAACTAATGAGACATATGGCACAAAAGAAAAATGCATGGGATACATATAAATTAATGGGTGACATGGAAGCCTATGATAGATATAAGCTGGTCTGCAACCAAGTCACAAAGGAGATTACGCAGGCAAAGGCAGAGTATGAGAAATCTTTGGCAAAGGCAGATTATGAGAAATCTTTGGCAAAGGATGCAAAGAAAAACAACAACGAGTTCTTTACCTATGTAAACTCTGGAAGGAAGGAGATGAATCAGATTGGTCCACTGGATATTGATGGTTCAAATGTTGATGATCCTTCTCAGGTAGCTAAAAAACTAAATGAGTATTTTGCGTCTACATTCACACGAGGAGTTATTCAGGGAGGAGAATGACAGAGGTAGACTGGAGATGTGCAAATGTGACCCCAATTCACAAAGGAGGATCAAAGGGCGAAACAATTAGTTATAGACCTGTTAGTTTAACTTCTGTTCCAGGAAAATTAATGGAGGCACTGGTTAAAGAAGCACTGCAGGATCATCTAGACAAGACTTAAGTTATAGCTCGGACACAGCATGGTTTTGTTAAGGGAAAGTCTTGCCTGACCAATTTGATTGGATACTATGATGTGGTCACAAAGGAACTGGATGCAGGAAATAACTTTGATATCATATATTTGGATCTTAGCAAGGCTTTTGATACTGTTGCACATTAGCATTAGCATTAGTAGAGGCATATGATGCAAGAAAGCAAGCTTATGCAGCATCAGCCAAAAAAAAAAAAAAAAAACACTTCCATTTCACCCTCCATTCGTTCGAAATACCTGTCCACCTGAGCCTTAAATTTATTTAGGCTTTCAACTTACACAACAAGGGATGGAAGTCTGTTCCACCAACCAACTACCCGCTGGCTAAAGGCAAATAACCGCACATCTATCCTACATCTGTCTTTCCTCAATCTGAATTTATGCCCTCTCATGTGATTATTCTGAGCAAGAGGAAGAATCCCATCGGCATTGAGCATACTCAAAATATTCAAGGCTTTATACGCTTCTATCAGATCACCTCACCGGTGCCTAGGCTGCAGACACTGTAATTTGCAAAACTTTAAGTCTTTCTTCATAGGAGCAACCCTTTGTTCCATTCACTAATCTTCTTGTCCTTCTCTGTACTCATTCCAGCAGCTGTACATCCTACTTGAAATGAGGCCTTCAGACCTGTATGCAGTGCTGAAGGTGTGGCCTGACCGTTGCCTTATACAAAGGAATCATCACCTCCTTATCCCTGCTAGAAAAATTCCTGTATATCATTGACAAGACACCATGAGCTACTCTTGCAGCCCGTCTGCACTGTCAGAAAAGTTCATATCTGCCTGCACAATTACTCCCAGGTCCTTTTCATTCTCTACCACTGTCAGTGCAGTACCACAGAGTTGATACATTGCTCTGGGGTTGCTGTTTCCCATATGTAGTACTTTACATTTGTCAATGTTAAATTTCATTTGCCACCTCTCAGCCCATCTGCTCACCTTTCTATATCCTGTTGCAGCAGCATAGCGTCAGTAGTGTCCTTAACAACCTACCAACCTTTGTATTGTCTGCAAACATGGATATTAAGCTTGATATACCATAATCAGTATCATTTATAAATACAGAAAACAATAATGGACCCAACACTGAACCCTGAGGGACTCCACTAATAACATTAGTTCACGATGAGAGTTTCCATTGATTATCACTCTCTGTCTTCTCCCCCCTCAACCATCCCTTTATCCATAGCAGCAATTTGCCTCCAATGCCACACTGCTGCAATTTGTGCAGCAGTCTTCCATGTGCAACAGTATCAAAAGCCTTTCTAAGATCCAAATATATAATATCGAAGTTATTCCCTGCATCCATTTCTTTTGTGACTGCATCATAGTATCCAATCAAATTGGTCAGGCAAGTCTTTCCCTTAACAAAAGCATGCTGTGTCCAAGCTATAACTGAAGTCTTGTCTAGATGATCCTGCAGTGCTTCTTTAACCATTGCCTCCATTAATTTTCCTGGAACAGAAGTTAAACTCACAGGTCTTTAATTACTTGTGTCAGCCTGTGATCCTCCTTTGTGAATTGGGGTCACATTTGCACATCTCCAGTCTATGGGTACCTCCCCTGAGTCCAAGGAAGCTCTCATAATTTTTTTTTTTTTTTTTTGATTTGGTAGTTGTTGGCGCATCGGCTTCTGTGGCCATATTGCACCTCCCAAGGTTTTTGCAGTACTTTGATCCAAGCCCGAGGCGGGAATCGAACCCGCGACCTTTGGGTTGCCGGGCAGGTACTTTACCCACTCGGCTAGCCCGGTCGGCCTCTCATAATTATGGCTAAGGATTTGCTTACTTCATTTGCTGCCTCCTTTAATAGAACTGGATAGATTCCATCCACCCCAGGTACCTTTACTGTGTTTATCTTCAACAATTTCTCCTCCACTTTACTCTCAGTTATTACAAGATTCTCTAGCTTACTACCTGAGTTGAATACGTCTCTGGCATTCCCCTCGCTGAATAACTCCTCATGTGTGAATGTCAATGCAAAATATTCATTTAGTTTGTTAGCTATCTGAGCAGGATCATCAACAGTTGACCCATCGATATCAAGTGGACCAATCTGATTCATCCCCTTCTTTCTAGAGTTTACATAAGTAAAGAACTCTTTGCTCTTTTTCTTTGCATCCTTTCCCAAAGATTTCTCATAATCTGCCTAACCTCTTTTGGGACTAAGTTACAGACCAGCTTATATCTATCATAGGCTTCTGTGTCACGTGTTAATTTAAATGTATCCCATGCATTTTTCTTCTCTGCCATGTGTCTCATTAGTTCATCTGACATCCTTTTAGGCCTCAACCTTGAACGAAAAATTTTTAGTTGGTATGTAAAGCCTAGTAACTTCCAAGATAAGTTCTTTGAATGCTTCCCATTTTGAATTTGCTGTTGGTAACATCATCAGTTGGTCCCACTGTATAGAATTTAAATACTGTCTCAAACCATCGTAGTCACCTTTACGAAAGCAAAAAACCCTTCCCTTTACTCCTGATGGTAGTTACCTCTTTGAGTAAATCTCACTTCAGCAAACTGTGATCACTGCCACCTAGTGGTTCCTTTATCTGCAGATTCTGAATGCATGAAAAATCACTACTGATAATCTGATCATAAGTATTACTCCCACTAGTTGCCTCCCGAACATACTGATGTAGAAAACAATCATCCAATAAATCCACAAAAGCCTTGCTAGTGTGTGAGTGACCAAACCACAAATTCCAGTCAATATCTTGGAAATTAAAATACCCCATTATAAGACTCTCTCATTTACTGGCCAACTCTATTTCCCTGTACAGTTTCTTATTATACTCGTCAGAGTCATTAGGCCTATAGCACACTCCTACTCTCAATTTTGATCTCCCAGTGCTTATGTCACACCAAACTGACTCGACACTGCACTTTCCAGCGGTGTCAACTGGCTTCACTTCCTTGAATTTTATGTGTTTCTTAACTAATAGCTTAACCCCTCCTCCTTTCCTCTCCTTTCTATACACATTGTATTCCCCAAATTCCAGTTCTGCATTCCTTATATCTGTGTGACACCACGTCTCTGATACACCATATTTCTAAGATCCAAATATATGATATTTGGATCTTAGAAAGGCTTTTGATACTGTTGCACATGAAAGACTGCTGAATAAATTGGAGCAGTGTGACATTGGAGGCAAATTGCTGCTATGGATAAAGGAATTGTTGAGTGGGAGAAGACAGAGAGTGATAATCAATGGACACTGCTCATCGTGGAATAATGTTATTAGTGGAGTCTGTCAGGGTTCATTATTTGGGGCCATTGTTGTTTTCTGTATTTATAAATGATACTGATGATGGTGTATCAAGCTTAATGTCAAAGTTTGCAGGCAATACGAAGGTTGGCAGGGTTTTTAAGGACAATAATGACAGTACACTGCTGCAACAGGATCTAGAAAAGTTGAGCAAATGGGCTGAGAGGTGGCAAATGAAGTTTTACATTGACAAATGTAAAGTACTACATATGGGAAGCAGTAACCCCAGAGTGATGTATCAACTCTGTGGTACTACACTGACAGTGGTAGAGAACAAAAAAAAAAAACGACCTGGGGGTAATTGTGCAGGCAGATATGAAGTTTTCTGAGCAATGCAGACAGTCTGCAAGAGTAGCTCATAGTGTCTTGTCAATCATATACAGCAATTTTTCTAGCAGGGATAAGGAGGTCATTATCCCCTTGTATAAGGCATTGGTCAGGCTACACCTTGAGTACTCTATATTTGCCTTTAGCCAGCGGGTAGTTGGTTGGTGGAACAGACTTCCATCCCATGTTGTGGAAGTTGATAGCCTAAATAAATTTAAGGCTCAGCTGGACAGGTATTTAGAACTAATGGAGGGATGAAATGGAAGTGTTTTTTTTTTGGCTGATGCTGCATAAGCTTGCTTTCTTGAATCATATGCCTCTACTAATGCTACTGCTAATGCTAATTTGTGGATTAATTAGAGGAGGAAGGGGTTGTTTGGTCCTTCGATCTGTTCGCCTTTGTGACAATATGTATAATGATTTAAATGCAGTGATTCCATGACCATTATTGTCCTCGTGGTCCTCTGTCGATATGGGTCATAATGGTCACGCTATTATTTTGTTACTTTGTTTTCTTTTAGTAATTCATTTTAGTCCCTTTTTGGTGATATTTCACATCTCTTGGAACTCATACCTTACAAGGAGGGTACTGCTAAATTATTATATAATTGGCATTATTTTAAATTTAAATTGGATTTATTATTATTAATTATTTAATAATAATTTATAATAAATAATAATTATAATAATAATTATTATTTAATAATAAAGCTCTAAATTATTTGCGGACTTTACAGCTATGGTTTCTGTCTTGTTACCTTTACTTTCCCCCTCCCTTTTGATTTATTTTTTATGTTAACTTTCGCTCTACAGTTTTTGCAATAGTACTGGCTTATGTTTTATTTTTATATGAATTATTGGTTATATATATATATATATATATATATATATATATATAGATACAGATGAATAACTCATAAAAATAAGTTATTCATCTCAAAATAGCTCATAGAAATGAATAACTCATAAAACCCACAAAAAGTACAATGAATGTGCACATCCTGCAAGAATAATCATCAATTTATGAAAATCATAAATAAATTCCTACAATGAATAAAGGAGTACACAAGGATTAATGGATGGTGTGCACACTCCACACCTTACTACTATACAACTTTCTCACTAAGTCTTCATGATTCCAGAGGTGGTAGCAATAAATTCTATTCCTCTTTAAGGGAAGGTTTTAGCTCATGCAGGATCCTTGGGAAGGAGGATAGCAAATTACCATTCATCTCCCTAAAACATCCCAAGCATGTTCTAGAGGTCTCATATCTATGGTTCCTTTAGGCCAATCTATTTTCTAGATATCTGCTGGTCACTCACACACTAGCAAGGCTTTTGTGGATTTATTGGATGATTGTTTTCTACATCAGCATGTTCGGGAGGCAACTAGAGGGAGTAATACTCTTGATCTGATTATCAGTAGTGATTCTTCATGCATTAAGAATCTGCAGGTAAAGGAACCACCAGGTGGCAGTGATCACAGTGTTCTGAAGTGGTAGTTAATCAAAGAGGTAACTACCATTAGGGGTAAAGGGAAGGGTTATTGCTTTCGTAAAGGCGACTACGATGGACTGAGACAGTATTTAAATTCTATACAGTGGGATCACTGATGATGTTACCAACAGCAAATTCAAAATGGGAAGCATTCAAAGAACTTATCTTGGAAGCTACTAGGCTTTACATACCAACTAAGAAATATTGTTCAAGGTTTAGGCCTAAATGGATGTCAGATGAACTAATGAGGCATATGGCAGAGAAGAAAAATGCATGGGATACATACAAATTAACACGTGACACAGAAGCCTATGATAGATACAAGTTGATCTGTAACCAAGTTACAAAGGAGGTTAGGCAGGCGAAGGCAGATTACGAGAGATCCTTGGCAAGGGATGCGAAGAAAAACAGCAAAGAGTTCTTTACTTATGTAAACTCTAGAAGGAAGGGGATGAAACAGATTGGTCCACTTGATATCGATGGGTCAACTGTTGATGACCCTGCTCAGGTAGCTAACAAACTAAATGAATATTTTGCATCGACATTCACACATGAGGAGTTATTCAGCGAGGGGAATGACAGAGGTGTATTCAACTCTAGCAGTAAGCTAGAGAATCTTGTAATAACTGAGAGTAAAGTGGAGGAGAAATTGTTGAAGATAAACACAAGAAAGGCACCTGGGGTGGATGGGATCTATCCAGTTATATTAAAGGAGGCAGCAAAGGAAGTAAGCAAACCCTTAGCCATAATTATGAGAGTTTCCTTGGACTCAGGGGAGGTACCCATGGACTGGATATGTGCAAATGTGACCCAAATTCACAAGGGAGAATCAAAGGCTGACACAAGTAATTATAGACCTGTGAGTTTAACTTCCGTTCCCGGAAAATTAATGGAGACACTGGTTAAAGAAACACTGCAGGATCATCTAGACAAGACTTCAGTTATAGCTCGGACACAGCATGGTTTTGTTAAGGGGAAGTCTTGCCTGACCAATTTGATTGGATACTATGATGCAGTCACAAAAGAACTGGATGCAGGGAATAACTTTGATAGTATATACTTGGATCTTAGAAAGGCTTTTGATACTGTTGCACTGGAAGACCGCTGCACAAATTGGAGCAGTGTGGCATTGGATGCAAATTGCTGCTATGGATAAAGGGGTGGTTGAGGGGGAGAAGACAGAGAGTGGTAATCAATGGACACTGCTCATCATGGACTAATGTTATTAGTGGAGTCCCTCGGGGTCCAGTATTGGGTCCTTTATTGTTTTCTGTATTTATAAATGATATTGATGATGGTATATCAAGCTTAATGTCCAAGTTTGCAGGCGATACGAAGGTTGGCAGGGTTGTCAAGGACACTACTGACACTATGCTGCTGCAACAGGATCTGGAAAGGTTGAGCAGATGGGCTGAGAGGTGGCAAATGAAGTTTAACATTGACAAATGTAAACTACTACATATGAGAAACAGCAACCCCAGAGCAACGTATCAACTCTGTGGTACTACACTGACAGTGGTAGAGAATGAAAGGGGCCTGGGAGTGGTTGTGCAGGCAGATATGAAGTTCTCTGAGCAGTGCAGATGGGATGCAAGAGTAGCTCATGGTGTATTGTCAATGATATATAGGAATTTTTCTAGCAGGGATAAGAAGGTGATTATTCCCTTGTATAAGGCAATGGTCAGGCCACACCTAGAGTACTGTATACAGGCCTGGAGGCCTAATTTCAAGAAGGATGTAGAGCTGCTGGAACGAGTACAGAGAAGGGCAACAAGATTAGTGAATCTTACGAAGAAAGGCTTAAGTTTTGCGAATTACAGTGTCTGGAGACTAGGCACCAACAAGGTGATCTGATAGAGGTGTACAAAGTCTTGAATGGTTTGAGCATGCTCAATGCTGATGGGATTCTTCCTCTTGCTCAGAATAATCACCTGAGAGGGCAAAAATTCAAATTGAGGAAAGACAGATGTAGGATAGACATGCGGAAATTTGCCTTTAGGCAGCGAGTGGTTGGTTGGTGGAACAGACTTCCATCCCTTGTCGTGGAAGTTGATAGCCTAAATAAGTTTAAGGCTCAGCTGGACAGGTATTTCGAATGAACAGAGTGGTGAAGTGGAAGTGGTTATTTTTTATTTATTTATATTACTTTATTTTTTTTTTTTGGCTGATGCTGCATAAGCTTGCTTTCTTGCATCAAATGCCTCTACTAATGCTAATGCTAATGCTATCTTTACTTCTCAGAACTTTAGATAAAAAAGAATTGAGGACTAAGCGAACCCCCAGAACAGGTTCACATAATACCCTTAAGGTATCATCTCTATATCATTGAGAAGCCAAGGATCCACCACAAAGATAAAAAAGAATTGAGGACCAAGTGAACCCCCAGAACAGGTTCACATAGTACCTTTAAGGTATCAATCTCTGTATCATTGAGAAGCCAAGGTTCCACCACAAAGATATGGAAGGATACAAAGCCATTAGTAGTGATGCCTCATCACACTTATTATCCCATCATTCTAAAACTCCTTTTTTTTCTCTATACGTTGAAGGGCTGAAATACCATGTGATGGTATTTCATACCATCATGGGATATCAGAGACATGGTGCCACATGGATATAAGCAGTGCAGAATTGGAGTTTGGAGAGTAAAGTGGGTACAGAAAGGATAGACAGCACAGGAAACGAGGGGGTTATGGTTGTTAGTTAAGAAACACATGATATCTAAGGAAGTGCATCCAGTTGACATTGGTGGACAATGTAATGTTGAGTCAGTATGGTGTGACATAAGCATTGGGAGATCAAAATTGAGGGTAGGAGTGTGTTATAGGCCTAATAACTCTGAAGAGTAAAATGAACAACTGCACAGAGAAATTGAGTGGCCAGTAAATCAGATTGTCTAATAACTGGGGATTTTAACTTCCCAGATATTGACTGGAATTTGTGGTTTGGTCACTCACACACTAGCAAGGCTTTTGTGGATTTATTGGATGATTGTTTTCTACATTAGCATGTTTGGTAGGCAGCTAGAGGGAGTAATACTCTTGATCTGATTATCAGTAGTGATTCTTCATGCATTAAGATAAAGAACCGCTTAATGCATTAAGATGAAGAACTGCAGATAAAGGAACCGCTAGGTGGCAGTGATCACAGTGTGCTGAAGTGGGATTTACTCAAATAAGTAACTACCATCAAGAGTAAAGGGAAGGGTTTTTGCTTTCGTAAAGGCGACTGTAGATGTCTGAGACAGTATTTCAATTCTATACAGTGGGACCAACTGATGATGTTACCAACAGCAAATTCAAAATGGGAAGCATTCAAAGAATTAATCTTGGAAGTTACTAGGCTTTACATACCAACTATAGGCTTTACATACCAACTAAGAAATATTGTTTAAGGTTTAGGCCTAAATGGATGTCAAATGAACTAATGAGACATGTGGAAGAGAAGAAAAATGCATGGGATACATATAAATTAATGGATGACATGGAAGCCTACGATAGATATAAGCTGGTCTGCAACTAAGTCACAAAGGAAGTTAGGCAAGCAAAGGCAGATTATCAGAAATCTTTGGCAAAGGATGCAAAGAAAAACAGCAAAAAATTCTTTACCTATTTAAACTCTAGAAGGAAGGGGATGTATCAGATTAGTCCACTGGATATCTATGGTTCAACTGTTGATGATCCTGCTCAGGTGACTAACAAACTAAATGAGTATTTTGCATCTACATTCACACATGAGGAGTTATACAGGGAGAGGAGTGCCAGAGGTGATCTAAACTGTGGCAGTGAGCTAGATGATTTTGTAATGACTGAGAGGAAAGTGGAGGTGAAATTGTTGAATATAAACATAAGAAAGGCACCGGGGGGGGGATGGGATCTATCCAGTTATATTAAAGGAGGCAGCAAAGAAAATAAGCAAATCCTTAGCCATAATTATGAGAGCTTCCTTGGACTCGGGGAGGTACACATGGACTGGAGATGTGCATATAGGACCCCAATTCACAAGGAGGATCAAAGGGCGACACAAGTAATTATAGACCCGTTAGTTTAACTTCTGTTCCAAGGGAAATTAATGGAGGCACTGGTTAAAGAAGCACTGCCAGATCATTTAGACAAGACTTCAGTTATAGCTCGGACACAGCATGGTTTTGTTAAGTGGAAGTCTTGTCTGACCAATCTGATTGTATACTATGATGTGGTCACAAAAGAACTGGATGCAGGGAATAACTTTGATATCATATATTTGGATCTTAGAAAGGCTTTTGATACTTTTGCACATGGAAGACTGCTGCACAAATTGAAGCAGTGCAGAATTGGAGGCAAATTGCTGTTATGGATAATGGGATGGTTGAGTATCTGGGGGTAATTGTGCAAGCAGATATGAAGTTTTCTGAGCACAGCAGATGGTCTGCAAGAGTAGCTCATGGTGCCTTGTGAATGGTATACAGGAATTTTTCTAGCAGGGATAAGGAGGTGATTATCCTGTTGTATAAGGCAATGGTCAGGCCATGCCTTGAGTACTGTATACAGGTCTGGAGGCCTCATTTTAAGAAGTATGTGGAGCTGTTGGAATGAGTACAGAGAAGGGCAATATGATTAGTGAATGGAACAAAGGGTTGCTCTTACAAAGAAAGGCATAAGTTTTGCAAATTACAGTGTTTGGAGACTCGGCACCTGCGAGGTGATCTGATTGAGGTGTATAAAGCCTTGAATGGTTTGAGCATGCTCAGTGCTGATGGGATTCTTCCTCTTGCTCAGAATAATCACCTGAGAGGGCATAAATTCAAATTGAGGAAAGACAGTTGTAGGATAGATGTGCAGAAGTTTGCCTTTAGCCAGTGGGTAGTTGATTGGTGGAACAGTGTTCCATCTTTTGTTGTGGAAGTTGATAGCCTAAATAAATGTAACACTGAGCTGGACAGTTATTTGGAACAAATGGAGGAATGAAATAGGAGCTTTTTTTTTTTTTTTTAGGCTGATGCTGCATAAGCTTGCTTTCTTGCATCATGTGCCACTGCTAATGCTAATGCTAAAATTTGAAAAAATACATTTTTTTAAATTTAGTTTTATTTATGTTTCATTTAAAGAAAATTTCTGGTTTCACTAGTAAAAGAAAGTGGAATTTGTACTATGTTTCTCAAAAAAAAAAAAAAAAAAAAAACAGAAAGATGTAATTTAAATATGTTATTTGAAAGAAATTGAAAGTGTTGCTAATAAACCTCATACCAGTCTTTCTCACTCCTTTACTGTATTTTCAGAATTATGTGTAATAATTCTGAAAATATTCTTGTGAAATGTTGCACAAAGCTTCAGAATACTGGAAAAAATTAGTCATCCTTTTGTTGCAAAATTTTGGCATACTTATGAGACTACATTAGTATAAAAGTTGTGTAGGGATGATGATAATTGGTGTAGGTAGTTGAATTCTGTGTAGGATAAAAGCATATAGCTTAACATTTTTATTTGATATTATGTTTAATGATGGAATTCATCTGAATGAATAAATGAACAAATTCCATTTGTATGGGTGAAACACTGTAACAAAAAATTGGGAGCCCTCATTAGAGAATAAATTCTAGATATTTTATTTACAATTTTTTTATAAAGCTTATATGAAAGTGCACTTGCTTGGTTTTTATACAAAGAAGGGATTCATGTGCCAAGCCCCATCTTGTTAGGAAAATAAGGCCTTAGGAAATAAAAAATAATAAAAGGATAGCATTTCAATAACTCATAGCTTTTGAGGACTGCAATTCTTAGTTCACCCTCTTACCTTTGCCACAAGTTGCTTTTTTTCCTTTCTTTTTTTTTTTTTTTTTTTATAGCCAGGCAAGTCAAGCTAGGTACGAAATCCAGATTATAAAGTTTTTTTGTTTTTTTTTTTGTTCCCAAAAAAATATTTTGTGCATTTGGTTATTAGTGTTATTAGTGAAAATGATGCAAGAAAGCAAGCTTATACAGTATTAGCTTAAAAAATACACTTCCCATTGTCCACTCTCTCTTAACAGTTTGTATAATTCATCCTTGAATTTATTCAAACTACCCAACTATACAACACCAGATGGAAGTTTCTACCAACAATCAACCACCCAGTGACTGAAGCCAAGTTTCCACACAATCTATCCTGCAAACATGCTTCCTCAATTTGAATTTATGCCTCCTCATGTATATAGTCTGAGCGAGAGGAAGGATGCCATCAACATTCAGCTTACTCAATGCAGTTAAAGTCTTAAACACATCAATAAGATCACCTCTTAGGTGCCTAGTCTCAAGACATTGCAGTTTGCAAAACCAAAGCTTTTCTTGGTAAGACCATCCTTTTTTCTTTTTGCCAATCGTACTTCCCCTCCACATCCATTCCAGTAGATCTACATCGTTCCTAAAATGAGGCCTACAGACCTGTATGCACTACTCAAGATGCTGCTAACCACTGCCTTGTATAATGGGATAATCACCTCCTTATCCCTGCTACAAACTTTCTCTATATATCATAGACAAAACCCCATGAGCTGTCCTGGCAGAATGTCTGCACTGCTCAAAGAACTTCATATCTGACAGCACAATTTCCTCCAAAGTCTTTTTCATTTTCCATTACCCTGAGTATAGTTGGCATGTTAATCTGGGATTACTTCTACCCATATGCAGTACCTTGCATTTGGATAGCAGTAATCCCATCTAGTTAAAATTTCAAATAACCATCTAGTTTAGTTTTTAAATAAACTAGATGATTATTATTTGTGCCAGCATGTTAGAAAGAGTACTAGGGGCGAGAACATTCATGACCCCATCATTACTAGCAAATCAAATGACATCATAGGGCTTAAAATACAGGAACCATTGTCAGGAAATGATCATGCAATCATCAGTTGGAGGATGAAGAAAGATGTTGCAGTAGTTAAAGGTAAAGCAAGGGTTTTAACTTCAGAAGAGGGGACTTGGACAGTTTAAGGTGCTACTTGGCATCTGTGAATTGGGAAGATTGCCAAGGGAGGGCAAATACATTTGAATTATTGAATACTTTTAAAGTAAAAATCATAGAAGCTGTGAGTGCATATATACCTTTGAAAATATTGCAGCAAGAGGATTCTAAAATTGATGACTGCAGAGCTGGATGGTCAAATAGAGCAGAAAAAGATAACATGGGACAGTTGCAGAGCAATGAAAAGTACTGAATCCTGCAAAAGGTACAAGTTGATCTGAAATAGTACCACAAAGAAGATCAGGGAGGTCAAGGATGCATATGAGAAAGCATTGGCTAAGAGAGCAAAGAATTGGGACAAGGTATTTTTTCATGTATGTGAATACAATGAAGCAGAAAGCTAATCATACCAGACCCTTGTGAACTGGGTATTGGAAAGTCTTAGATAACCCAGCTGATGTTGTGGATGAATTGAATAGGTACTTTGCATTGGCCTTTACTGACAAAAGACCCTTCATGCTTAAAAGAGGCTGTGTAAGTGAGTCATATGAAATTAGTGATTTTGTAATTACATATCACGGTTTATTAGAAAAACTTTTGAGCATAAAGGCAAGTACGGCTCCCAGAGTTGATAGCCTATATCGTGTAGTTTTGAGGGAGAGTGTGAGAGAGTGTATCGAACCATTGAGTTTAATTATTAGGGCATCTTTGGAGATCCTTTGGATTGGAGAAGTTCCAATGTATCGCCAAAACATAAAATTGGTTCTAAGAGTGAATTTGGTAACTACAGACTGGTTAGTCTAACTTCAGTGGTAGGAAAAATCTTAGAAGTAATGATTAAGAGTGCAATCCAGTGACATTCAGATAGATATGGCATTCTGAATGACACACAGCATGGCTTTGTTAAGAGCAAATCATGTTTAACTAACTTAGTAAGCTATTTTGATCGAGTTACTCATGAGCGGATGTAGGGAACAATTTCAACATGGTTTATTTGGATTTTAGCAAAACATTTAACTTTGTACCTCATGAGAGGTTAATATATAAGCTTGAACAGGTTGGGATTACTGGTAAGATTTTAAGATGGATTGCTGGGTGGCTGCAGAGCAGAAAGCAGAGGGTTGTGATTAATGAATATTCTTCAGATTTGTGTAAGGAGTTGGGTCCCTCAAGGACCAATTCTCGAACCACTGTTGTTTCTCATCTTCATAAATGACATCAATGAAGGGATAGAAGGCATGATGTCAAAATTTGCAGATGATGTGAAGATTGGCTGGCAGAGTCATTAATGATCATAGCCAAGCAGAGCTCCTTCAGGATTACTTGAACAGACTTCAAAGAAGGTCAGAGAAGTGGCAGCTATGTTTTAATGCTACTAAATGCAAGGTCTTGGAGAATAGCAACCCCAAAATAAATTATTTACTTGGTAAGGTTAAATTAAAAACTGTAGAGGAAGAGAGAGAGAGAGAGAGATCTGGATGTTACAATGCAAATAAGCCCATGGTGCTATGTTTTAATGCTACTAAATGCAAGGTCTTGGAGAATAGCAACCCCAAAATAAATTATTTACTTGGTAAGGTTAAATTAAAAACTGTAGAGGAAGAGAGAGAGAGAGAGAGAGAGAGAGAGAGAGATCTGGGTGTTACAATGCAAATAAGCCCATGGTGTCTTATCGATGATTTATTGAATGTTATCTTGTAGAGATAGGAAGATCATAATCCTACTGTATAAGGCAATTGTAAGACCACATGTGGAATACTGTGTTCAAGTATGGAGACCTCATTTTAAAAAGGACATTGAGATTCTTGAAAGGGTCCAAAAAACAGGCAACTCGAAGGGTGAAACAGGCAGAAAGATGCATGTATGAGGAAATACTCTGATTATGTGGGCTTCAGGGATTGGTAACCAGGCACCTCAGATGTAAACTGATTGATCTTTAAAAGGCTCTGAGAAGAATTAGTAAAATGAATGAAGGTGGAATTCCAACTATTATCTGTCTGCCAGGGGAAAAGGTTGATGACGTTGTAGAGTGGATATCATCTGTTAAGGGCACAAAAGGTAATATTGTTGTACACGATGGCACTAATGATATATTTAGAGTAGGGGCCAGCGGAATTACTTAACAAGTACAGGTCACTGTTGAAAACAAGCCGTGAATTAGGGTTGAATTTGAAAGTATCTGCAATTCTACCCAGACACGATAGGAGGGAGTATATGATGAGAGCCTTGTCGATCAATTCGGCCCTGGAAAGATTGTGCAAGGCTAAAGGGGTAGAATTTTTTTCAGCCTGGTCTGTATTTGGTAACAGGAGAGACTGCTTCTATAGGGATGGGATACACTTAAATAGAAAGGGTGCAAGAATATTTGCTGATGCTATCGAGGCAGTGTTAGGTGGGTAGGAAAACTGGTAGCTTGGGGGGATACAAGGACTAACAGATTAACAGTAGCCACTGGCAGAGGTGAAAGTGATTCTTGCACTGCTTCTATTGTAATGAGCAGCAGCCTGGAAAACAAGATGCAGAGTACTTCAGAGACTGCTGGGAGTCAATGTGGTACAAGTAAACACATGGGTTGTGTTAGGGTAGCTAAGAATAGGAACAGGTGCATGTATACTTTTTAATACACCAATGCTAGGTATTTGGTAAATAAATTTGATGAATTTGAGGTATTGCTCAAAACATCAAAGGCAGATATTGTTGGGATATCAGAGACATGGTGTCACACAGATATAAGGAAGGCAGAACTGGAATTTGGGGAGTACAATGTGTACAGAAAGGATAGGAAGGGAAGAAGGATTATGCTAATAGCTAAAAAACACATAAAATCCAAGGAAGTGAAGCCAGTCGACATCACTGGACAGTGCAGTGTCGAGCCAGTTTGGTGTGACATAAGCATTGGGAGATCAAAATTGAGAGTAGGAGTGTGCTATAGGCCTAATGACTCTGGTTAGTATAATAAGAAACTGTACAGGGAAATAGAGTGGGCCAGTAAATTAGAGAGTCTTATAATGGGGAATTTTAATTTCCCAGATATTGACTGGAATTTGTGAGTTGGTCACTCACACACTAGCAAGGCTTTTGTGGATTTATTGGATGATTGTTTTCTACATCAGCATGTTCGGGAGGAAACTAGAGGGAGTAATACTCTTGATCTGATTATCAGTAGTGATTCTTCATGCATTAAGAATCTGCAGGTAAAGGAACCACCAGGTGGCAGTGATCACAGTGTGCTGAAGTGGGATTTACTCAAAGAAGTAACTACCATCAGAAGTAAAGGGAAGGGTTTTTGCTTTCGTAAAGGCAATTACAATGGTCTGAGACAGTATTTAAATTCTATACAGTGGGACCAACTGATGATGTTACCAACAGCAAATTCAAAATGGGAAGCATTCAAAGAATTGATCTTGGAAGCTACTAGGCTTTATATGCCAACTAAGAAATATTGTTCAAGGTTTAGGCATAAATGGATGTCAGATGAATTAATGAGACATATGGCAGGGAAGGAAAATGCATGGGATACATATAAATTAATGGGTGATATGGAAGCCTATGATAGATATAAGCTGGTCCGTAACCAAGTCACAAAGGAGATTAGGCAGGCAAAGACAGATTATGAGAAATCCTTGGCAAAGGATGTAAAGAAAAACAACAAAGACTGCTTTCCCTATGTAAACTCCAGAAGGAAAGGGATGAATCAGATTGGTCCACTGGATATTGATGGATCAACTGTTGGTGATCCTGCTCAGGTGGATAACAAACTAAGCGAGTATTTGCATCTACATTCACACATGAGGAGTTATTCGGGAAGGGGAAAGCCAGAGGTGAAATAAACTCTGGCAGTAAGCTAGATAATTTTGTAATAACTGAGATGAAAGTGGAGGAGAAATTGCTGAGGATAAACATAAAAAAGGCACCCGGTGTGGATGGGATCTATCCAGTAATATTAAAGGAGGCAGCAAAGGAAGTAAGCAAACCCTTAGCCATAAATATGAGAGCTTCTTTGGATTCAGGGGAGGTACCCATAGACTGGAGATGTGCAAATGTGACCCCAATTCACAAAGGAGGATCAAAGGCTGACACAAGTAATTATAGACCTGTGAGTTTAACTTCAGTTCCAGCCAAATTAATGGAGGCACTGGTTAAAGAAGCACTCCAGGATCATCTAGACAAGACTTCAGTTATAGTTCGGACACAGCATGGTTTTGTTAAGGGAAAGTCTTGCCTGACCAATTTGATTGGATACTATGATGCAATCACAAAAGAACTGGATGCAGGGAATAATTTTGATATTATATATTTGGATCTTAGAAAGGCTTTTGATACTGTTGCACATGGAAGACTGCTGCACAAATAGGAGCAGTGTGGCATTGGATGCAAATTGCTGCTATGGATAAAGGGATGGTTGAGGGAGAGAAGACAGAGAGTGGTAATCAATGGACACTGCACATCATGGACTAATGTTATTAATGGAGTCCCTCAGTGTTCAATGTTGGGTCAATTGTTGTTTTCTATATTTATAAATGATATTAATGATGGTATATCAAGCTTAATGTCCAAGTTTGCAGACAATACAAAGGTTGGCAGGGTTGTTAAGGACACTACTGACAGTATGCTGCTGCAACAGGATCTGGAAAGGTTGAGCAGATGGGCTGAGAGGTGGCAAATGAAGTTTAACATTGACAAATGTAAAGTACTAAATATGGGAAACAGTAACCCCAGAGTAACGTATCAACTCTGTGGTACTACACTGACAGTGGCAGAGAATGAAAACGACCTGGGGGTAATTGTGCAGGCAGATATGAACTTTTCTGAGCAGTGCAGACAGGCTGCAAGAGTAGCTTATGGTGTCTTGTCAATGATATACAGGAATTTTTCTAGCAGGGATAAGGAGGTGATTATTCCTTTGCATAAGGTAGTGGTCAGGCTACACCTTGAGTACTGTATACGGGTCTGGCGGCCTCATTTCAAGAAGGATGTAGAGCTGCTGGAAGGAGTACAGAGAAGGGCAATAAGATTAGTGAATGGAACAAAGGGTTATTGTTACGAAGACGTTATTTAGTTAGTTATTTGGTAGGCGCCTCCGTAGCCAGGTGGGAAGGAGCAGCAGTGCGTAGCACACGCTTCTTGATTAGACCGAGGTTCGAGCCCGTCACCACCAAATACGGAGGATGCGGAAAGGTCAGGGAATGACCACCTCATATCCCGGAGCAATATGGCCTTAGTTGCTAATGCTCCTAAAAACCAAACAACAAACAAACAAACAAACAGTTATTTGGTTTTTAGGAGCATTAGCAACTAAGGATATATTGCTCCGGGATATGCGGTGGTCATTCCCTGACCTTTCCGCATCCTCCGTATTTGGTGGTGATGGGCTTGAACTCCGGTCTAATCAAGAAGCGTGTGATACACACTGCTGCTCCTTCCCAGCTGGCTATGGAGGCACCTACTTACGAAGAAAGGCTTATGTTTTACAATTACAGTGTCTGGAGACCAGGCACCAGCGAGGTGATCTCATAGAGGTGTATAAAGTGAATGGTTTGCGCATGCTCAATGCTGATGGGATTCTTTCTCTTGCTCAAAATAATCACCTGAGAGGGTATAAATTCAAATTGAGGAAAGACAGATGTAGGATAGATGTGCGGAAATTTGCCTTTAGCCAGCGGGTAGTTGGTTGGTGGAACAGACTTCCATCCCTTGTTGTGGAAGTTGATAGGCTAAATAAATTTAAGGCTCAGCTGGACAGGTATTTCGAACAAATGGAGGGGTGAAATGGGAGTGGTTTTTTTTTTTTTTTTTTAGCTGATGCTGCATAAGCTTGCTTTCTTGCATCATATGCCTCTACTAATGCTAATGAATTCCATTACTAGGGGCCATAAATTAAAATTGCAGGGGTTGAAGTTTAGATTAGATCATTGGAAGTTTACTTTTAGCCAGTGAGTGGTTGATTTTTGGAACAAATTGCCCTCAGAGATAGTTGAGGCTGACAGTTTTAATAAATTCAAAGGTCAACTGGATATTATCTATCTGAGGAGGGAAGCATATAATTTGTATTTTCTTACCTATTTGGGGTTGTTGTTTTTTTTTTGTCATTACAGCAAAAGCCTGTGGCTTCCTTGCACTCTATAGCAAATACTATTATTAATACTATTACTATTTGTCAACATTATTTGTCAACTGCCATTTCTCAGCTCATATAATTTTGTTAGGTCTTGTTGCAGTAGCTTTCCCTGATTACAGTCATTAACCTCCATGCCAACTTTTGTATCATCTGCAGACTTAAACATTACGGTTGATATACCTTCATCAGTATCATTAATAAATATAGAAAATAACAATATGCCAAGCACTGAATCCTCAGGTACTCCACTAATAACTTTAGTCCATGAAGAGCAGTGTCAATTAATAACCAATCTCTGTCTTATCCCACTCAACCATCTCTTTATACAGAGAGAGTACACTACAACAATTTGTACAGTAATCTTTTATGTGCAACAGTATCAAATGCTTTCTTGAAATATAAGATCCAAGAATATGATATCAAAATTTTCTTTGCATTTCTTTTGTTACTGCATCATAGCACCCAATCAGATTAGTCAGACAACATTGCCTCTTAACAAATCCATGCTGTGAGTGCAGTATAATTGCATTCATGTGTAGCTTGCATTTCACTGGTCAAAGAAGCATTGCAGAATCATCTAGACAAGACTTCAGTTATAGTTCAGACACAGCATGGGTTAGTCAAGGGGAAGTCTTCTCTGAACAATTTGACTGGATATTATTATATGGTCACAAAGGAACTGGATGCAAATAATAATTCTGATATCATATACTTAGATCTTGTGAAGGCATTTGATACTGTTTCACATGGAAGACTGCTGTAACAAATTGGAGCAGTGTGGCATTGGAGGCTAATTGCTGCTATGGATAAGGGAATGGTTTTGAGTGGGTCGTTAAGGACACTACTGACGCTATGCTGCTGCAACAGGATCTGGAAAGGTTGAACAGATGGGCTAAGAGGTGGCAAATGAAGTTTAACATTGACAAATGTAAAGTACTACATATGGGAAACAGTAACCCCAGAGCAACGTATCAACTCTGCGGTACTACACTGACAGTGGTGGAGAATGAAAAGGACCTGGGGGTAATTGTGCAGGCAGATATGAAGTTCTCTGAGCAGTGCAGACGAGCTGCAAGAGTAGCTCATAGTGTCTTGTCAATGATATACAGGAATTTTTCTAGCAGGGATAAGGAGGTGATTATTCCCTTGTATAAGGCAATGGTTAGGCCACATCTTGAGTACTGTATACAGGTCTGGAGGCCTCATTTCAAGAAGGATGTAGAACTGCTGGAACGGGTACAGAGAAGGGCAACAAGATTAGTGAATGGAACAAAGGGTTGCTCTTACGAAGAAAGGCTTAAGTTTTGCAAATTACAGACTCTGGAGACTAGGCACCGGCGAGGTGATCTGATAGAGGTGTATAAGGCTTTGAATGGTTTGAGCATGCTCAATGTCAATGGGATTCTTCATCTTGCTCAGAATAATCACCTCAGAGGGCATAAATTCAAATGGAGGAAGGACGGATGTCGGATAGATGTGCGGAAATTTGCCTTTGGCCACCGGGTGGTTGGTTGGTGGAACCGACTTCCATCACTTGTTGTAGAAGTTGATAGCCTAAACAAATTTAAAGCTCAACTGGACAGGTATTTCGAATGAACAGAGGGGTGAAATGGGAGTGGGGTTTTTTTTTTTTTTTTTTTGGCTGATGCTGAATAAGCTTGCTTTCTTGCATCAGATGCCTCTACTAATGCTAATGCTAATGCTAATGCTTAGACAGAGAGTGGTGATCAA
Organism: Mastigoproctus giganteus; assembly: GCF_048544385.1. NCBI lineage: Eukaryota > Metazoa > Arthropoda > Arachnida > Uropygi > Thelyphonidae > Mastigoproctus > Mastigoproctus giganteus. The sequence continues at coordinate 46,678,871 of NC_143578.1, read as the reverse complement.
TGGACACTGCTCTTTGTGGACTAATGTTATAAGTGGAGTTCGCCAATGTTAAGATAAAGGAACCACTAGGTGGCAGTGATCACAATGTGCTGAAGTGAGATTTACTCAAAGAGGTAACTACCATCAGGGGTAAAGGGAAGGGTTATTTCTTTCGTAAAAGTGACTACGATGGTCTGAGACAGTATTTAAATTCTATACAGTGGGACCAACTGATGATGTTACCAACAGCAAATTCAAAATGGGAAGCATTCAAAGAACTTATCTAGGAAGCTACTAGGCTTTACATACCAACTAAGAAATATTGTTCAAGGTTTAGGCCTAAATGGATGTCAGATGAACTAATGAGACATATGGCAGAGAAGAAAAATGCATGGGATACATATAAATTAACACGTGACACAGAAACCTGTGATAGATATAAGCTGGTCTGTAACCAAGTTACAAAGAAGGTTAGGCAGAGTATGAGACATCTTTGGCAAGGGGTGCAAACAAAAAAAGCAAAGAGTTCTTTACTTATGTAAACTCTAGAAGGAAGGGGATGAATCAGATTGGTCCACTTGATATCGATGGGTCAAACTAAATGAATATTTTGCATCGACATTCACATATGAGGAGTTATTCAGCGAGGGGAATGCCAGAGACGTATTCAACTCTGGCAGTAAGCTAGAGAATCTTGTAATAACTGAGAGGAAAGTGGAGGAGAAATTGTTGAAGATAAACACAAGAAAGGCACCTGGGGTGGATGGGATCTATCCAGTTATATTAAAGGAGGCAGCAAAGGAAGTAAGCAAACCCTTAGCCATAATTATGAGAGCTTCCTTAAACTCAGGGGAGCTACCCACAGACTGGAGATGTGCAAATGTGACATCTCCAGTCTGTGGGTACCTTGGACTGGAGATGTGCAAATGTGATCCCAATTCACAAAGGAGGATCAAAGCCAGACACAAGTAATTATAGACCTGTGAGTTTAACTTCTGTTCCAGGAAAATTAATGAAGGCACTGGTTAAAAAGCACTGCAGAATCATCTAGACAAGACTTCAGTTACAGCTCGGACACAGCATGATTTTGTTAAGGGGGAAGTCTTGCCTGACCAATTTGATTGGATACTATGATGCAGTCACAAAAGAACTGGATGCAGGGAATAACTTTGATATTATATACTTTGATCTTAGAAAGGCTTTTGATACTGTTGCACATGGAAGACTGCTGCACAAATTGGAGCAGCGTGTCATTGGAGGAAAATTGCTGCTATGGATAAAGGGGTGGTTGAGGGGGAGAAGACAGAGAGTGGTAATCAAAGGAGACTGGACACTGCTCATCATGGACTAATGTTATTAGTGGAGTCCCTCAGGGTTCAGTGTTGGGTCCATTATTGTTTTCTGTATTTATAAATGATATTCATGATGGTATATCAAGCTTAATGTCCAAGTTTGCAGACAATATAAAGGTTGGCAGGGTTGTCACCGACACTACTGACACTATGCTGCTGCAACAGGATCTGGAAAGGTTGAGCAGATGAGCTGAGAGGTGGCAAATGAAGTTTAACATTGACAAATGTAAAGTACTACATATGGGAAACAGCAACCCCAGAGCAACGTATCAACTCTATGGTATTACACTGACAGTGGTAGAGAATGAAAAGGACCTGGGGGTAATTGTGCAGGCAGATATGAAGTTCTCTGAGCAGTGCAGATGGGCTGCAAGAGTAGCTCATGGAGTATTGTCAATGATATACAGGAATTTTTCCAGCAGGGATAAGGAGGTGATTATTCCATTGTATAAGGCAATGGTCAGGCCACACCTAGAGTACTGTATACAGGTCTGGAGGCCTCATTTCAAGAAGGATGTAGAGCTGCTGGAACGAGTACAGAGAAGGGCAACAAGATTAGTGAATGGAACAAAGGATTGCTCTTACGAAGAAAGGCTTAAGTTTTGCAAATTACAGTGCCTGGAGACTAGGCTCCAGCGAGGTGATCTGATAGAGGTGTATAAAGCCTTGAATGGTTTGAGAATGCTCGATTCCAATGGGATTCTTCCTGTTGCTCAGAATAATCACCTGAGAGGGCATAAATTCAAATTGAGGAAAGACAGATGTAGGATAGACGTGCGGAAATTTGCCTTTAGCCAGCGGGTGGTTGGTTGGTGGAACAGACTGCCATCCCTTGTGGTGGAGGTTGATAGCCTAAATAAGTTTAAGGCTCAGCTGGACAGGTATTTTGAACGAACAGAGGGGTGAAGTGGAAGTGGGTTTTTTTTTTTTTTGGCTGATGCTGCATAAGCTTGCTTTCTTGCATCAAATGCCTCTACTAATGCTAATGCTAATGCTAATTGGATAATTTCATCTGCCCCGGGTGCCTATTTTATGTTTAACTTTTTATGCCAAATACTCATTCAATTTATCAGCTACTTGAGTAGGATCATCAATAGTCGAACCATCTATGCTAAGTGGACCAATCTGATTCATCCCCTTCCTTCCAGAGTTTACATAAGTAAAGAACTCTTTGCATCGTTTGCCAAAGATTTCTTGTAATCTGCCTTTGCCTGCTGTTTTTTTTTTTTTTTTTTGTTTGTTTTTGTTATTTGGAGCATTAGCAACTAAGGCTATATTGCTCCGGGGATATGCGGTGGTCATTCCCTGACCTTCCTGCTTCCTCCGTATCTGGTGGTTATGGGCTTGAACCCTGGTCTAATCAAGAAGCATGTGCTACGCATTGCTGCTCCTGCTGCATCATCTATATCATTGACAAAACTCCATGATGTGTTCTGACACCAGTCTGCACTGCTCAATTACCCCCAGGTCTTTTTCATTCTCCACCTGCCTGAGTGTAGTACGACACAGTTTGTACATTTCTTTTGGGTTACTGCTACCCATATGCAGTACTTTTCATTTGTCAATGTTAAACTTCAGTTGCAGTAGCATACTGTCTTTACTGTCATTAACAATCCTGCCAACCTTTGTCTCATCTGAAAAATGGACATTAAGTCTGATATATACCTTCATTGATATCATTGAAAAATAACCAAAACAACAATGGGCACAGCACCAAATCCTGGGGGACTCCACTAGCAACATTAGTCCACATAGAACATCATCCATTTATTACCACTCTGTGCAGTCTCCCACTCAACCATCCCTTTATCCATAACAGCAACTTGCCTTTAATGCAGTACTGCTCCAATTTGTACAGCAGCCTTCCATGTGCAACAGTATCAAAAGCTTTACTGAAATCCAAGTATATGATATCAAAATTATTTTTTGCTTCCAGTTGCTTTGTGACCACATCGTAGTATCCAATCAAATTGGTCAGACAAGATTTCCCCTTAACAAACCCATGCTGTATCCAAACAATAACAGCAGTCTTGTCTAGTTGATCCTGCAGTGATTCTTTAACCAGTGCCGCCAGTATTTTCCCCAGAACAGAAGTTAAACTATCAGGCCTATAATTATTTTTGTCACCCTTTGCACCTCCTTTGTGAATTGGTGAAAATACATTTGCACATCTCCAATCCATGGGGACCTCCCCCGATTCTAAGGATGCTCCCATAATTATGACTAAGGGTTTGTCTCATCTGAAAAATGAGACAAACCCTTAGTCATACTTCCTTGCTGCCTCCTTCAATATAATTAATACTCTTGATTTGATTATCAGCAGTGATTCTTCATGCATTAAGAATCTGCAGATAAATGAACCACTAGGTGGCAGTGATCACAGTGTGCTGAAGTGGGATTTACTGAAAGAGGTAACTACCATTAGGGGTAAAGGGAAGGGTTATTGCTTCCGTAAAGGCGACTACGATGGACTGAGACAGTATTTAAATTCTATACAGTGGGACCAACTGATGATGTTACCAACAGCAAATTCAAAATGGGAAGCATTCAAAGAACTTACCTTGGAAGCTACTAGGCTTTACATACCAACTAAGAAATATTGTTCAAGGTTTAGGCCAAAATGGATGTCAGATGAACTAATGAGGCATATGGCAGAGAAGAAAAATGCATGGGATACTTACAAATTAACACATGACACAGAAGCCTATGATAGATACAAGTTGATATGCAACCAAGTTACAAAGGAGGTTAGGCAGGCGAAGGTAGATTACGAGAAATCCTTGGCAAGGGATGCAAAGAAAAACAGCAAAGAGTTCTTTACTTATGTAAACTCTAGATGGAAGGGGATGAATCAGATTGGTCCACTTGATATTGATGGGTCAACTGTTGATGATCTTGCTCAGGTAGCTAACAAACTAAATGAATATTTTGCATCGACATTCACACATGAGGAGTTATTCAGCAAGGGGAATGCCAGAGGTGTATTCAACTCTAGCAGTAAGCTACAGAATCTTGAAATAACTGGGAGTAAAGTGGAGGAGAAACTGTTGAAGATAAACACAAGAAAGGCACCCGGGGTGGATAGGATCTATCCAGTTATATTAAAGGAGGCAGCAAAGGAAGTAAGCAAACCCTTAGCCATAATTATGAGAGCTTCCTTGGACTCAGGGGAGGTACCCATAGACTGGAAATGTGCAAATGTGACCCCAATTCACAAAGGAGGATCAAAGGCTGACACAAGTAATTATAGACCTGTGAGCTTAACTTCTGTTCCAGGAAAATTAATGGAGGCACTGGTTAAAGAAGCACTGCAGGATCATTTAGACAAGACTTCAGTTATAACTCAGACACAGCATGGTTTTGTTAAGGGGAAGTCTTGCCTGACCAACTTGATTGGATACTATGATGCAGTCACAAAAGAACTGGATGCAGGGAATAACTTTGATATTATATACTTGGATCTTAGAAAGGCTTTTGATACTGTTGCACATGGAAGACTGCTACACAAATTGGAGCAGTGTGACATTGGAGGCAAATTGCTGGGATGGTTGAGGGGGAGAAGACAGAGAGTGGTAATCAATGGACACTGCTCATCGTGGACTAATGTTATTAGTGGAGTCCCTCAGGGCTCAGTGTTGGGTCCATTATTGTTTTCTGTATTTATAAATGATATTGATGATGGTATATCAAGCTTAATGTCCAAGTTTGCAGATGATACAAAGGTTGGCAGGGTTGTCAAGGACACTACTGACACTATGCTGCTGCAACAGGATCTGGAAAGGTTGAGCAGATGGACTGAGAGGTGGCAAATGAAGTTTAACATTGATAAATGTAAAGTACTACACATGGGAAACAGCAACCCCAGAGCAACGTATCAACTCTGTGGTACTACACTGACAGTGGTAGAGAATGAAAGGGACTTGGGGGTGATTGTGCAGGCAGATATGAAGTTCTCTGAGTAGTGCAGATGGGCTGCAAGAGTAGCTCATGGAGTATTGTCAATGATATACAGGAATTTTTCCAGCAGGGATAAGGAGGTGATTATTCCATTGTATAAGGCAGTGGTCAGGCCACACCTAGAGTACTGTATACAGGTCTGGAGGCCTCATTTCAAGAAGGATGTAGAGCTGCTGGAACGAGTTCAGAGAAGGGCAACAAGATTAGTGAATGGAACAAAGGGGTGCTCTTACGAAGAAAGGCTTAAGTTTTGCAAATTACAGTGTCTGGAGACTAGGCACCAGCGAGGTGATCTGATAGAGGTGTATAAAGCCTTGAATGGTTTAAGCATGCTCAATGCTGATGGGATTCTTCCTCTAGCTCAGAAAAATCACCTGAGAGGGCATAAATTCAAATTGAGGAAAGACAGATGTAGGATAGACGTGCGGAAATTTGCCTTTAGCCAGCGGGTGGTTGGTTGGTGGAACAGACTGCCATCCCTTGTGGTGGAGGTTGATAGCCTAAATAAGTTTAAGGCTCAGCTGGACAGGTATTTTGAACGAACAGAGGGGTGAAGTGGAAGTGGGTTTTTTTTTTTTTTGGCTGATGCTGCATAAGCTTGCTTTCTTGCATCAAATGCCTCTACTAATGCTAATGCTAATGCTAATTGGATAATTTCATCTGCCCCGGGTGCCTATTTTATGTTTAACTTTTTATGCCAAATACTCATTCAATTTATCAGCTACTTGAGTAGGATCATCAATAGTCGAACCATCTATGCTAAGTGGACCAATCTGATTCATCCCCTTCCTTCCAGAGTTTACATAATTAAAGAACTCTTTGCATCGTTTGCCAAAGATTTCTTGTAATCTGCCTTTGCCTGTTGTTTTTTTTTTTTTTTTTGTTTGTTTTTGTTATTTGGAGCATTAGCAACTAAGGCTATATTGCTCCGGGGATATGCGGTGGTCATTCCCTGACCTTCCTGCTTCCTCCGTATCTGGTGGTCATGGGCTTGAACCCTGGTCTAATCAAGAAGCATGTGCTACGCATTGCTGCTCCTGCCCACCTGGCTACAGAGGTGCCTATTTTTCACAAGTCTCATTAATTCATCTGACATCAATTTAGGCTTGAACCTTGAACAATATTTCTTTGTTGGTATGAAAAGCCTAGTAGCTTCCAAGATTAAGTCCCTGAAGGCTTCCCATTTAGAATTCACCGTTGGTAACATCATCAGTTGATCTCACTGTATAGGATTTGAAAACTGTCTGAGACCACTCTAGTCACCTTTACGAAAACAAAAACCCTTCCTTTTACCCTTGATGGTAGTTACATCTTTAAGTAAATTCCACATCAGTACACTGTGATCACTGTCACTTAGGGTTCCTTTATCCGCAAATTCTTAATGCATGAATAATCACTGCTGATAATCAGATCAAGAGTATTACTCCCTCTGGTTGCCCCTTGAACATGTTGCTATTGAAAACAATCCTCCACAAAAGTCTTGTAACCTGCAAGTAACCAAACCACAAGTTCCAGTCAATATCTGGAATGTTAAAATCCCCCATTATAAGACATTCTAATTTACTGGCCCACTGTATTTCTCTGAACAACTGTTTGTTGTACTCATCAGAGTCATTAGGCCTATAACATACTCCTACTCTTATTTTTCCTTTCATAGTGTTTATGTCACACCAAAAAAAGACTCAACATTGCACTGTCCACTAATGTCAACTGGATGCACTTTCTTAGATTTTATGTGTTTCTTAACTAATTGCATAGCCCCTCCTGTCCTATCTATCCTTTCTGTACACATTGTACTCCCCAAATTTCAATTCTGCACTGCTTAAATCTGTGTGACACCATGTCTCTGATATCCCAACAATATCTTCCGTTGATGCCTGATGCAGTTGCACTAACATTTTCATTAGTGACAAATGAGCAAGAAAGTATGCTTATATAGCATCAGCTAAAAGAACAAACACATCCTATATTATTATTATTAGCCATATGGTGCAAGGAAGCATGAGGCTTTTGCTACACCAGCCAAAAAAAATTTCTGATTTACCCTGGGAGGAAGGGAGGGAGATAGAGAGAGAGAACAAGAGTCAGAAGTAGAAGGGAATCGCGAAAAAAGAAAAGAATGATGATATCCAGGTCAGGACCTTGGGTGTGCCAAGCTCATACACACCAGATATGAGCCCCTGAGGTTAATCACTGTCCATTTCCTCTTAACAGTTTGTCTAGTTTTGCCAACAGAACAGACAGGCTGCCAGAGCAGGTGATTGGAGTCTTTTCAATGATATATGGGAATTTTGCTAGCAAAGACAAGGGGGTGATTATCCCCTTGTATAAGGCAATGATCAGGCCACACCTTGAGTACTGTGTACAAGTCTCACGGCCTCATTTTAGGAAGGATGTAGAGTTGCTAGAACGAGTACAAAGAATGGCAACAAGATTGGTGAGAAAAACAAAGTAGTGATGCTCTTACCAAGAAAGGCATAAGTTCTGCAAGTTACAGCATCTGGAGACTAGGCGCCTGCGAGGTGATCTGATTGAGGTACATAAGACCTTGAATGGTTTGAGCAGGCTCAATGCGAATGGAATTCTTCTGCTTGCTCAGATTACGAACCTGAGGGGTGGCATAGATTCATATTGAGGAAAGACAGTTGCAGAATAGATGTGCGGAAGTTTGCCTTTAGCCAGCCCGTAGTTGATTGCTGGAACAGAATTCCATCAGCTGTTGTGGAAGTTGATAGCTTAAATAAATTTAAGGCTGAACTAGACAAACATTTGGAGTGACCGCATTGGTGAAATGGGAAGGGGTTTTTTTTTTTTGGCTGATTCTGTATAAGCTTGCTCTCTTGCATCATATACCTCAACTATTGCTAATGCTAATGCTTTCTAATTGCACAGTTTGAGTAAATTCAAACTACCCAAATCCACAACAACAGATGGAAATTTGTTCCAACAGCTAACCAACCACTTGCTGAAGGCAAACTTCCATATATCTATCTGTCATGAAATTATGCCATTCACGTGTAGAGGAAGAGGAAGAAAGGCATCGGCATTGAACTTGCTCAATCTATTCAAAGCCTTAAACACTTTAATTAGATCACCTCACAGGTGCCTAGTCTCCAGATACTGAAATTTGTAGAACTAAAGCCTTTCTTGGTAAGACCATCCTTCTGTTCCCTTCACCAATCTCATTGCCCTTCTCTATACCCATTCCAGTTGATCCTTCAAAAAATTGTCACCAGATCTGTATGCACTATTCAAGATGATGTGGCCTAAGTACTGCCTTGTAGAATGCGATAATTACCTCCTTATCTCTGCTAGCAAAGTTCATGTATATCATTGACAAAATGCCATGAGTAGTGCAGACAGACTGCCAGCTTTCCTGCAGAGCTTCTTAGAGCTAAGGACTTCTTATCTAAATGCAGAATTACCTCCAGATCTTTTTCATTTTCCATTGTCCTGATTGTAGTACCCTATAGTTAGTACATTAAATCTTGGATTACTGCTGCCTATATGTAGTACCTTGCATTTGTCAATGTTAAATTTCAACTGCCATTTCTCAGCTCATATGCCTAATTATTTTAGACCTTGTTGCAGTAGCTTACCCTGATTAGTCTCCTTAACCTCCATGCAATCCTTTGTATCATCTGCAGACTTATACATTAAGTCTGATATACCTTCATCAGTATCATTAATAAATACAGAAAATAACAATGCGCACAGCACCAAGCCCTGAGGAACTTTTCTACTAACTTTAGTCCATGAAGAGAGGTCTCCAGACCTCTATACAGTACTCAAGGTGTGGCCTGACCATTGCCTTATACAAGGGGATAATCACCTCCTTATCCCTGCTAGAAAAATTCCTGTATATAATTGAGCCCATTAATAACCACTCTTTGTCTTCTCCCATTCAACAATCCTTTTATCCAGAGCAGTAACTTGCCCTTAGTACCATGCTGTTACTGCATCACAGTATTCAACCATTCAACAATACTTTTATCCAGAGCAGTAACTTACCCTTAGTACCACGCTGTTACTGCATCACAGTATCTAGTCAGTTGGTCAGACAAAATCACCCCTTAACAAATCCATCATATGACTGCAGTACAACTGCATTCCTATCTAGATGGGCCTGCATTACTTTTTCAACCAGTGACTCCATTAATTTCCCTGGAACAAAAGATGTAGTGCATGAAGAGTTACTACTGATAATCAGATCAAAAGTATTGCTTTCTCTCATTGCCATACTAACAAGCTTGTGTAGAAACAGCTAGCCAAAAATACAGAAAATTCTTCCTACTATGTATATTACCAACCTAGAAGTTCCAGTTAATACTGAAAAATTAAAATCCCTCATTATAAGACATTCATATTTATTGATCCACTCTGTTTTTATTAGTTTTAGCATTGATACAAGGAAGCAAGCTTATACAGCATCAGCTAAAAAAAAAAAAAAAAAAAACATTAACTACCTCATCTCTCCATCCCCTCTTAATAATTTTGGTAATTCTTTCTTGAGTTTATTCAAACTACCCACTTTCACAATGCCAGACGGTAATTATTTGTTCCAACAATCAATTACTCTTGCTGAATGAAAATTTTTGCTTGGCTTTCCTGGAGCCATCCTTTTTAATTTAAGTTTGTCTCCTTATGTGTATTTCCCAAGAAAGAATAAGGATATTAGCATTAGCAAGAGCATATGATGCAAGAAAGCAAGCATATAGCATCAGCCAAAAAGAAAAAAAAAAAAAAAAACATACACACACCCTTCTCATTTCACTCATCCACCCACTCCAAATGTTTGTCTAGTTCTGCCTTGAATCTGTTTCAGCTATCAACTTCTACAACGACAGATGGAAGTTTGTTCCAGCAATCAACCACCCGCTGGATAAAGGCAAACTTCCACACATCTATCCTACAACTGTCTTTCCTCGATTTGAATTTCTGCCCTCTCAGGTGATTATTCTGAGCAAGAGGAAGAATCCCATCAGTATTGAGCATGCTCAAACCATTCAAGGCTTTATATACCTCAATCAGATCACCTCGCGGGTGCCTAGTCTCCAAACACTGTAATTTGCAAAACTTAAGCCTTTCTTCGTAAGAGCAACCCTTTGTTCCATTCATTAATCTTGTTGCCCTTCTCTGTACACATTCCAACAGCTCTACATCTTTCTTAAAATGAGGTCTCCAGACCTGTATACAGTACTCAAGGTGTGGCCTGACCATTGCCTTATACAAGGGGATAATCACCTCCTTATCCCTGCTAGAAAAATTCCTGTATATCATTGACAAGACACCATGAGCTACTCTTGCAGACCGTCTGCACTGCTCAGAAAACTTCATATCTGCTTGCACAATTACCCCCAGGTCCTTTTCACTCTCTACCTCTGTAAGTGTAATACCACAAAGTTGATACTTTACTCTAGGGTCACTGCTTCCCATATACATCCCAGACTAAAGCAGTACTTTAGTCTGCTGACGAGGCTACTAGTGACGGTTGTGTTCAAAGCCGCTAAGTGGATTTTTCTTATTTATTGATTTGAAATTATTGTTTTTCTAAAACTTTTGATTTAAATTTAGTAGTATAACATTATTTTGTGTTTTTTTGATTAATTTGGTGTATTTATTCTTTACTCGGCCTTGTAAAAGTATCGGTAAGGGTTTCCACGTGTTCGTAACTACCGTTACCGTTAGTAACTTTCCCGCCATTGTGATACCGTACTAGATATACCGTAGGTTATATACCGTACTAGATAGCGTTAGTTGAACTTCGTTAGCAGTTAAATTGTACGTTTAAATAAATACATATAACGACTTAGATTACAAACGTAATATAATTAATAACATAACATAATAAATTAATAGAATCATGACTCAGACCAGAGCAGCAAAGCAAAAGGCTCAAGCTAATGGAAGTGCTGTGGCTCAGAGCAGAACTGAGGGGGGCAGTTGTCCTCTGACTCACAGCCTTATAAAATGCACTGTTTGCTTGATGTTTGCAGAGCAATCGGGTACGGGACATGATACTGCCAAGGGGGATGTCTTTGTGTGTGCGCGATGCAAGGAGTGTATCGATATCAGGCAACAACTCGGCGTTCTTGTGGGCCTATATGAGAGCTTGAAGGACAGGGTGGATGCCCTCGAAGAAACTAAATTGAGGGGCCCATCAAGCTCTCAGCTGCCCACATCAACGCCAGAGCTTGCACTTGGGCATCGCGTGACACAGAGACAACCCCCAAGGCAGAATGCGCTGGTCCCGAAGGAACTAGTAGTTGTTGGTGACTCTATTGTCAGGGAAATGGGGAACATGCTTTGTAAAAAAGATAGGTGGAACAGGACCAGGGTATGTCTGCCAGGGGCAAAGGTTGATGACGTTGTAGAGCGAATATCATCTTTTAAGGGCACAAAAGGTGATATAGTTGTACACGTTGGCACTAATAATATTAAGAGTAGGAGACCGGCAGAATTACTTAACAAGTACAGGTCACTGTTGAACAAAAGCCGAGAATTAGGGTTGAATTTGAAAGTGTCTGCAATTCTGCCCAGACACGATAGGAGGGAGTATATGATGAGAGCCTTGTCGATCAATTTGGCCCTGGAAAGATTGGGCAAGGCTCAAGGGGTAGAATTTTTTTCAGCCTGGACTGTACTTGTTAACAGGAGAGATTGCTTCTACAGGGATGGGATACACTTAAATAGAAAGGGTGCAAGAATATTTGCTGATGCTATCGAGGCAGTGTTAGATGGGTCGGAAAACTGCTAGCTTGGGGGGAGACAAAGACCAATAGATTGACAGTAGCCACTGGCAGAGGTGAAAGAGATTCTTGCACTGCTTCTATTAGAATGAGCAGAAGCCTGAAAAACAAGATGCATGGTATTTCAGAGACTGTTGGGAGCCATTGCGGTACAAGTAAACACATGGGTTGTGTTAGGGTAGCTAAGAATAGAAACAGGTGCAGGTATACTTGCGTGTACACCAATGCTAGGAGTTTAGTAAATAAATTTGATGAATTTGAGGTATTGCTCAAAACATCGAAGGCAGATATTGTTGGGATATCAGAGACGTGGAGTCACACAGATATAAGGGATGCAGAACTGCAATTTGGGGAGTACAACGTCTACAGAAAGGATAGACAGGATAGGAAGGGAGGAGGGGTTATGTTATTAGTTAAGAAACACATAAAAACCAAGGAAGTGAAGCCAGTCGACATCGCTGGACAGTGCAGTGTCGAGTCAGTTTGGTGTGACATAAACATTGGGAGATCAAAATTGAGAGTAGGAGTGTGCTATAGGCCTAATGACTCTGATGAGGATAGGAAGGGAGGAGGGGTTATGTTATTAGTTAAGAAACACATAAAAACCAAGGAAGTGAAGCCAGTCGATATCGCTGGACAGTGCAGTGTGGAGTCAGTTTGGTGTGACATAAACATTGGGAGATCAAAATTGAGAGTAGGAGTGTGCTATAGGCCTAATGACTCTGATGAGTATAATAAGGAACTGTACAGGGAAATAGAGTGGGCCAGTAAATCAGAGTGTCTTATAATGGGAGATTTTAATTTCCCAGATATTGACTGGAATTTGGGGGCTGGTTACTCACACACTAGCAGGACTTTTGTGGATTTATTGGATGATTGTTTTCTACATCAGCATGTTCGGGAGGCAACTAGAGGGAGTAATACTCTTGATTTGATTATCAGCAGTGATTCTTCATGCATTAAGAATCTGCAGATAAATGAACCACTAGGTGGCAGTGATCACAGTGTGCTGAAGTGGGATTTACTCAAAGAGGTAACTACCATTAGGGGTAAAGGGAAGGGTTATTGCTTCCGTAAAGGCGACTACGATGGACTGAGACAGTATTTAAATTCTGTACAGTGGGACCAACTGATGATGTTACCAACAGCAAATTCAAAATGGGAAGCATTCAAAGAACTTATCTTGGAAGCTACTAGGCTTTACATACCAACTAAGAAATATTGTTCAAGGTTTAGGCCAAAATGGATGTCAGATGAACTAATGAGGCATATGGCAGAGAAGAAAAATGCATAGGATACATACAAATTAACACATGACACAGAAGCCTATGATAGATACAAGTTGATATGCAACCAAGTTACAAAGGAGGTTAGGCAGGCGAAGGTAGATTACGAGAAATTCTTGGCAAGGGATGCAAAGAAAAACAGCAAAGAGTTCTTTACTTATGTAAACTCTAGAAGGAAGGGGGTGAATCAGATTGGTCCACTTGATATCGATGGGTCAACTGTTGATGATCCTGCTCAGGTAGCTAACAAACTAAATGAATATTTTGCATCGACATTCACACATGAGGAGTTATTCAGCGAGGGGAATGCCAGAGGTGTATTCAACTCTAGCAGTAAGCTACAGAATCTTGAAATAACTGGGAGTAAAGTGGAGGAGAAACTGTTGAAGATAAACACAAGAAAGGCACCCGGGGTGGATGGGATCTATCCAGTTATATTAAAGGAGGCAGCAAAGGAAGTAAGCAAACCCTTAGCCATAATTATGAGAGCTTCCTTGGACTCAGGGGAGGTACCCATAGACTGGAAATGTGCAAATGTGACCCCAATTCACAAAGGAGGATCAAAGGCTGACACAAGTAATTATAGACCTGTGAGCTTAACTTCTGTTCCAGGAAAATTAATGGAGGCACTGGTTAAAGAAGCACTGCAGGATCATTTAGACAAGACTTCAGTTATAGCTCAGACACAGCATGGTTTTGTTAAGGGGAAGTCTTGCCTGACAACTTGATTGGATACTATGATGCAATCACAAAAGAACTGGATGCAGGGAATAACTTTGATATTATATACTTGGATCTTAGAAAGGCTTTTTATACTGTTGCACATGGAAGACTGCTACACAAATTGGAGCAGTGTGACATTGGAGGCAAATTGCTGCTATGGATAAAGGGGTGGTTGAGGGGGAGAAGACAGAGAGTGGTAATCAATGGACACTGCTCATCGTGGACTGATGTTATTAGTGGAGTCCCTCAGGGCTCAGTGTTGGGTCCATTATTGTTTTCTGTATTTATAAATGATATTGATGATGGTATATCGGGCTTAATGTCCAAGTTTGCAGACGATACAAAGGTTGGCAGGGTTGTCAAGGACACTACTGACACTATGCTGCTGCAACAGGATCTGGAAAGGTTGAGCAGATGGGCTGAGAGGTGGCAAATGAAGTTTAACATTGATAAATGTAAAGTACTACACATGGGAAACAGCAACCCCAGAGCAACGTATCAACTCTGTGGTACTACACTGACAGTGGTAGAGAATGAAAGGGACTTGGGGGTGGTTGTGCAGGCAGATATGAAGTTCTCTGAGCAGTGCAGAAGGGCTGCAAGAGTAGCTCATGGAGTATTGTCAATGATATACAGGTGTTTTTTCCAGCAGGGATAAGGAGGTGATTATTCCATTGTATAAGGCGATGGTCAGGCCACACCTAGAGTACTGTATACAGGTCTGGAGGCCTCATTTCAAGAAGGATGTAGAGCTGCTGGAACGAGTACAGAGAAGGGCAACAAGATTAGTGAATGGAACAAAGGGGTGCTCTTACGAAGAAAGGCTTAAGTTTTGCAAATTACAGTGTCTGGAGACTAGGCACCAGCGAGGTGATCTGATAGAGGTGTATAAAGCCTTGAATGGTTTAAGCATGCTCAATGCTGATGGGATTCTTCCTCTAGCTCAGAAAAATCACCTGAGAGGGCATAAATTCAAATTGAGGAAAGACAGATGTAGGATAGACGTGCGGAAATTTGCCTTTAGCCAGCGGGTGGTTGGTTGGTGGAACAGACTTCCATCCCTTGTGGTGGAGGTTGATAGCCTAAATAAGTTTAAGGCTCAGCTGGACAGGTATTTTGAACGAACAGAGGGGTGAAGTGGAAGTGGGTTTTTTTTTTTTTTTTTTTTGGCTGATGCTGCATAAGCTTGCTTTCTTGCATCAAATGCCTCTACTAATGCTAATGCTAATACATTTGTCAATGTTAAACTTCAGTTGCCACCTCTCAGCCCATCTACTCAACTTTTCTAAATCCTGTTGCAGCAGCAGTGTACTGTCATTAGTGTCATTAACAACCCTGCTGACCTTCGTATCATCTGCAAATTTGGACATTAAGCCTGATATACCATCATCAATATCATTAATGAATACAGACAACGATGGACTCCACTAATAACATTAGTCCACGATGAGCAGTGTCCATTGATTACCACTCTGTCTTCTCCCACTCAACCATCCCTTTATCCGTAGCAGTAATTTGTCTCCAATGCCATACTGCTCTAATTTGTGCAGCAGTCTTCTATGTTCAACAGTAGTCTTTCTAAGATCCAAATATCATCATCATCAAACTCTAAAGGCTTCAACTTGTCGCTGCAACCATACATCTCTGTCTTCTACTGAACGTTTAATTTCCTCATATCCCCTAAAGTTCATTTTCCTCATTAGTTTTTCCAAAATTTTCTTCCTTTGTTGTCCCCTTCCTTTCTATCCCAATATTTTTCCTTCTGAGATATTCACTAAAAATTTGTTATGTCTTTGGGGTATGTCCTGAAAATTTAGATTGTCTTTTCGCCACAGTCATGATTAGATGCTGCTTTTCTTGCATCTTGTTCAAGGCAGATTCATTGGATCATCGCTCAGTCCAGCTAATCCTCAACAACCTCCTCCAGACCCACATCTCCAATGCCTCCAGTCTCTTGATATCTTGCTTGCATAATGTCCAGGTTTCACTTCCATACAGCAGCACACTCCAAACAAATGATTTAGCAAACTTTTTCCTGGTCTCCCTGTCGATGTGTCTGCTGGTTAGAATATTTTGCTTGTTACAGAAAGCTTGCTTGGCAAGGGTGATTCTTCTTCTGATCTCTGCAGCACATCAGTTGTCCTGGGTAATGAAAGTCCCCAAATAACAAACCTGTTTCACTTGTTCTACTTTGTTGTTCCCCATCTTGATGTTTGTTTGAGGTTGATCATCATTCTAGGTGATGACAAGTATTTTAGTCTTTTGTGCATTTATCTTTAAATATGAATCTTGTATGATAGCCTTTTATGATAGCCTTTCCAACATCTTACACAGCTCCTGCTCTGAGTCAGCTAATAATGCTATGTCATCCGCAAATCTGATGCAGTTGTCCATTAATCTTGATACCCTTTGCTTCCTGCTTCATTTTTGTTATGGATTCCTTGATGAACATGTTGAAAAGGTACGGGGATAAAGAGCAACCCTACCTCACACCTCTCCTGATCCTTGCTTCCTTTATGGTACCATTAACATCTATTTCAGTATGTTGTGTCTTGTACTGATTCAAATATATGATATCAAAATTATTCTTTGCATCCAGTCCCTTTGTGACTAGATCATATTATCCAATCAATTTTTTTTTTTTTTTTTTTTTTAGGAGCATTAGCAACCAAGGCCATATTGCTCCGGGATATGCGGTGGTCATTCCCTGACCTTTCCGCATCCTCCGTATTTGGTGGTGACGGGCTCGAACCCCGGTCTAATCAAGAAGCGTGTGCTAAGCACTGCTGCTCCTTCCCACCTGGCCAATCAAATTGGTCAGACAAGACTTCCCCTTAACAAACCCTTGCTGTGTCTGAGCTTTAACTGAAGTCTTGTCTAGATGATCAAAAATGATCATCTAGATGGCAGATCACTTTATGATATCATTAATATCTATTTCAGTATGTTCTGTCTTGTACAAATACAAATATATGATATCAAAATTATTCTTTGCATCCAATCCCTTTGTGACTACATCATATTATCCAATCAAATTGGTCAGACAAGACTTCCCCTTAACAAACCCTTGCTGTGTCTGAGCTATAACTGAAGTCTTGTCTAGATGATCCTGCAATGCTTCTTTAACCAGTGCTTCCATTAATTTCCCTGGAATCTCCATTAATCTCCCTTTGTGGATTGGGGTCACATTTGCATATTTACAGTCCATGGGTACCTCCCCTGAGTCCAAGGAATCTGTCATAATTATGGCTAAGGGTTTGCTTAATTCCTTTACTGCCTCCTTTAATATAACAGGATAGATTCTATCCACCCCAGGTGCCTTTCTTATGTTTATCTTCAACAATTTCTCCTCCACTTTACTCTCAGTTATTACAAGATTATCTAGCTTACTGCCAGAGTTTAATACACCCCTGGCATTCCCCTCCCTGAATAACTCCTCATGTGTGAATGTAGATGCAAAATATTCATTTAGTTTGTTAGCTACCTGAGCAGGATCATCAACAGTTGAACCATCGATATCAAGTGGACCAATCTGATTCATCCCCTTCCTTCTAGAGTTTACATAAGTAAAGAACTCTTTGCATCCTTTGCCAAAGATTTCTTGTAATTTGCCTTTGCCTGCCTAGGCAGGCAAAGGCAAATTACAGACTAGCTTACAGGCAAATTACAGACTAGCAATTTACAGACTAGCTTATATCTATCATAGGCTTGTTATATGATCAACATTTAGTTTACTTAATCCATTTATAGACTTAAACACTTCAACCAAGATGCTTTGCAGATGCAAAGTTGCCAAACTCTTGATTTTCAGAAGTGAAGTTTTTGTGACAAGAGTATTTTTTTGTATGTGTCTTGGACCAATCTGGTTGCTCTTCTCTGTACCTG
Source organism: Mastigoproctus giganteus (assembly GCF_048544385.1). NCBI lineage: Eukaryota > Metazoa > Arthropoda > Arachnida > Uropygi > Thelyphonidae > Mastigoproctus > Mastigoproctus giganteus. Next base: position 46,660,940 of record NC_143578.1, on the reverse strand, counting down.
TTCCAAGGTATTCTTTGCAAATACTCTTTGTTGCAATAAAGATGCTCCCCTCAGCTCCCTAATGTTGAAGACAAAATTAGCAGCATTTCATCATAATACCCACATTTTCCTGTCTTTTTGTTATATGGTCTTTAGTTATTGCATTTTTTGCCCACAATTAGTTCTGCCTAATGAGATATAGTTGTTCCAACAGTCTGACCCAAGTTTCAACAAGTAGGTAATATTTTGAAGTATTTAATGTTTTAAATCCGTGCTTTCTTTAGTTCCTCAGTTCTCAACTTGAGAAGTATGCCATAACTAAGGTTTGTTGCCATGTTATTGGGCCAAATCTTCTCAAGCCAGGCTTTAGAAAATAGTATTGAAATACTATTTTCTCTTATTTTTATCATCATTTGAGGCACTGTGGTTCTTCCTAATGGGATCAGTCCTGGCAGAAAAATTCCTTCGTTATATAAAACTTTTTAATCTGTTTTATTTTATCATACTTCATTTTGCAAATTTTGAGTGTTCTAACTACACATAAAAGTTACAAGGTAATCTAATCAAAATTTTTATACTATGGTATATGCTTTCAAAAAAAAAATAAAAGAAGAAGAAAAAAGATCCCTCCAATTCAGGGCAGTGTAATGAAAAATACATAAAGTTGTAATTCTGTGTATATTAATTACCTTTCACTTACATATTTTATTTAGAGGGAAAACTATCTAGAATGATTTTAGAATCAAGATGTAGTGTACATCTTGATTCTAAAATCATTCTACAGTTCATGAAATGCATTTGTTCATTGCATGCTAACAGTGAATGACATGCTGATATACAGGGTGTTTATAAATAGTGGGAACACTTTCAGTGATTTATTGCACAACGACTAGGACAGATATCAGTCATATACACACTTTGTGAAAAAGAAAATGTCAAAGTTTTTTTTACATCACATCACTTCACAATCATTCAATGTGGGAACCACGTGTGACACGGCAAATGTCCACACAGTAATTAAACTCTTGACAAACCCTGTCCAGCATATCCTGTGTGAGCGTGGTGGTAGCTTCTTCAATTCTCTTCTTTAGTTCCTGGATGTCACGTGGCAGAGGTGGTACATAAACACGATCCTTTAGTAACCCCACAAGAAGAAATCACACAGAGTTAAGTCCAGTGATCTCGACGGCCATTTCAAGAAACATATCCATATCCAAGAAACATATTTCAAAAAACAAAGTTGAGCAGACGGGCTGAGAGGTGGCAACTCAAGTTTAACATTGACAAATGTAAAGTACTGCATATGGGAAGCAGTAACCCCAGAATAACGTATCAACTGTGTGGTACTACACTGACAGTGGTAGAGAATGGAAAGGACAGAATAATTGTGCAGGCAGATATGAAGTTTTCTGAGCAGTGCAGATGGTCTCCAAGAGTAGCTCATGGTGTCTTGTCAATGATATACAAGAATTTTTCTAGCAGGGATAAGGAGGTGATTATCCCCTTGTATAAGACAATAGTCTGGCCACACCTTGAGTACTGTATACAGGTCTCATTTTAAGAAGGATGTAGAGCTGCTAGAATGAGTACAGAGAAGGGCAACAAGATTAGTGAATGGAACAAAGGGTTGCTCTTATGAAGAAAGGCTTAAGTTTTGCAAATTACAGTGTCTGGAATCTAGGCACCTGTGAAGTGATCTGATTGAGGTGTATAAAGCCTTGAATGGTTTGAGCATGCTCAATGCTGATGGAATTCTTCCTCTTGCTCAGAATAATCACCTGAGAGGGCAGAAATTCAAATCGAGGAAAGACAGTTGTAGGATAGGTGTGCAGAAGTTTGCCTTTAGCCAGTGGGTGGTTGATTGCTGGAACAAACTTCCATCTGTTGTTGTAGAAGTTGTTAGCTTAAATGGATTCAAGGCAGAACTAGACAAACATTTGGAATGAATGGATAGGTGAAATGAAGAAGAGTTTTTTTTTTTGGCTGATGTTATATAAGATTGCTTTCTTGCATCATGTGCCTTTACTAATACTACTAATGCTAACATTCATCCCTTTCTCCAGCACGTCCGATCCAGTGCTTGTGTAGCTCGGTGTTAAGGTAGGCCCGAATGTCATTATGGAAGTGGGGAGGGGCCCCATCTTGCTGATAAATAAAGTCATCACTATCTCCTGAACTTGAGGCATCAACCATTGCTGAAGCATATCGAGGTAGTATAGCCCAGTTACAGTGCCCTCGGCAGAGAAGAAAGGTCCGTACAGTTTTCGGCATGACAAGGCACAGAAAACATTCACCTTCTGTGAATAACGCTCATATTCAATTATCTCTTCAGGTTTCTGGGTACCCCAGATTCGATAATTGTACCAGTTGGCCTTCCCATTGGTTTGAAATGTGGCCTCATCGCTAAACACTATGCTATTAAAGAAGTCATCACGTTCTTCTCTCAGTCCTTGCAATTCACAGCAAAATTGGAAACGCCTTTCTTTGTTGTCTTCCTTTAACATATGCACCAACTGCAATTATACGGCGTCATAGAAAGTGTTTTTGTAAAGAACCTTCCATACTGTCGGAGCTGGCATTTACAGCTCACGTGATGCTCTCCACACTGATGTATTGGGGCTCCTTGTGAATGTCTTTCTCACTCGTTCCACATTATCAACAGTAACACTAGGCCAGCCACTGCTCTTTCCCGAACACAAGAAACCCCATGTTTACAAATTGCTTATGCCATCTGGTGAGTATGGGCTTGGCATACCCAGGGTTCTGAGCTGGATATCATCATTCTTCTCTTTCTTGGTGGTTCTTCTCTCTCTCTCTCTCTCTCTCTCTCTCTCTCTCTCTCTCTCAGGGTAACTTGGGAATTTTTTTTTGCTGGTGCAGCATAAGCCTCAGGCTTCCATGAACCATATTGCTAATAATAATAAATAGCCTTCCTGGTTGGTGACTCTTTACCATACACACTTCAAAATTTCCTTTGAACATCTGTTGCACACTTGTTCTTATCAAACAGTAGCACACGAAATGCCTTCTCAAGACCAGAAGCCACCATCTTTCAACAAGGCTATGTATGTGGTAGAGGTATGTCAGGTAACGCCAACTGGCGGCGAATGATAGAATTACACGTCTTGACAATAACAACTGGGAAACTTTCATGTTTTCTCTTTCACATGGTATAAATAAGTAAATGGTATCTCTCTTACTCCATGTGCAATAAATTATTTAAACTGTTCCCACCATTTATAGACACCCCATATAATTAAATCAAGTGCTGGTTTCTATGATCTCATTAGAGGTATAGTGAATTTTTACAGGAAACATATTTAAAAATATAATACTACTAATATAATACTATTATTATATTTATAAAATTTTTGTAAAATGTAAAAGTCAAGGTTTAGTATTAGTATTAGTATTGGCAAGATGATGCAAGGAAGCAAAGCTTGTACAGCATCCACCAGGAGAAAACCTTTTAACCTACTTCATTTGCCCATTTTATTCAAACCATCTTTAAGTTTATTCAAACTAATCACTTCCGCAGCATGAGGTGAAAGTTTATTCTACCAATCATTTACTTTCTGGCTGAATGCAAATTTCCATACATCTACCCTGCATCATCCTTTTTAATTTAAGTATATGTTCCCTTGTATGAACCATGAAAAAGAATAAAGATGCCATCATTATTTAATTTAAATGTTCTGTTTCTGCTCTGGCATGAACACTAGCTTAGAGGAGTTTACAATTAATTATTTCAACAATGAATATCATTATTAATTATATTAACTGTTTAAGCATTAAATACATTTCTAGTTATTACATGTTGCAGCACCTCCTTGGGTGTGTGCTTCAAGAGCATAGGTAAAAAAATTATATAAAACTACCATCTTAAAATAAAATAACATTTCTCACAATAGTGTAAATTATTCATGAAAACCAAAATGATACTGTCTGGAGGCCTGATAAACTACAATACAGTCCTACTGAATTATTTATAAAACTCAAAGCCACAATTATAATTTGGTTGAAAATTGCAGTTTAATTGAGTTTGGTTGAATTTCATTCAACCAAATTCAATTTCATCAGGTTCAACTAAACCTAACAAAACTGATTTTAGTCTTTAAGGATACTTGAAATCCACTGTTTATTGCATGAGACCATGTGAAATTGAAAAACTAAAGAAAAAAATTTAAAATGAGAGAGCGAAAAAAAAGTCAAAAGCTGATATCATTATGCAGTGCAGAGCAAAGCTCTGACAACTCCTATCCTTTCATTCATACACTACAGCAATGCCCTTTGAGGTTATGATGGATAACATGGCAAGATCCATATTCCTTACATTTCAAGAGTACGGCTTTAAAATGGTTTTAGCAAGCTAGTTGCAAGATAGTCCACGCTGAACTTGTTGGTAGCTCTACAGAAGGCATCTGTATCAGCTAGTGTATAATCTCACTGCCTCTACTCTGCCATCTGATGACAGGAGAGAGTCTAAGTAGTGTATATAGAGTGTACATTGTCAAGGCCATGTTATGTCAAGAAGCTGGGCATATTCAAATATCCAAAAAAATTTCATTTTTATTTGAAGCAGTTTCTAGCTGTGTGCATAGTGAACTAAACATGAAATAAAACCATTAACTGACATTTAAAGTAAGCAACTATTATCAGATTATTAATGTGGGGAAAGTGTCCTTTGAGAGAAAAGCAGTTTTCATATTTTAGTCAAGATATGTTTTTTACTTGACATTCTTCTTCTTCTTTCAAAATTGAATCATCCAGAATTTGTATTTTTTAACATTTGTGAAATAAATGATTAGTCACTTAAAGTTTATCTTAGTTATATATTAAAAATTAGAGCTATAATAGAAATATAGCTCTAATTTGTGTCAAGACAAGGCAATGTATTTAAAGACAAGGTAGTAACCATTGGCTGCCATTGAAAGAACTAATGGAAAAATAAATGATGAGTCAGTCTTAAAGTTTATCATAGTAATAAAAGAAATGTATCTCTAATTTCTGTCAAGACGAGCAGTATACCTAAAGACAAGAAAGGTGCATTAGCACTGGGTGTGTTTAATTTTTCTTTATTCCACTCAGCATTTCAAGTCAAAACATTGTGTAGAAACTGTACCACATACATTCTTTTATTTATTAATTTTCATTCATTTTTAAAGGACATTTCTGTTAATTGTTCTACCATTTCAGGTCTACTTTCTACCATTTTCTGTTATACTTGGAAAACTGGTTTCATGCTTAAGGTTCACTTTGAACCTTAGAACTTTAAAATATACATTTGTCACTTTATCATTATATGTTGAAGAATTTCAGTAAAAAATTTCCTTGGATTGTGTTAGATATCTTGGAAGGTTATGGGAATGTCCTTAGTATAGTGTTTCATAGCTGTTTGCATAACCTGTTGTATTATATATAGTCTGAAATTAATGGGTTATATTTGGAAAAAATATATATTCCTTGATGGATTAATTAAGACTTTAAAATCTCTATTTTTAAAGCTTCGGGTTAGGAAAAGTGCATATATTGCCAGAAAGTTCTACCAAAATTGATTGAATTTAATATACTTCTGCAAAAGCTTGTGCTTAAATCAAATATATTTGCTAATGTAGTTTGTATATTAACAAACAGCTATTGGGATGTCCCTAAAGATGCAATAGTAGTTTTAGAACACTTCTTTGTTGGAAAACATGCTTTTTCAATTCAAAAAAGATTTTTCAAAATTCATGTCCAGCCAGTAAACATAAACATTATACAAATATATATATATATATATATATATATATATCTATATATTTATTTTTTTTTTTTTGAAAGATATGTGTGTGCACAGATTTGTTGTGGTGCATGTGTAGAACAAAGCAAAAAAAAAGGAAAGATAATGTGGCATTTTTTTCTTGGAGGAGTTTTGCTCTTGTTAAGTGCATATGAAGAGCATGACAAGAAACAGAATGTAACATCTTCACATTTGATTGCCGAAAACCCTTTCATATTGCACAGTCTCAGTGCAATAGAATTGTGTGATTCACTAGTGAATCCATTCTTAAATCATGAGCAGTAGCCAAAGTAGTCAAAAGACAAACCTGGATGGCATTCATTCAAATACTGCTATTGCACCGAAAGATGTATTTTCCAGTTCACTAGAAAAACATGCTAAACGTTAAATGAATCAAGGCTAGCTCGGTTCATTTACTTCTTAAAAGGTAGCCAAGATCTTTATTTTAATAAATGCTGCTTAATTATTATACAGTTTCAACAAGTATGGAAGATCACTGTTCCACTTTTAAGCAAATATTTTGAAGGGGAATTTATTATTTATGTTCAGAATTTGAAAAAGAGTATTATTGTTTAAACTCCAGTATTTTGAGATGGTGCGAGATATCATGTAATTGCAAACACAGCAAAGTAGCTGTATCCACCAGATTGCAACTTGGAAGTTCAAAAACTTGGATATGTGACTCAGTAGAGGGAAGAATAGAATATGGAGTGATTCAGTAGAAGGAAGAATAGAATATGGAGACTAATCCATTACAAAAGTTTGTGCAAGATTATCTCTACATTTTGAGCAAAAACTTTCAAATTTTGTAAATTTGATTCAGTTTAGAATTTGTAGAATATGTAGACTTCATTGCAAAATTGAGTACAGGGTTGATTTTTGCTTTTGCATAGAAACCTTCAACTCTTGTGAATTTGAGATTTCTCTTTCTCTCTCTAGCTATTGACAAAGTAAACATTCACCTGTCATTCCATTCCATTCCATTCTATTTCTCTTTTTTTTTTTTTTTTTTGAAGATGAAAATGAAAGTTACATATTTTGGATCACTTTATTTTGTCATTTCAGCTTTCTTTAGTTCTAGATTTTAAACTCATTCAAGAAACAACAATGATTGCGAACAGTGATCATGAAAAAAAATTAGAGAAAAAAAAAGGGCTGAATCACGTGTAATACCAGTTGGTACTCTAATAACCAGCTACTCTAGCTACCTGTCCTCACCTTGAATTTGATGATCATATCAGTCAAATGAGTTGGAAGGCACACTGATTATCTCATCTTTGCTGAGGATTTGAGATAATTCTGCATTTCAGTACTGGATAAGTATCACTACTTTTGGATGTGCATCAAGGCATCAAAAAGTAACCTGTCTATCCTCCTTTTTTTTAATTTAAATATATATGTGTTGATTTATATTTTGATATTTTCATAACTAAAAAAAGGATCCTAGCATTTGTCTGTTATTCTTTTTTCACTAAGTCAATCTTATTTTTTTTTTCTTTATATAGCTCTTCCCAATGTAGTTGTCCTTGTAAGTAAATTTTTGTACTCATCCTATGCCTCTATATTACTACCCTCTTAATCAAGCTCCAAAGTAATTATTTTTCTTAAAAGACATACAGATACCAATATTTACATACATACACACATATAACACAGATTAAAATATATGCTTCCTGTGCTTTAAAGGGTTGAGAAATCAATTTTCAATCTGCTGCTGCGTCATATTCAAGAATAGGAGTCACATCTGATCTGTATATTGTGATTTAAATTATTTTCCTATCCTGGCATTCATCAAATCATTTATAATTAATTTACACTTTCCTAAATATTTAAATTTTTTAAAAATAAAGTTTGATTAAAATAAATATAAATATTATCAGTTGTGATCTGTTCCACATTAAGATAATATTTAAGAGATACCATTAATAATGAATCCCTATATTTCTCATATACTTTTCTTCACTTTGCTGCATGCTTTATTGCCTGTCTCTGATTCCTTTCAATAGCTTTGGGAAAAAATATGAAAAATTAATTACTTGGAAGAGGGGTTCTATGTGATTGTTCATTATTATGTTAATGAATTGATCGACTCTACACTATTATATCACTTGGTAGATTAAGTAATTTATTATCAGGAACTCACTGTTTCCTGAAACAGTGAGTTCCCAAACAAGTAGCCATAAATAATTTAAGTGCTATTGAGGTTGTTCAATTCATTTAAAATTGTATCATTTTGATAATAATTACTTAATCTACCATGTAATATAATAGTGTAGAAGAGTCTATCAATTCATTAACATATTAATGAAAAATTAAATCAAAATAATATTTTGAGTAATGGATCAAATAGTAGTGTGCTGGGAAATAGTTACACTGCTGCTTAATATCTCACTGTAATAGGATAACCAAGAAAAGTTATATATACTAATTCTGTATTAAATAACTAATTATAAGAAAATCTCATTAATTCAAAACTGAAGAGTCTAAAAATTCATAGATAAGAATTATGTGGGTTTGAATAATCCAATATTGAATTCTGGCAAGAACTTTGCAAAAGTGGTGGAAGAAAGCTGAAATTTTAAATTCTGCATTCTGAATTTTCATACACAATAAAACTGGTTTCAATGTCTTATCTATGAAAAATACTGACAGGATATATACATATATGTGTACCATATCTTTTGTAACAAAGGAATTACCACATTGTGGCTTAAGCTGCCAAAGTACCATTAAACACTAAATCAAGTGACTAACTACTGTAAAAATTACTTATTTGGAATAATATAAAACTAATTAAAATTTAAAAATACAGTGCATTTATTACCAATGATAACATAGTAATAAATAAAGAGAAAAAGATGGTCATTGGGGTATGAATGCATCATCACAAAACAGCTATTGGATCTGTTGTTTCAGATAAATCATTGATCTGGATTGATGGGCCAACAGATAAAGGGATGAAAACACTAACAGGCTGACTGGAGAACAGGCCGAAAAGTTATATAGGCTGACAGAACAAATGACCAGACACATTGATAGAGCTGATATTGTGATAGTGTTCTTAATAACTTATGTTTACAGTCCAAGTGAAACCAGATTTATAGTGTACATGAGAGAGTACTAGAGCACCCACAATGTAGCATTTTTGTTTTAATGCTTATATCTGCAAACAAGAATGCCACTGATCAGATTATTATCACCACCTGTTTGGAACTGGTGTGTTTTGCCTGATCAAAACCACATTTAAGAAACATATGAGAGAACAGAGGGTACTTTTGAAGGATGTTTTTTAATTTTGATCTGCTTTCAAAAAACAAAATGGCCACTGCCCAGATCATAAGTTCTAATTTTTTATTGTTGTACTGTGTGCGTTGCAGTTCAACTGAAACCAAACTTATAGTATATATCAGGAGCTACACTAACAAGGTTGTGAATATTTCTATCTCCCACCAATATACAACATGAGCATCAATCAAGTTATGAGCACCACCTGTATAATAGTCATGTGTTTACACTCTGATCAAAATTTTCAGCACATATGAGGGTTATTAGGACACTCCAAGAGGGATGTTTTTTATTTCGATTCATCTTGAAACCATAGCTCATATCTGTTAGTCATATGTTTATATCTGATTGAAACGAGACTTACTGTAAATTTATTTATATATTTATTTATTTACCATATTTATTTCTATCTACCATATGGAAACAAGATGGCTCCCATTTGAATTATAAGTTGTAAATATCATATTTATTTCTATCTACCATCTGGAAACAAGATGGCCACCACTTGAATTATAAGTACCATTTATATGGAGTTTGCCTTTTATGGTCTGATTTCATTGGAATTTACAGTACATATGAAAGGTTACTTAGGTTCCCCTGAGGGTAGTATGTTTATTTCTATCCCCATCTTGAAAACAAACAAAAGAAATGATTTTTGAGTCAGTTTCATAAATCTTACATCACCTTTTAACAATTTCACCCATAAACTAATTATTCTTTAATAATATTTCTGTTAAGTTCTCTTTCATATGTTTATTCATTTCCTAAACTATCATTGACATCCTTTTTATCCTGTTTTTTAATTTTATTTGGCTGCTGATAAATCCTGAAAAAGATTCAGAAATGTTACCTGTGATTTAATTAGTTTAGTCAAAGATGTACTGGGTGTTGTTTATTTTGGTAATTACCATTTCAAATACATCAATGTGAAATAAAACTAATTTATCAAATTCTTTTGAAATCTTTTTTTTTTTTTTCTTTTTCAATAATTAAAAAAATATATATTATAACGTATCCCATTCACTCAAATTAGTGACAAGTTGTATGCAGACTGAAAATTTACCTTCTATGGTAATATGACCTTCACAGATACACTTGACTCCTGAGTACTTTGACCTTTCCCCTAACGGTACTGGACCAAAAATTTTGATCCCTTCTTGCTCTTCCTCCTCCTCCAGAGAAAAGATAAGGATCATATTTGGATTGTTTTTCTTTTTTTATATACTGAAAATTGTCAAATAAAGATAGGAGTAACTCCATAAAAACTATCTGAAGAAAAACGTTGATAGGGAAAAGGATGTGATGCAAAAAGAGACACTGAGAAGCTGAGAATAATTTCTTATAATTCTGGTTGTGGTCCTGTCATTATGCCCATCTTTGTAACTGAAGTGTATGATTGGGCTTGACATTCTATATGCAACCAGTGATATTCCATCAGAAATGCTTACAAGCATACCACAATAATATGGACATAATATTACTTTTTAATATTCTTAATTTTTTTTTTTTTTATTTCATTCATCATTACAAAAACCAAATAAACAAAATATTGTATAAAATCCTAAATTATATATTATTATATAGTTTTTTTTCTTTTCATAAAATTCTTATTGATAGCTTTATCCCATTGTCATTATCAGCCCATTGAGATTGTTGGCCCTTTGTCCAGTTAGCCCATTAGCATTGTCGTCCTTTGTCCAGGATTATAAATTATCCATTTCTTCCCCCCCCCATGCACTAGGTCTGATGTGAGGACAGGATATGAACAGAGCTTCCTGTTTTTAGTGCAGTTTTGATAATATTCATGTTCATTTGGATCAGATTATGAGTTACTGGAGGGCTATGGAGGTCTTTTTCTTTGGTTGTTTTCACTATTCAAGAATTACCCTTATAATTTCTCCCAAGTTCATAAATCAAGATTTGACAAAATTTTTATTCATGTCATTTCTATGGTCAATTTCACGATTGTAAAGGCTGCAGGGTTGTATTTCAGTACAGACATTGAAATAGTTTGAAATCTGTATGCATTCAATTTCCATTTTGAGGATACTTTTGTCCCTCCAGTGATGGCAGTTAATCTGCCATTTCATTAAAAAAAACTGAAGTCCCATTATGATAGCTGATTCAAGACCTCTACTGTTTCATGTATGCTGATTTGCAAATAATGTCAAAACTCAGGGAACAGCCAAGCAGTGTACAGAATAAAAACTTCTAATTAAAAACATAACAAAGCTTATATGTACCTTTAACTCCCAATACTGGACTTTGCCCTACATAGCAGAACAGTGGGCTGAAGAATTATATTGGTATTGAAATAATTTGAAAACAGGTACAGGTATTGAAATAATTTGAAAACTTATGCATGCGTATTCAGTTTCCGTCTTTGAGAATGCTTTTGGTCCCAGTGATGGCAGCCAAAAGCCAGTCATACTTGGAGGAACCAAATGATCAGTGGTTAATTTGTTTTAAATTTATTTTCCTTGATACATGGTTTTGGGTCATCCATTGGTTTTCATTTAGTTCTAGAGCTGCCATCACTGGGACCTAAATTCTGTAGGTTTTTCTAGTTTAGTAAGACTTTGTGAAGTCCTAATCTGTTGAAAACTGAATAGAACTTGCTTAAAGCTATGCAAGAAACTCATTACATTAGTCAAAAATAATCTCCCATTCTCATTAATACATTTTTACCTATAACTTTCACCTTTAATCCCAGAATAAATTAAATTAAATGTGATGGCATTAATCTCTAATTACAATAGGAACATTTTTGACTGACTATAAACTTTGATGTCATGGGAACTAGAAGTCATACATTTTATGATATAAATCAAGAAAGCAATTATTAATTTAAATAGACTTAGACTAACAATCTGTTCCGATTAATACTGATTTTTTAAAATTTCCTTGTTGAATTGTACATTTTAGAATTAATTAATAAAAATGGCTAAGAATATAAATGTAGCATATCTTTTTAATACTATTAACTGAATTAACATACAATTGACCTACAGAGATAGTCAATATATGAATCCTTCCAAATTAAAGTAAGGAAAGATATAATGGCTAAGTACAAGAAGAGGTAAAACAAACTGTGCTGTGGCAAATTCATTCATCACGGTTAATGAATTGGCTCACTGCCAGTTCACTCACCGAGTAGCCACTGCAAACTCCACTATGGCAATGTCTGTAGTGCACTACGGTGGCTACATGGTGAATGCATCAGCAGTGAGCTCATGTATTTGGCTATTTATTTTCATTTCATACTATAGCCAATTTCCATAACCTAACGGTACATAAAAGTATTATTGTATCAGTTAGTTTAACGAAATTTGCATAAGGAAAAGTCCACAATTCAGAAATTCACTATGTAGCCATCACAGCACACCACAGATATTACCACAGCACACTATAGACATTGCCGTAATGTGGTTTGCAGTGGCTACACGTAGAATGCATTGGCAGTGAGCTACAGATTTTGGTGTGGTGCAGTTTGTTTTTTCTCTTCTTGTACTTAGCCATGGAATATATTATTAGTGGGGGCCTGGTGCCTAGAGGAAAGGGACCCAAAAATAGTATTACTTTGCATGATATTTTGATTACAGTAGACTTTTTATTTTACTATAGAATATGTTCATACTCTGAGTTCAAGACACTTAGTATTTTTCCAAGATTTGAGGTAATCTTTTGAATGGTTTCTTCTACTAGTATTTAATATAAAACACATTTTCCTATAGAGCTTGCAGAGTACTTGGTAAAGAATGCAAAAAAAAAAAAAAAAAAAAATTTTCCTTGATAACCACCCTTAAGGCAAAGGTGGTGTTAGATACAGTCAGTGAGCTGGATACAGTTGGTCAGTTCACCTTCAAATGGAGATGGTGGCCAAAGTATTACCACAGTAAATGCAGGGTCAACTTTGCCATATGGAAATATGCACCATCTTGTTGAAATAACTGCCTTTTGAAATGCAAGTTACTGGAGTGACAAAATCATTTGAGTTCATCATTGAAACTGATCACAGTGATACTGATATAACACACATGACCATAATCATCCTCAATGGTACTGATTAGTAATACTGTGTTGTCATATTTTTCTATGCAAGAGCCTCTCACTTAGCTGCTGGAATCCTAGAAAATATGCTATTTGTTAATGAATCTCAACAACTACATGACATTCATGAGAAAATAAAATGCTTTTCTCACAAATGTCATATGTAGTTCAGAGTTTTCTTCTTTTTAAAGAAAATTCTCATTTTCAGAATATATTACTAAGGCTCACAAGAAATACACTTTCTCCTGTTTCTTATTTTCATGTAACTCATGAGCCACTTAGATCTAATATGAAAAGTACTAGCATATGCACCATTCTGTTAAGGGAATGGTTCATGTACACTGCTTATTTTCATGTTTCAATTCTTTCATGATATAGTGATGACTTTTCATTGTTGAATTTCATCAAAGACCACTCTCACAAACTTGTCATCTCCCCAAGCAGCCTATGTGCTGTCTCAACACACTGTCTGTTTGAAAACTTTCATCTGCACTGCATGCACTGATCCATTTAAAGATTTCTATGAACACCCAGACAGTGAAATGAATTCCAATCTTCAACCAGCAACTCTAAATCAGCTTGGTGCAATAGCAAAAAAATGAGAAAATTTAATGCCAAACGATCAGTTTTGGAATTTAATGTGAAAAGCTAATTTAAAACAGGAAAGAATTTTATTGCATGTCATTTATAGTTTACTTCAACCTAATTGTCAACCTATCCAAATATTCCTTACTGGCCCTGCTGGCTGTGGCAAGACGTTTGTCATTCAATTATTGATGGAAGTTTATAATCATTTTACTAGCACCGATAATTTCTGTAATATTTATATAACTTGTGCTTCTACTGGAAAAGCTGCTGTAGCTATTACTGTGGTATTACTGTGCATGCGGCATTGAAAATTTCAATATTGAAGAATTTACCTGTCTTATGAAGTTACCCAACAATATCATACTCTTTTGAAATATGTACGTGTTTTAATTATCGACGAAGTTAGTATGACTGGAGCTGAACTTTTATCTCAGATTGATGCTTGCTTGCGACAAATTACAGGCTGTGTGGATCATAATTTTGGTGGATTAGATATTTTTTTGATTGGTGATTTGCATCAGTTGCCTGCCTCCCTCCCTTACGAGCAATGCCTGTTTATAAACAGATTAAGCAATGCATCGCAGGTCCCTCTCTTTGGCATGGGTTACAACATTATGAACTTGACCAAGTGATGAGACAGTCAAATTCAGAATTCTCAAGAGTAGTGACTAAAATCAGAAATGGTCTTCAGTTAACCGATGCTGAACAGAAACTTATCAAGTCAAGATTTGTGAGCAAAGAAGAAGCGGACAATTTGTGTGCTTGTGTTTGTTTATATTTGAAAAATAAATCTGTGAATGATTATAACAATCCTGTGTTAAATTCGTCTTCAGATACCATTATGTCGATTACTCAAGACATATTTGTTGGGTGCAGAACATGAGGCTCGTTCGACAAAAACTTCATAAAATGACAGTATTAGACACTGGTGGATTACCATATGAACTTTCTTTACTTATTGGCAAACCACACTTGATAACCACTAATATTGACGTGTCCAATGGTCGAGCTAACAGCACTTTAGGAAAATTGGCATGTACTGAGTATGACAAAGAGACTAATTCTATTAAACATCTTTTGGTTTAAATTTCCAGGATCACCTGCTGTGGGTTGACTTGCTAGAACGAAGGCTCATCAGTTTGCCATGGCTCGAGAAATCAATTTAGAAGCTGTGCTGATTGCAAGAAGTACGAGTATATTTCACTGAATAACAACAAAATGATCTTAGCTAAACAAAATCATTTCCCACTAATACCAGCTTGTGCCATTACCATCGTAAATCTCAGGGAGGTACTTTTGATTCCGTAGTTTACAAATATGAGAAATGTCATGAACAACAACTAGTTTATGTTGCATTATCTCGAGTTACTGATATCAGTGGTCTTTACATTATTGCTGCAAATGGAGAAAAGAAATTTTATCATGGGCTGACAAACACTACATCCACTCCTGCACTTCAAGCTGAAATAACCAGGTTTTCGAGTAATTCTCTACTTACCATGCAAGATACTTTATAAATGAGTTTATCAGTAAATGACAAGATCGATCTTTCCATTCTAACATTAAATTGTCAAAGTTTACATGCTCACAGTGATGATCTCACTGATTCAATCACCCAACCATCCAATTTACTTCTGCTTTCTGAAACATGACTATATAACGACGAAGAAGTAAGCATACCAACTTCAATTGTGTCATTCAGTTTGAATGAGAAGATCAATAAGCTGGCGGTGTAGCAGTTTATCAAAAGAGAGAAAATCATACTCGTGTTGTTACTCCTCATATGGAAGTGATTTATGGACAGACTGTTGGAACATCAGTGAGTGTTCAACCTGTTGGAGACATTTGTGTGGCTGAATGCCTTCTTCCTGATGGTCAAATGATATTGTTGGTAGTCATTTACATTTCACCTGACCAAAAGATTGAACACGTCATGGAATGCATTAATTTTGTTTTACTTCCTTACATGATTGAAGAAGCTGAACTGCTACAACAATTTTCTCACAAACAATATGACCGAATCCGATAGTGGAAATTTCAACATTAATTTTTGCAGATTCTTTTCATTCCTAAAACCCTTTAACCTCTTCCAAGCCAAGGATGTTTTCACATAAAACATCTTTCATGCATACAGGATATGCACGCGTTTGTTTTTTATTCAAAATAGGTAATAGGTGAAAGTTCGACGGTGCTACATCTGGTGAATATGTGATAGTCCAAGATTTCAGAGCCATACTCATGCAGTGCAACCATGACAGTGATAGGCTTGTGAGTGGGTGCATTGTCCTGGTGGAACAAGACCCTTTTGCTGAGCTTTCCTCAATGTTTGTCACTGATGTTTTCATGCAAATGCCTCATAAGGTCTGCTTAATATGCTCCTGTGACTGTCTGACCTTTCTGCTAGCAAAACTCCACTGGCGTCCCAAAAACTGATACTATCTCCTTGTCGGCAAACGGAATGGATAGCTTTCTTTAGAGGAGGAGAATAACTGTTTCCACTGTTTAGACTGTTCCTTTGTCTCTGGTTGAAAGTGATGGGCCCATGTCCATGGTCACAAATCTTGCAAGGAAATTTGCTGGATCGGCTTGAAAATGATGCAAACATTCACTTTACAATTCTCGTGCATTTTTGTTCTGCTGCCAACAACTTTGGGACCCATCATGCTGACACCTTTTTCATAGCGAGAACCACTGTTATTATGTGGTACACACATTCAGATGAGATGCTCAAGATGCTGGCAATGTACTGACCTGTCACTCGTCGATCACTTATCACCTGATTATGTACACTGTTAACTTCTGAAGTGCATGGACATTGTGGGTCATCTTCCTGACTATCCCTCCCTCATTTTTA
The DNA here is from genome assembly GCF_048544385.1 of Mastigoproctus giganteus. Classification (NCBI taxonomy): domain Eukaryota; kingdom Metazoa; phylum Arthropoda; class Arachnida; order Uropygi; family Thelyphonidae; genus Mastigoproctus; species Mastigoproctus giganteus. The sequence goes on along the minus strand of NC_143578.1, from coordinate 46,644,405 downwards.
TTCTGCTACCCACTTCTAACCATGAATTAAGAATGGACATCCTCTCCAGTGTTGTAATCATATTTTCATGAATTGCCTTTGGCATAAGCCCTATTTTTTGCAAATATTGGATAACTGTACAGTGACTGTTTCTGTCTGTGTTTCCTCATTCACATAACTCTGTTAGCTTCAGGACTTGTAATTAAAAAAAAGCATTGAAACTGCATAAAAGTTGGTGGTGGGTTACTATTTGAAGTGTTATACATTAAGTACAGAAAATTTTTAACACTGTACCACTACCCTTTCATACTCAAGCTATGAACGTTTCAAATCCAGTCCTCAGTTCAGTCACACATTTCAGTGTCATAATTCAAATTGTATATAGAAACTGGAAATAACGATTATGCTTTATGATCAACTCAAACCTGTCTTCCTTCACCACATTGTTTAAAATGTTGAAAAAGTGGATCTTAAAATTTTTTTCTCAACCACTCCACTTTCATGCTTTTTCAGAAGTGAATACATGTGCTCAAATTTTGGTTAAGTGTTCAATTCAGTTGCCAACCATATTTTGCATTAGATGCCTTTTAAATTTAAATGCCTTTTTGCTAAAAAGGCATTTAAAAGTTAAAAAGGCCTCTTAATCCGGTATTCACGATAAAGTTAAAATTCTGTTTAATCCGGACAAATGGAAAACAAATATTTTGAGGTAGAACCTTTTATTAAGGTAAACTAAAGCAAAAACAAACAAATCAATATAGAAGCTTTCAAGTCAAGGAGACTCTTCATCAGTTGAAATATGTTAGTATGAAAACAAAAAATGCCCAGTCATGGTCATGTGAAGTGTGGCACAAGTGCAAGCAACAATTACTGGTTGGAGCTAGACATTTATAGCTGTGATTGCAAAGCACATACATGGCGTGCATGCCAAAGTTCATCACACTGGAAGATAACTGCCTCCATAATAGGATGAATATGTGCTCCTTTATTTTGATTAAAAGTACCATGGCAACATGATATGTGGAGTGATTCTAGTCACAATCGATGGTGGTAATTTTGCGAGTGGTTGATAACTTCAATGTCTCTGCGTGGGTCAAGATCAAGTTGAGATGACTGATAATGCTCTGCAACTGCCGAGTGCTCCGAATCAGCAGACCAGATTGCCCTCTCATGTTCTGAGATCCGGTCTTGGAGTCTTCTGTTAGATTCCCCAATGTAGCAACCACTGCAGTCACGGCAAGAAATGCGATACACCCAGCCGCTCCTTAACAGGGAAGTGATTGGCGTTTTCACTCTCACAGCTCTTCCATGGCAATATTCGCCATGGAAGACATATTCGCAGCTCTCGGCTTGTGTTTGACCGGTGGTATGGTCATGTTCGGTGACTCCCTGTTTAGCTCTGTCATGCTGAGCTGAATATTGCCATGGAAGAGCTGGAGGACGGCACATTCTCAAATTTGCCAGATCCAATCACCTTCTGGTGTCACAATGTCAGTGATGTATTTGTAATCATCCCCCAGGGCTCGGAAGACCGACTTCTACAACACCTCAACTCTCTGTTGCCCTTTATCTAGTTCACCATTGAACTGGATAAAGGGCAACAGAGAGTTGAGGATGTTCTAGTTCGACATGAGGGCACTCATTTAGGAACCTTGGTCTACTGTAAACCAATGTGTGCTGGCCAATTCACTAACTAAAGATCGACATGCGGCCACAGCCAGCTTCTCAATACCACGCGCCCCCTTTACACCCATGCCTGGACCCATTCCAGTTCCACAGAAGAGACAATGATGAGGTTATGAGAGTAAATATGGATCTGTCCAAATATGGCTACCCTACCTATGCCCTAGACCAGTGGTCTCCAAACTTTTTTGGTCATGCACCCTTATTTTACTTAAAAGGACCAGTGTGCACCACAGAATAAAAAATTTTAAATATAGAAGGTAAATATTTTTTATTTATTTATAAATCATTTACATGGAAGGCATTATATCTAAAATCACATGTAATTTTAAAAAACCACAAATAAAAAATACAAAACAAAATTAAAATTGAAGTTCAAGCACAAAATGATTATGAAATCATTAATGTAACAAGTGTAGTAAATGTAATGTAATACTATTTGTTTTATTTATAAATAATTTACATGGTATGCATTATATCTAGAATCACATATAATTTGAAAGATCACAATCTAATTCGATGCAAAAATACAAAACAAAATGAAATTGAAATTAAAGTACAAAGTGGTATAAATCAAATCAACAGCATTTTTTAGTGGGAACAATGTGCTTGAATATTTTTCATTATTGCTCTGTACCTTGGTTTCATATTTTGAGACACAACTACCCGAAAATCTGGTTCCAAGTTAAGTTTATCTCTAAATGTGGTTTTAATAATAGTCATTGCAGAGAAAGTCACCTCACATAGGTACATTGATCCAAATGGAAGGATTGCATCATTCGCTCTGCTTACCAAATCACCCCGTGGATCATCTCGTGCACCTCTAGGGGTGCTCGCACCCCACTTTGGAGACCACTGCCCTAGTCAAATGTGATCTGCAGCCCGTGTGCTCACAGCACACCCTAGGGCCTCCCACAATGATAACACAATCTCGACCGCCTTTATCTCCTATTACCCTGGTGTATCGCAATGCCTGTCTAAAATCCTGCATGTCCACCAGGTAAAATGTTTACAGCTACCTGGAAAAAAACTGTGATCCCTCCTTTCGAGAGTGAAAATGCCAATCCCCTCCCTGTTACAGAGTGGCTCGGTATATTGCATTTCTTGCCATGACTGTGGTGGTTGTTACACTGGGGAATCTAATGGAAGACTCCGAGACCGGATCTCAGAACATGAGAGGGCAATCCAGTCTGCTGATTCAGAGTACTCAGCAGTTGCAGAGCATTAATGGTCATCTCAACACAATCTTGACCCATGCCGAGAAATCAAAGTCGTTGAAGTCATTGTGGCTAGAATCACTCCACATATCGTGTTGTCATGGTGCTTTTAATCAAAATAAAGGAGCACGTATTCATCCTATTATGGAGGCCGTTATCCTCCATTGTGATGAACATTGGCATGCATCCCATATGCACTTTGCAATCACAGCTACAAACGTCTAGCTCCAACCAGTAATTGTTGCTTGCACTCATGGCACACTTCATATGACCACGACTGGGCATTCTTTATTTTCGTTCTAACATATTTCAGCTGATGAAGAGTCTCCTTGACTTGAAAGCTTCTTTATTAATTTGTTTGTTTTTGCTTTAGTTTACCTTATTAAAAGGTTGTACCTCAACATATTTGTTTTCCGTTTGTCGGATTAAACAGAATTAACTTTAAGGCATTCAAATTTATCACCTATTTTGCAATTTTAAAAGTATTTAATTAATTCTGAAAGCAGGGACACAACTTGTGACATATTCAAATTGACCTATTAGAAGTCTTTGCTTGTGGTTTATTTGGCTAAGAATGTCATACAAAACAATTACACAGCACAAATATTTTTTAATAGTTTTTCCAGCAGGAAAAATTTCACACCCTAATTCTCTATATAGAATTACTTTTATAGTAATAAAATAGAAAGGGGTGGGGTCATGCTTATTATCAAGAGCAGCCTGAGTGTGAAAAGAGCTTTCGCTGAGTCAGAAGTTACGTCTGCCGGCATAGAATCTGTGTGGTATGATTTAGTTGGAAGCAAAGGTATAACGAGAGGCTCTACATGCAAATGGAATGGATAAGCAAGTGCGAATATCTTATTATGGATGACTTCAATCTGCCCTTAATTGATTGGAATAAGTGGGAGGGAAACTCACCATGGGGAACAAAATTTTTAAATAAATTAAATGATTATTATTTGTACCAGCACATTAGAGAAAATACTAGGAATGAGAATATTCTTGAACCTCATCATTGCTCACGAATCAGATGATGTCACAGGGCTTAAAATACAGGAATCATTGGCAGGTAGTGATCACGTAATCATTGGTTGGAAAATGAAAAAAGATGTTGCAGTAGGTAAAGGCACAGGTTTTAATTTCAGAAGAGGGACTATGACAGTTTAAGGTACTATATAGCATCTATTAATTGAGAAGATTGCAAAGAGAGGGAGAGTACATTTCAACTATAGAAATGTTAGGCAAAAATCACAGAAACCATGAATGTATATATACCATTAAGAATATATTGCAAGAGGAGGATGCTGAAATGGGTGAATACAGAGTTGGCCAGTCTAATAGAACAGAAAAAAGATAACATGGGAAAGTCACAGAGTGATGTAAAGTACTGAAGCCTATAAGCTACAAGTTGATCTATAACAATACCACAAATAGGGTTAGGGAGGCAAAGGCTGAGTATGAGAAAGCACTAGCTAAGAAAGCAAAGAATGGGAACAAGGAATTTTTCATGTATGTGAATACAAAGAATGAAAAAACAAATCAGATAAGATTGTGTTTAGACTTAGATAACCTAGCTGATGTTGCTGATGAACTGAAGGGGTACTTTGCATCGGCCTTTACTGACAAAAAAAAAAACCCTTCATGCTGAAGAGAGGCTGTGCAAGTGAGTTTGAGCCATATGAAATTAGTGATTTCAAAATTACTGATGTCTGTTTATTAGAAAAAATTTTTGAGCTTAAAGGCAAGTAAGGCTCCCAGCATATACCCAGTAATTTTGAGGAAGACAACCAGCAAGATTAATTATGAGGGCATCATTGGACTCGGGAGAGATTCCTTTGGATTGTAAAAGTGCCAATGTACCGCCAAGAGTGAAGTCAGTAACTACAGACCAGTTAGTCTGACTTTAGTGGTTGAGAAAGTCTTAGAAGCTATGATTAGGAGTGCAATCCAGGGACATTTAGAAATAAATGGCATTCTGAAGGACACACAACACAGTTTCCTTAAGGAAAAATTATGTTTAACTAACCAAGTAAGCTATTTTGACATAGTTACTCATGAGCTGGATGTAAGTTACAATTTCAACATAGTTTATTTGAATTTTTGCAAAACATTTGACCGAGTCTGTCATGAGAGGTTACTGTATAAGGTGGAACATTATTATTATTATTATTATTATTATTATTAATATCCATATGATGCAAGGAAGCCTGAGGTTTATGCTGCACCAGGAAAAAAAAAAAACGTTCCCGACTAACCCTGAGAGAGAGAGAGAGAGAGAGAGAGAGTGTCAAAAGTAGAAGGGAATCACCAAGAATGAGAAGAATGATGATATCCAGCTCAGGACCCTGGGTGTGCCAAGCCCATACTCACCAGATGTGAGCCCCCGGGTGTGCCAAGCCCATACTCACCAGATGTGAGCCCCCGGGGATAATGTTGGGATTACTGGAAAGATTCTAGGGTAGTTGCAGGGCAGAAGGTTGTGAACAATGGATATTTTTCAGATTGGTGTAATATCAGAAATGGAGTCCTCCCCCCAAGGATCGGTTCTCGGACCACTGTTGTTTCTGATTTTCATAAATGACATCGACGAAGGAATAATTTGCAATAAATTGGGCGAATCATTAATGACCAATGCCAAGCAGCACTCCTTCTGATAACTTGAACAGGTTTCAGTAATGATTAGAAAAGTGGTAGCAGTGTTTTAATGGAGCAAAATTCAAAATATTACACTTTGGAAATAGCAACCCCAATAAATTATACACTTGATGAGGTTGAATTAAAAACTGTAAAGGAAGAAAGGGATCTGGGAGTTACAATACAGATAAGCCTCTGGTGTTCTATCGATGATTTATCAAACGTTATCCTGTAGAGATAGGGAGGTCATAATCCCACTGTGGAATACTGTGTCCAAGTTTGGAGAACTTATCTGAAAAAAAAGACATTGCATTTCTTGAAAGGGTCCAAAGACTGGCATCTCACATGGTGAGATTGGCAAAAGGGTGATTTCAGAATTACTGATGACTGTTTATTAGAAAAACTTTTGGGATTAAAGGCAAGTATGGTTCCCATAAGAGTAAAGATTTTGATTATGTGGGCAACAGAGCTTGGCAGCCAGATACCTTAGAGGGGACCTGATTGAGGTTTATAAGGCTCTGAGAGGAGTTAGCAAAATGACTGAAGGCAGAATTTTCACTGTTTTAAAGAATTCCAGAACGAGGGTCATAAATTCAAATTACATAGGATGAGGTTTAGACTAGAATTGAAGAAGTTTTCTTTTAGCCAGTGAGTTGTTGACTACTGGAACAAGTTGTCTCTGCAGATAGCTAAGCTAACAGTTGGAAGGAATTCAAAGATCAACTGAATAGTTATCTACATGAACAGGGAAGTGCATAGTTTGTATTTTCTTATCTACTCGTTTTTTTTTTTTTTGGCCAGTGCAGTGAAAGCCTGTAGCTTCCTTGCACTATATGGCTATACTGATAATTATACTGTGGAAAGTCTTGTAGGCAGCATGGCTGCAAATCCTTACAGCCATCATCAGACATCTAGTGGAGTCAGTACCTAAGTGATCTGCTATTATGTGTAAACAGTCGCCCAACAGAGTATTAGGCAGGTGGTTATGATTCAGTGATCACTGAGTGTGTGTATATAATAATATACACACACTAATAATATACACATAAAAATAATAATACTGTGTATATATATATATATATATATATATATATATATAATTATACAAATATGCTCTGGTCTTGCCGTACTGCTGGCATTATTTTATTTTTATTTTAATCCTTATTCTAATTTATATATATATATATATTTATATATATATATATATATAAAACAGGAAAAATAATAATAATAAAATTTATGCAACACGCAACATGCAGAGGATTATGCTATTATGCTGCTGCTGATGCTTGCTTTACCAATTTTATTATTTTTTACTTTTTATTTTAACTATTTTTACTTGTTAATTAGTTTGTTACATATATATATATATATATATATATACACTGCAGCCATTATCAATCCACTGCAGGATGGAAGCCTCCTCAACAATTCATGCTGAGGGAAATGGACCATAACTGCCATATACATACACACACACTGGTTTACAAAATAGTTTAAAGAAAGTGCATCACCTAGGAATTTCACGCTTCTAACACTTTTTTGTGATGATATGTTACATTAATAACTAGCATCACAAATAGAAATATAAACAAAACATATTTATTAATAGTTAAGGCAAAACTAAGTAATATTTGACAGGTGCTCTCAAAATATTCCAAAATGAGCATTTGCAACCTTTATACAACGGTTTTGGCAAACACAACAATTATGGCTGAATTGTTATCAGAAGCCCTCAGTTTTCTTCAGTTTATCATTTTAAATGGAAAACAAAATGAAAAGTTCACCAGGTGCAAACTAATACATGTATTTAGTTGAACTGCCTCTGGCCCTGATGACAGTAGCACACCGTTGAGACATTGACAAGATCAATTTCTGAAGATAATAAGCTGATAGTTCATGATTCCAAACACTAATTATGGCTTCCTGAAGTTCAAGAAGGGTCTTTGGTTCCTTTCTGGCAACTACGGATTCCGCACAATGCCAACAGTTCTGTATAGGATTCAGATCCAGGCTGTTTCCTGGCCAGCTTAGAGTCGTAATGGACCATTCTTCCAACCATTTTTTCGCCTGTAACAATGTAAACACATTACTGTTGAACCTCTAATGCAGAAATGAAGCTAAAGTAACTACAGAAGTGCCTACTTACACTTTTAGCCCGATGACAAGGAGCAGAGTCATCCTGAAAGATACAGTTACTTGGCAGGTTGAAATGGTCTAATGGTTGGCAGCAATTTGCCTTCCAATATAGCCAGGTAACCATTGGCATTTATGGAACCATTTATAAACTGCAGGTGACCTACTGTGCGATAAGAAATGCACCCCCATATCATTTGGCTGGTAGGGAATTTCACTGTAGACACCATACAGTCTGGATGGTATTCTTCACCACATCTACGGCGAATCGTTTGTCTCCCGTCAGAGCCATGCAGGTTGAATTTCTTCTCATCCAAGAAAATAACTGACTTCCACTGCTTGGGGGGTCGGTCCACTTGATATGCTCCTTACACCAAATTAATCGGGCTTTTTACATTTTTTGTGTGAGGAGGGACTTCTTCTTAGGACGATGGGCTACAAGTCCATTTTTGAAGAGGCATTTTCTGACTGTTACTGCACTTGCTACCACTCCTGCATGTTCTTCCCATTCTCTTTTCAGGTCAGACAAAGAAGCTTTATGGTTTTTAAAGCATAAGCACTTCAAAACACAGTCTTGTTTTGGCGTAGAGACTCATTTGCATCCGGTTCCTTTTTTCCTATCAGCAGAACCAGTATTCTTGAGTTTAGAAAGAAATCTACTCACTGTCGGCTGATTACAAAACACTCTATAGGCAATATAATGGGAAGAACATCCTTCCTCACGTAAAGCAACAATAGCACTCTTTCTTCATGGCTTCTTTTTCATCAACTGCACGTAACTTGCCATCCTGACACAAGCAAGGAATGACTGCAACTCTTGCAGAGTGTGCTTATACAGTCAGTCCTCATATAGCACGATAGTTGTGTTCCTAGACACCCTCGTGCAAAGCAAAATCGTGCAATATAAACAAGCCCTATGGGAAAAATAGGGTTAGGTGCCGGCCACCCAAGATTGAACACACATTTTTAACCAAAACATTACCAAACACAATAAATAATCTTAAAAAAAAACTTACGTATTTTATTACGACTATTACATAATAAAATTTATTATTGCTAATGCTTTTGCTTCTATCGTAAGCAAACTTGTTTTTTTTTTTGATTTTCTATCCAAACAGATGACAGCCATTCCATCTCTTCCAATTCTTTGTGTCTTAATCTAATGGATTTTAATTACACTTTGAGTTGTTCCTGCTGTGAAAGTTGTTTTTATTTTCTCTGCATTCTTTGTAATTCTCAGCGTTGCCTCATTTAGGTCTGCAGCACGTGCAATATCACATGGTCTTTCATTTCGCTCAAAGCGTTTCACAATTTCATATTTTTTCTCTATTGACAGAGGCGGACTGCCATAAGCCTTACCGGGAAAACCCCGGTGGGCCGGAGGCCGGTGTGATTTTGGCCATAAAAGCTAGTGTGAGGCCACTACAAATTTTCCCGGATAAGAATTTTTGACCCAGTCCGCCTCTGTTTATTGATATTGCTTTTCTTTTTCTCTCTGAATCTGCAGTGTCTTCACAAGGATGCTTCCTTTTCACACCTTTTAAGTATTTTATTGATTTTTAGGGAATAAAGCACAATTACAAAACGAGACATGCTTGATACACATAAACAAAACTGCACGCGTGTAGCAACTGAATAAACAACACCGTAAAGGCAGAGATACACTAGTAACACCTCACATTTTACTAAAGCACATTTCTGGGGGTTACTACCATAATACAATTAAAACAATTTCCAGTTGTGTTCCTGCTAGTGGAATCTGTTATAACCTGGTAGTAAACTCGATCTGATTGCATTTGCGATTATACCAATAGCTGGAATTGTGTTGGTTTTTACGTTATTATGGTGAAATGTGTTTCCCCTTCACTGATATAAAACACATAAATACATTTTCAGAATCTTCTCTTCATTCCTATCGTGTTGCGTTCAGTTGGGGTGAATCTGCGTTCGACTGTCATTTCTTGTAAATACAAAGGCGAATCGTGCATAAGCGAATTCGGTTCGTGTTATAAAAGATATCGTTCCCCTATTTATAAATCATGTATGATCGAATTTGTGTAATGTAAACACGTGTTATACGAGGACTGACTGTATAGCTGAAAGTAACAGCTGATGCAATATTATGTCATCACCTACACATGTCAATCTTATCTGATGCAATTTGTAAGGAATATTGCCATATATAGTCTGTCCTCGTATAGCACAATAGTTGTGTTCTTAGAAACCCTCGTGCAATGCAAAATCGTGCAATATAGACAACAGGCCCTATGGGAAAAGTGGGGTTAGGTGCCGATCACCCAAGATTGAACACATTTGGAATCAAAACATTACCAAACACAATAAATAATCGGGTAATTTTAATCGTTATAAAATACTTACGTATTTTATAACGATTAAAATACGTAATAAAAAATAATATTATATTTTTTTATTATAATATAATAAATAATAAAAAATATTTATTTTTTATTTAAATAATAAAAATTTATTAATAAAATAGTAAAAAATTTATTATATTAAATAGTAAAAAATTTATTATATTAAATAAAATAGTCGTAATAAAATACTTACGTATTTTATAATACGTAAGTATAAATTATAATACGTAAGTCGTAATAAAATGCTTACGTATTTTATTACGACTATTACATAATAAAATATTGCTAATGATTTTGCTTCTATCGTAAGCAAACTTGTTTTTTGTTTGATTTTCTATCCAAACAGATGACAGCCGTTCCGTCTCTTCCAATTCTTTGTGTCTTAATCTAATGGATTTTAATTACACTTTGTGTTGTTCCTGCTATGAAAGTTGTTTTTATTTTCTCTGCATTCTTTGTAATTCTCGGCGATGCCTCATTTAGGTCTGTAGCACGTGCAATATCACATGGTCTTTCATTTCGCTCAAAGCATTTCACAATTTCATATTTTTTTCTCTATCGACAGAGGCGGACTGGCCATAAGCCTTACCCAGGAAATCCTGGTGGGCTGGGGAGGCCGGTGTGATTTGGGCCATAAACCGTAGTATGAGGCCACTATAAATTTTCCTGGGTAAGAATTTTTGACCCAGTCCGCCTCTGTTTATCGATATTGCTTTTTTTTTTTTTTCTCTCTCTGAATCTGCAGTGTCTTCGCCAGGACGCTTCCTTTTCACACCTTTTAAGTATTTTACTCATTTTTAGGGAATAAAGCGCAATTACAAAACGAGGAGGCACGCTTGATACATATAAACAAAGCTGCATCCGTGTAGCAACTGAATAAACAACACCGTAAAGGCCGAGATACACTATTAACACCTCACATTTTACTAAAGTACATTTCTGGGGATTACTACCATAAAACAATAAAAACAATTTCCAGTTGCGTTTCTGCTAGTAGAATCTGTTATAAACTGGTAGTAAACTCGATCTAATTGTATTTGCGATTATATCGATAGCTGGAATTGTGTTGGTTTTTACGTTATTATGGTGAAATACGTTTCCCCTTCACTGATATAAAAAACATAAATACATTTTCAGAATCTTCTCTTCATTCCTATCGTGTTGCATTTGGTTGGGGTGATTCTGCGTTCGACTGCCATTTCTTGTAAACACAAAGGCGAATCGTGCATAAGCGAATTCGGTTCGTGTTATATAAGATATCGTTCCCCTATTTATAAATCGTGTATGATCGAATTCGTGTAATGTAAACACGTGTTATACGAGGACCGACTGTACTTACATTATTCGGATGACAATTACAATTTTAAGGGCTGATGCACTTTCTTTGAACACCAGTGTGTGTATATATATATATATGCATATTATAATAAATATAAATGTGCAAGTATGAGTTACACAGAAAGCCAAAAGCCAAAAAAGAATAATAGTGAATCATAAATGAAATATTTTAAAGGAAGTGACCTGTAAAATAAATAAATTAAATTGGCATGTTAAATAAAATAAAATTAAATTAAAAAAAAAAAAAAAAATATATATATATATATACAGGGTGTCTCAAAAATATTGGTACAAACATTTAGGGGAGGTAATTAACATCTAAAGGAATGTGATTCGCATGGGAACCCATAACCGGAAACGTCACCGTAAGTCAGTACACAGTGCTGTTCATCAGTTCACGAAAGGGAAAATTTCTGGTTTACTCATTCAAGCAGTAGTCGCCGCACGAAGAGCATGCATCAATATATGAACTGTGAGTTGGCAGTCATGCACCTGGTGTATGGATTAGCAGAGGGCAATGGATGAGCCGCTCAACGAATTTATGGAGAACGCTTCCCAGACAGACATGTATCGGACCACCATTTGTTTGCGCGTGTGCGTCAAAATTTGTGTGATTATGGGTCATTTAGAGGTAACAGGAGTAGTGCGGGCAGACCACTTTGGACGCGAACTCCCACCATGAAAGAAAGTGTGTTGAACACCGTCCAGAATAATCCTATTACCAGCACTCATGCCGTTGCCTCTGCCTTAGGAGTGTCTCGATGCAGCGTACAGCGTGTCTGGCACCACGATTCCTTACACCCCTTTCATCTCCAAAGGGTTCAGTTACTGCTCCCCCAAGATCATCCTGCACGTGTGGCTTTTGCGCAGTGGTTTCTCCAAGAAAGTGTTCAAGACTTCAATTTTCCGGCTTGTTTTGTTCACAGATGAGGCTTATTTCACTCAGGAAGGCTTATTCAATCAGCACAATGCTCATGTGTGGGCTCACAACAACCCACACGGTGTGCGCCCCCAGGCGGCACAACATCGCTTCGGAATAAATGTGTGGGCAGGTATGGTCGGTGACTGCTTAGTCAGCCCATACCTGTTACCATCCCACATGAACTCCGCTAAATATCGGATCTTTCTTGAACAAGTTCTACCAGGGTTACTTGACGATGTTCCAGCAAATGTGAGACGCAACATTGGGTTTCAACATGACAAGGTGCCTGCCCATTATGGAAGGTGTGTCATGACTATTTGAACAGGCGTTTTGGGGGTCGATGGATTGGCCAGGGTGGACCCGTTGCCTGGCCCTCACGCTCACCTGATTTATCGAGCCTTGATTTCTTTCTGTGGGGCCCCTCAAATCTATCGTGTGTGAATTGCCTGTGGAGACAGAAATGGATCTCGTGGTGAGACTCGTCTGCGCTGCTGCTACTGTCAAAGAAACTCCAGGTGTGTTCAACCGTGTATGCCAATCCATGCTGCGTCGGTGTCACGCATGCATCGCGTCTCGTGGTGGAACCTTCGAGCATCTGTTGTAACATCATGAAATGCATCCATCTCGTACTCCATTGTTAATATTATGTCAAATAAATGTTTGCCACTAATTACTGTCTTGTGTCATTTCTGCTTCTTGTGCCTCTGCTAATACTTTCCCGTGACGTTTCCGGTTATGGGTTCCTATGTGATTCATATTCCTTTAGATGTTATCTACCTCCCCTAAACGGTTGTACCAATATTTTTGAGACACCCTGTATATATATATATATATATATATATATATATACAGGGTGTTTCAGTTAAACGTTTCAGAACTTCTAAGAGGGATAGGATACATCCTGACAACTCGAAATCATATAGCAATGTGGGGTCGGAAATGCTTTCCTGAAGCGGTGTTGTACACAGAAGCACCATAAAGAAAAGAGACCGTAAGTGAGAAATCGTTTTAATAATACATGAAAAGAAGCAAAAGGTACACAGATTAAAGTAAGTGTTCGAAGTTTCTTCCACGGGCTACAATGCATGCCTCACATCTCCGATGCATGGACATCCGAACATTCTGGAATACTCCAGGCGAATTTCGAATTTCTTCGGCAGCTACTGCGATTCTTGCAACCAGCTCTTCAGCATTGTCAACAGGGGTGTCATAAACTAGCGATTTCATATGACCCCAGAAATAAAAATCAAGACATGCTAGGTCGGATGACCGAGCAGGCCAACGCACGGGACCACCACGTCCGATCCACTGTTGACCAAATGTGACATCCAGGTAGTTACGAACATCTCCGCTATAATGGGCAGGGGCTCCATCGTGTTGGAACCACATTGTCTGTTGCATCGATGCAGAAATCTGTTCATCTCTCAAAAGTTGTGGCAATACTTGCTGCAGAAAGATCAAGTAGATAGGTCCGGTTAGACGACACGGTAACAAGTAAGGTCCGATGAGGCGATCTCCCATAATACCGGCCCATACATTGACCGAAAATCGAATCTGTGCTGCACGACCTCGTATTGCATGCGGGTTCTCGACCGCCCAGATATGGTCGTTATGCCTGTTGAAAATTCCTTCCCTTGTGAAGGATGCCTCATCAGAAAACAACACTTCAGCAGGAAAAAGGGGATTTGTAGCACATTTTCCAAGGTACCACTGTGCGAAAGCAAAACGAGGTGCATAATCCTCCGGTTGCTGTGTCTGGACACGCTGCCTGGAGTATTCCAGAATGTTCGGATGTGAGGCGTGCATTGTAGCCCGTGGAAGAAACTTCGAACACTTACTTTAATCCATGTACCTTTTGCTTCTTTTCATGTATTATTAAAACGATTTCTCACTTACGGTCTCTTTTCTTTATGGTGCTTCTGTGTACAACACCGCTTCAGGAAAGCATTTCCGACCCCACATTGCTATATGATTTCGAGTTGTCAGGATGTACCCTACCCCTCTTAGAAGTTCTGAAACGTTTAACTGAAACACCCTGTATATTCTGTTGCTCTTTTGAGGGGGCATAAATTCAAACAAGAAATTTTCCTTCTGAAGAGATTTTTTTTTTTTTTGGCTGGTGTAGCAAAAGCCTCAGGCTTGCTGCACCACTGTCCATAATTCCGTCGCATTCCTGGGTTGAGGGTTCAAAGCTTGAATGGACCATTCCACAGGGTTCATGTCCGGTGAATGGGGAGGCCATTCCATGATGGTAAAATCTGTGGAATGCTCTTTGAACCATGTTCTAGTCACCACCTGCTAGAAGAGTCCATTACCCTGTGGGTGCACGATGACCATGAAGGGATGCAGATGGTCTGCAAGGATGGACGCGTAACCTGGACTGTTCAGAGATGTGTCTAGAAGTACCAGAAGTCCCAACATGTGCCAGTTGAACAAGCCCCAGACCATTACCGACTGTCCACCTGCCTGTACAGTTCCTTGTTGACATGATGGGTGCATAGCTTTGTGTGGCTTCTGCCAGATATGCACCCTCCCGTTCACTCGAAATCACTGGAAACAGGACTCATCAGACTAGGAGACCTGTCTCCAATCATCCAAGGTCAAGTGCCGATGTTCTTTCACCCAGTTGAGGCATAGAGTCCTGTGTCGTGATGTTAGCAATGGGACTCTGGTGGATCGGCGGCTCCCACAATCTATGTGGCTAATGATCACCTGATGATTTTGGTGGAGACGTTTCTGGCACCTCCCTCATTGAAGTTGATGGCGATTTCTGTCACTATCACTTTCCGGTTGGCTGAAACAATGAGAGACAAAAGTCGATGGCCACATTCATCTACCACCTTTCTCTGCCCAGAGCCCTATCTACAATGAGATGTTATTCCTGAAATAGCATATTCCCGATACACTGTTGATACTGTTGAACAGGTATATTGCAATTTCTGTACCACCTCTGCGATAGAGTGACCCATGCGTCAAGTACCTACTATCATCCCTCTTTCAAAGTTGGTTAACTCATGTTTATCCATACTGACATTGAATTACCATCTATGCAAATGCAGTAATGCAGTGTACCTATATACCTGCCAAGCGGTGGGTTCAGTCACTAGTGAGAGGGGGACAGCGTCGCATTGCCCAGGAACCAGGTATCCCGTGAATTCTGTCCTTTCAGTTGTACTACCCACGAACTTGTGAATTTCATCTGTCGATCTCCGTTGTTGTCATCAGGGTTTTCTTTTAGGTCCTCTTGGGTACAGTTCTGTTATTTTCTTAGTCCATCTGTCATCATGTCTTCGAGCTATGTGTCCTGCACAAGACTATTTCAGTTCTTTAGTTTTGATAAGAATGTCCTTTATTTGTGTTTGCTCCCAAGTCCATGTGTATCTCTTGTTATCCAACAGTCTGATTCCTAATATAATTCATTCCATTCTTCACTGTGTAGTATTCCGGAAATGGCATATTCCCAATACACTGTTGATACTGTCAAACAGGGATATTGCAATTTCTGTACCACCTCTGCAATAATGTGACCCATGTGTCAAGTACCCACTATCATCCCTCTTTCAAAGTTGAATAACTCATGATGTTTATCTGTACTGACATCGAATTGCCATCTACGTGAATACAGTAATGCAGTGTACCTATATACCTGCCAAGCGGTGGGTTCATCCAATAGTGAGAGGGGGACAGCGTCAGAATTCCATTCTTCCATTCTTTTGGTGAGTGCCAAAGTTTCACTTCCATAAGTTGTGGTGGGGAGTATACATTGGTTCATTATTTTACATTTCAGACAAACTGGGATATTGCTCTTCAGTATGTGACTATATTTCCTGAATGCTATCCATCCAAAATTTATTCTTCTCTTGACTTCCAGCCATTTATCATTATTACAGCTAATAACTTGTCCCGGATAAGTATATGACTCCACCTTTTCAATTACTGCTCCTTCAATCATTATTTCCCTTTCTGTGGCATACTTGTTCATCATTACTTTTGTTTTAGCCATATTCATCTTTAGTCCAAAATCCTTACTAACTGTGCATAACTGATTAAGATTTTCCTTTAATTCTTTGGGATCGTGGCTTATGACCACAATGTGATCTGCAAATCGTAAATGGTTTAGGTACTCTCCGTTCACATTGACTCCTTTCTGCGTCCAGTCTAATCTTCTGAAAGCTTCCTGAAGGGCAGCAGTAAACAGCTTTGGGGATATTGTGTCTCCTTGTCGAACTCCTTTCTCGATTTTAAATTTGCTACTGTCTTTGTCTAGTCTAATAAAGGAGGTAGCACTTTCATATATTTTCTTCAAAATCATAATATATGGGGTATCTATGCCTTGTCTTTCCAGTGCCCGAAACATTGCCTTATGCTGTGTGGAGTCAAATGCCTTTTCATAATCCACAAATGCCAGGCATAATGGTGTTTTATATTCATTTGCTTTCTCCTTTAGCTGTGATATTACGTGAAGGTGATCCATAGTTGAGAATCCTGTCCTAAAGCCAGCTTGCTCTTTCGGTTGATTCTCATCAAGTATTCTTTCTAATCTGTTAGTAATGACCCTTGTGAACAACTTGTAGATGTGGGATAACAAGCTAATTGGTCTATAATTTCCAATTTCTGATTTATCTTCTTGCTTATGCAGCAAAACTATGATTGCATTATTCCACTGCTTAGGCGTCACACCTTTTCTAATGCACTTTGTGAAGAGTCTTGCCAGTTTTTGTGTTATGTCTCTTCCTCCCAATTTTAACAACTCTACAGTAACTTCATCTTCCCCCGGGACTTTCTGATTCTTCATTTTCTTCAATGCATGTTCTACCTCATCAGGAAGGATATCAGGTATGTCATATGTGTTGCTAATTTGTGATCCATCTTCCCCACTGCTTGCATCATTTCCTTGCTCCTTATATAATTCTTTATAGTAGTCTTCTGCTATTTGAAGTATTCCTTCTCTGCTATTCATAAGCACATCATCACTATTCTTCAGTTTCAGTATCATTTGTCTTTCTGTATTACTGCTCATGACTGCTGATTTAAGTCTTTTGTTTTCCCTTAATGCTTGTTCTACTTTTCTTGTGTTAGACCTTATGTCCTCTCTGAATCTCTTTCAAATGGCTTTGCATAACTCAGTATACTCAATTTTGTCCTTGTCAGTGTTTATCTTGCTTTTCATTTGTCGTCTTCAGTTCATGACAAGTGTTTCTTGACTAATATTTTCTCCTTTGGATTTCTTTTTACCTATAGGTTTCTTTGGCTTTATCACTTTCAGGAAGTTGTTCAATTCCTCATCGATATCTTGGTCCTGAAAGGTCTGCAGAAGCTGAAACATTTTCTTAAGTTCCAGTAAATACTGCTTTTTCTCCTCTTCTGTTATCTCAAAGACCTTCATATTATTTACTCGAGTCAGTTTTTTCCTTTCTTTTCTTATATCTATATCAAGTGTGTATGTCTGACCATTCTGTGATCTCTTCCAACATTATTATTATTGCTGCTCTTATATTATTTCTCCCTGATTGGGGATTCCACCTCGTGACAGGTATTGCTACCAAGTACACAGGGTGGTTGTTGTTATGTCTGATGTTATTGTTGGTCGAGGAACTCTCTGACAATCCTACAGGTGTTCATATTGCGACTTTCTGGATTTTTCTTGTAGGTGTTCGCTAGGAGACCTATTCCTGCTAGGCTGTTATGCAACGTCTTTGGCACCATACCTGTGGTTGGCACAATGATCGGGATGGTCGTTACTTGTTGCATATGCCACATCTCTTTGATCTCCTGTCTTAGGTTCGCGTACTTCCTGATTTTTTCCCCATGGGTTTTCTGCAGGTTGCCAGTGTTAGGTACTGCTATGTCAATCAGATAGGTAGCCTTTTCCTTCTTGTCCACAAGGGTTATGCCCGGTCTGTTGTGCGGGATTGTCCTATCCGTTATTATGGCACGGTCCCAGTACAGCTTGTGGGTTGGGGTCTCTAGTACTGCCTGGGGAGAGGCGTCTCCGTAGCCAGGTGGGAAGGAGCAGCAGTGCATAGCACACGCTTCTTGATTAGACCAGGGTTCGAGCCCGTCACCACCAAATACGGAGGATGCGGAAAGATCAAGGGAATGACCACCGCATATTCCCGGAGCAATATGGCCTTAGTTGCTAATGCTCCTAAAAACCAAACAAACAAACAAACAAACTGCCTGGGGTTCGTACTTGTAGTACGGTACACTTTCTTTGATCAACTGGTATTTCCTTGCTAGCTTCTGATGTATTATCCTGGCTATCTGGTCGTGTCTATGAGTGTACTCAGTCTGGGTGATCACCTTGCATCCCGTGGTGATGTGTTGGATCATTTCTGAGGCCAAGTGGCATCGTTGACATGTGTCATCTAACACTCCAGGCTCCTTGGCGATGTATTTTCTATAGTTCTTTGTGTTGACTACCTGGTCTTGGATGGTGAGCATGAATCCTTAAGTCTCGGGGAAGAGCGTCCTGCTCGTGAGCCATGCATTGGAAACAATTTTATCTATGTGACCCTGATGTAGGTCATGGAGTGTCTTCTCTGCCCATCTTTCTAGCTTCATTTGTACCTCCTGGTTGTGGGACTCCTCGCTTAGGTTGAGTGGGATATACTGCTTGTCTATCTTCCTTATGGCCTGGTGGAGTGCTGCTGTGTGTTTCTGGAAGTAATCCTTCAGGTTAACTATCGCTGTCTTCTGTTGCTCTGTTATTATTATTATTATTAGCCATATGGTGCAAGGAGGCCTGAGGCTTTTGTTGCACCAGCCAAAACAAAAAAAGAAAATTCTGAGTTACTCTGAGAGAGAAAGAGAGGAAAAAAAATAATCAGAGGTAGAAGGGAATCACCAAAAAAGAGAAGAATGATGATATTCAGCTCAGGACCTTGGGTGTGCCAAGTCCATACTCACCAGATGTGAGCCCCCACCTTGTTCAGGACAGTAACATTGTTCACAATATATCTTATGTTAGTGAGGATGAAGTCATCAGTTTCATTAGTTGTTAATCCATTTGGGCTTTTCCATGTCCAATTTCTGTTCACCCTTTTCTTGAAAAAAGTGTTCATTAAAGACATTCCTCAAAATTCTGCAAATTCCACAAGTCTTTCACCTCTTTAATTTCTTTCACCAATTCCAAAATTTCCTATTGTTTCCTTTTCTGGGCTGTTTTGTCTCTTTCCAACCTTAGCATTGAAATCCCCCATAATAATGGTGTAGTGAGTTTTCTGTTCATCTGTAAGTCTCTCAATTTCAGTGAACGTTTCTTCAACCTCTTCATTGTCATGGCTGGGTGTTTGTGCATATATCATTATAACCTTTAGTTTTTACCTCTTAGAAATCCTGAGTAGTAGTCTTCACACCCTTGGTGATATACTTTTGAATTCCAAAATGTTGTTTTTTTTATCTTTATGGACAAGAAAGCCAACTCCACCTTCGCTCTTTTCACTGTTTCCATTGGTGTACAGCAGATTTTCACAATAAATTTATAAGTGATTCATTTCTTCTTCTTGTTTCAGCCAAGCCAATAATATTCTAATTCACATTTTATAATTCCTTTTCCAGTTCTAATATCCTATTTTCACTGATGAGTGATCTTTATGATAAGCCACGTTCAGTTTCCGTGCATGGTCGTACCCAGAGATTCTTAGCACCCTTTGTTTCCACTCTGATCCTCTTGCTGCTGTAAGAGAGAAAGTGAAAGCCACTGGGGATTGAGGGCCATTTGTTTTGTCGTGTTGTCATGTGCTGGAGGGTTTAGTCTTTTCCTCTTCACACTGACCAGGTGTCTTGAAAAGAACCACTCTACATGTTCTTTGCCACCAAAGTGACATAACAGGGTTTACCACCAAGAAGGTGTGCATGGGTGGATTTTAGGGAGGCATTTTCTAATTCCTTTTCCAGTTCTAATATCCTATCTTCACCGATGAGTGATCTTACTTTGTAACAGGCCACGTTCAGTTTCCGTGCATAGCAGCCTGGTTGTACCCAGAGATTCTTAGCACCCTCTGCTTCCACTCTGATCCTCTCGCTGCTGTAAGAGGGAAAGTGAAAGCCACTGGGGATTGAGGGCCATTTATTTCATCGTGTTGTCATGTGCTTGAGGGTTTAGTCTTTTCCTCTTCACACTGACCAGACGTCTTGAAGAGAACCACTCTACACATTCGTTGCCACCAAAGTGACATAACAGGGTTTACCACCGAGGTGTGCATGAGTGGATTTTAGGGAGGCAGGCCAACTGGACTTCTCTTAAATCTTCCAAAATAGAAAGATATTGGATCCATTAGTGTTTTAGACTGAGTGTGTGATAACACAGAGAATGCCTGTTCCCCTCTAAGATTACACATGAGAGCATAAATTCAAATTGAGGAAAGATAGTTGCAGGATAGATGTACTGAAGTTTGCCTTCATACAGCAGGCGGTTGATTATTGGAACAAACTTCCATCTGTTGTTGTGAAAGTGGACAGTTTAAATAAATTGAAGGAAGAACTAGACAAATTGAAGGAAGAACTAGACGAAGGAAGACCTAGACAGAGAGTGGTAATCAATGGACACTGCTCATCGTGGACTGATGTTATTAGTGGAGTCCCTCAGGGCTCAGTGTTGGGTCCATTATTGTTTTCTGTATTTATAAATGATATTGATGATGGTATATCGGGCTTAATGTCCAAGTTTGCAGACGATACAAAGGTTGGCAGGGTTGTCAAGGACACTACTGACACTATGCTGCTGCAACAGGATCTGGAAAGGTTGAGCAGATGGGCTGAGAGGTGGCAAATGAAGTTTAACATTGACAAATGTAAAGTACTACACATGGGAAACAGCAACCCCAGAGCAACGTATCAACTCTGTGGTACTACACTGACAGTGGTAGAGAATGAAAGGGACTTGGGGGTGGTTGTGCAGGCAGATATGAAGTTCTCTGAGCAGTGCAGACGGGCTGCAAGAGTAGCTCACGGAGTATTGTCAATGATATACAGGAATTTTTCCAGCAGGGATAAGGAGGTGATTATTCCATTGTATAAGGCGATGGTCAGGCCACACCTAGAGTACTGTATACAGGTCTGGAGGCCTCATTTCAAGAAGGATGTAGAGCTGCTGGAATGAGTACAGAGAAGGGCAACAAGATTAGTGAATGGAACAAAGGGGTGCTCTTACGAAGAAAGGCTTAAGTTTTGCAAATTACAGTGTCTGGAGACTAGGCACCAGCGAGGTGATCTGATAGAGGTGTATAAAGCCTTGAATGGTTTAAGCATGCTCAATGCTGATGGGATTCTTCCTCTAGCTCAGAAAAATCACCTGAGAGGGCATAAATTCAAATTGAGGAAAGACAGATGTAGGATAGACGTGCGGAAATTTGCCTTTAGCCAGCGGGTGGTTGGTTGGTGGAACAGACTTCCATCCCTTGTGGTGGAGGTTGATAGCCTAAATAAGTTTAAGGCTCAGCTGGACAGGTATTTTGAACGAACAGAGGGGTGAAGTGGAAGTGGGTTTTTTTTTTTTTTTTTTTTTTTGGCTGATGCTGCATAAGCTTGCTTTCTTGCATCAAATGCCTCTACTAATGCTAATGCTAATGCTAAAATTATTGGACAGCATGAGCAGGTCATGTGGGAAGATTTTTTTTTTTTTTTGCCTATGCTTTATAACTTGCTTTCTTGTATCATTTGCCACTTCTCATACTAATCTACTTTTAAAAAATCTGTGTTGTGATTTCTATATAACAACATTCCTGTTAAGATGATCTGCATTACTTCTTTCAATGCGTATCCTAACCATTGACTCCATTATTTTTCCTTTGAATATAAGTCAAGCGTTCAGGTCTGTATTATCCACTTTGCTCTTGAATTTGCTTTGTAAATAGTGGAAATCTGTGTGCATCTCCAACCTGTTGGAAACCTTGCTGAACCCAAGGATGCTCTTGTCTATCACCTCTAATATTTTGTCTAATTTTTCCTTACATTTATTCAGACTTCACACTTCCACAACGCCAGATGGAAGTTTGCTCAAACAATGAGCTACTTGTTAGCTTCAAGCAAATTTCAGCATATCTATCCCTCAACTATGCTTGCTCAATTTAAATTTATTCCTCCACATGGTGTTTGAGCAAGAGGAAGAAACCATTAGCATTTTGCTTACTCATTCCATTCAAAACCTTAAATACCTCAATCAGATCTTGCAGGCGCTTAATTTTCAGATATTACAATTTCCAACACTGAATCCTCTCTTGGTAGGAGTACCCTTTTGTTTCCTCTCAGTAATCTCATTGCCCTTTTCTGCACCCATTCCAACAGATCCACACCCTTCCTGAAATAAGGATTCCTGACCTGTATGCAGTACTTAAGATGTATCCTAAATATTGCCTTACACAATACAATAACAACCTCCTTAGCCCTTCTGGAAAAATTCCTGTGTATCATTGACAAAAGCCCATAAGCTGCCCTAGCAGCATGTCTGTACTGTTAAGAGAACTTCACTGAGTGAAAAATTACTCATCTTTTTCATTCTCCACTATCCTCAATGTGCTACCACACAGTTGGTATGTTATTCGGGGATTACTGCTAGCCGTGTGCAGTATGCTGCATTTACCAGTGTTAAACCTAAATTGCCACTGCCCAATTTTTCTAGATCTGTTGTAGTAGCATACCCTGATTGCCATTATTAATTACTCTACCAATCTATGTATCATCTGCAAACTTCTATATTAAACCTGATATGCCTTCATCAGTATCATTAATATTAAAAGGAATAATGGCTCAGTATTGAAATTTGGGGGAATCCTCTAATACTATTAGTCCAAGAAGAGCAGTGCTCATTTATAACCATTCTCTTTCTTGTCTCACTCAACCATCACTTTATCTCATCAGTAACTTGTCCTTAATGCCATACTACTCCCATTTGTGCATCAGTCTTTTATGTGCAACAGTATCAAGAGCTTTTCTGAAATCCAAGTACATGGTATTAAGAATTATTGATATTAGAATTGTTTTTTTGCATCCAGTTCCTTTGTTAATGCATCACAGTATCCAATCAGATTGGTTGAACAAGATCGCCCCTTAACCAATCCATGTTGTGACTGCTGTATAACTACATTCTCGTAATACATCTGTTAACAAAAAGTGTATTATCTTCCCTGAATCAGAAGTCTAGCTTACAGGTCTATAATTGATTACATTGCCTTCGAACCCCCCACCCCTTGTGAATAAAAGGCATTTTCCTACCTCTGCTCCGTAAAAATAGACCTCCCCTGAATCCATGGATGATCTATATTCTTATGGCTAAATGTTTTCTGAACTCCTTTGCTACCTGTCTTATCGGATCTAATCCACTAATGGTGCCTTATTTATGTTTAGCTTCAACAATTTCTCTTCCAATTTCCTCTCAGTTATCACAAAATCATTTAACTCCCTATTATTTGATACACTTTTGGCATCCCCATCCCTAAAAATTTCCTAATGTGTGAATGTAGTTTCAAAATATCTATTTAGTTTGCCAGCAACCTGAGCAGGATCATAAACTGTTATACCATTCATTTCTGCTGGATCGATGATTTATCCCTTTCCTTCTAGTGCTTACAAAAGTCAAGAAGTCTTTGCTAGTTTTCTTTAAGTAAGACTTCTTGTAATTTCCCTTAGCTTGTCTAACCCACTTTGTGACTTTATTTCAGACTAGCTTATATCTACTGCAGGATAATTTGTACAGTAATGATATCATGCATTTTATTGGATGATAAAATTTAGATGAATGAATGCTTCCCATTTAGAATTTTCTGTTGGTCCCACTGCATAGAATTTAACTGTCTGAAACCACTATGGTCACCTTTATGAAAGCAAAAGCCCTACCCTTTGCCCTTGACAGTGGTAGTATATTGAAGTAAATCTCACATCAATAGACTCTGATCATTGCCACTTGGTGTACGTTTATCATCTGCAGATTCTTAATGCATGAAGAGTCACTGCTGATAATTGGATCAAAAGTATTACTGTCCCTAGTTGGCTCTCTAACATGCAGGAATAGTATTAGTATTAGTAGTGGAAAAAGATGCAAGAAAGCAAATTTAGAAAGCATCCGCAAAAAAAAAAAAAAAAAAACTACCCACCTCACCCATCCATCCCTGCAAAGAATTGATCATGTTCTTCCTTGAATTTATTCAAGCTGCCCACTTCCACAACAACAGATGGAAGTTTGTTCCAACAATCTACCACATGCTGGCTGAAGGCAAACTTCTGCACATTTATCCAGCAACCATCCTTCCTCAATCCAAACTTATGCCTTCTCAGTACAAACTTATGTGTGTACTCTTGGCAGAGACAGAATCCATCAATATTAAGTTTATTCAATCCATTCAAGGCCATAAACACCTACAATCAGATCTCCTGTCAGGTGCCTAGTCTCCAGATGCTGCAATTTGTAGAACTGAAACCTTTCTTGGTAAGAGCACCCTTTTGTTCCCCTCACTAAACTTGTTGCCCTTCTCTACACCCATTCTAGCAGATCTCCACCTTCCTAAAATTAGACTTCTGTGCAGTATCCAAGAAGCAGCCTAAATATTGCCTATTACAATGGAATAATCACCTCCTTATCTCTGCCAACAAAGTTCTGTATATCATTGACAAAACTCCATGAGCTGTTCTGGCAGCCTGTCTTCTCCATTTACTGTTCAGAGAAATTCATATCTGACTGCACAATTACCTGTAGTTTTTTTTTTTTTTTTTTCCTTCATATTCCACTACCCTAAGTGTAATACTACATAGTTGGTACATTGATCTAGGATTACTGATACCCATATAGAGTACCTTGCATTTGTCAATGTCAAACTTCTCAGCCCATCTGCCTAATTTTTCCAGATCTTGTAAGAGCTTACCTTGATTAATCATTAACCACCCTGCCAACCTTGTATCATCCGTAAACTGAAACATTAAACCTGATATGCCTTCAATTTCATTCATAAATACTGAAAACAACAATGGGCCCAGCAGTGAACCCTGAGGGAATGGGTGGATCTACTAATAACATTAATCTAAGAAGAGTGGTGCCCATTAATAACCATTCTCTGTTTTCTTCCACCCAACCATCCCTTTATCTATAACAACAACTTGCCCTTAATGTCACATTGCTCAAATTTGTATTGCAGTCTTTTTTGTCCAACAGTATCAAAAGCCTCTCTGAAATGTAAGTATATAATGTCATTATTTTTTGCATCCAGTGGTCAGTCAAGTTTTTTGCATCCAGTGGTTTTGCATCAGATTGGTCAGTCAAGATCTGCTTGAAATGGATCTTAAGAAATCCATGCTATAATTGCATTCCTCTCTAAATAATCCTGCACTGCTTCTTTAACCAGTGACTCCATTATTTTCCCTGGAACAGGACAAGCACAGGCCATGCTGTGAATACTTCTACTCAACAAGTCTTTCACAATCTCTCCAGGTGTGATTTATTGACAAGACTCTCATCACATGCTCCCTCCTATTGCGTTTGGACAGGATTGCAGAAACTTTCAATTTTGATCCTAACTCATGATTTTTACTCAACATTGCTCTGTATCAGTTAATTAGTTAATTGTACTAATTTGCAACAAAGACACACAAAGGCATCCCCTATGGCTGTATCATGACCTGCTAGAGGTAGCTTCACAAAAAGAGTCCAAATAACTATATAACATTATCCTGATTTGTAGGAGAACTGCATTCAGAAGTTCTCCTCCAAACCAAAGCATTCCAGCTACTTTGAGCCCTTTGCTTTCTTGCTGTAGTCTGAGGTATGGTTTTAGTCCAAATTTAATTTAAAAACAACCGAAACTAAGAAATCAAAAAGAATAACGCTACGCTAATCCCGCTTATTTAATGATAGTACAAACTATGCTCTTTTATATTACGTTATGTACTACGTGATAAAGAGGTGCCTCCGTAGCCAGGTGGGAAGGAGCAGTAGTGCGTAGCATTCTGTTCTTGATTAGACCGGGGTTCGAGCCCATCACCACCAAATACGGAAAATGCGGAAAGGTCAGGGAATGACCACCGAATATCCCGGAGCAATATGGCCTTAGTTGCTAATGCTCCTAAACAACAACAAACAAACAAACGTGATAAAGTATAAAACTATGTAGAAAAAATGGCAGCAGAATTTTAGTGTTCTTATTGATACAACACAATGGCAGTAGAAGTTGACTGTGGTTTCTTACACAGTTACAAAGTCCAAATAATCCCATATGTAGTACTGTAAAGTACTACATATGGGAAGCAGTAACCCCAGAGTAACGTATCAACTGTGTGGTACTACACTGACTGTGGTAGAGATTTAAAAGGACCTGGGGGTAATTGTGCGGGTAGATATGAAGTTTTCTGAGCAGTGCAGATGGTCTGCAAGAGTAGCTCATGGTGTCTTGTCAATGATATACAGGAATTTTTCTAGCAGGGATAAGGAGGTGATTATCCCCTTGTATAAGGCACTGGTCAGGCCACCTTGAGTACTGTATACAGGTCTGGAGGCCTCATTTTAAGAAGGATATAGAACTGTTGGAACGAGTACAGAGAAGGGCAACAAGATTAGTGAATGGAACAAAGGGTTGCTCTTACGAAGAAAGGCTTAAGTTCTGCAAGCTGCAGCATCTGGAGACTAGGCACCTGCAAGGTAATCTGATTGAGGTGTATAAAGGGAATAATACACCTCATTTCAAGAAGGATGTAGTTAAAGCCTTGAATGGTTTGAGCATGTGCAATGCTGATGGGATTCTTCCTCTTGCTCAGAATAATCACCTGAGATGGCATAAATTCAAACTGAGGAAAGACAGTTGTACGATAGATGTGCGGAAGTTTGCCTTTAGCCAGCAGGTGGTTGATTGCTGGAACAAACTTCCATCTGTCATTGTAAAAGTTGATAGCTTAAATAGATTCAAGGCAGAACTAAACAAACATTTGGAGCAAGTGGATAGATGAAATGAGAAGGGTGTGTGTTGTTGTTGTTTTTTAGCTGATGCTATATAAGCTTGCTTTCTTGCATCATGTGCCTTTGCTAATTTGTTCATTTGGTGAATTTGTTCATTAGCATTAACTAATGAACAAATGGGCAAATGTGACAAATGTGATGGGCAAATGTGACCTCAATTCACAAAGGAGGATCAAAGGCTGACACAAGTAATTATAGACCTGTGAGTTTAACTTCTGTTCCCGGAAAATTAATGGAGGCACTGGTTAAAGAAGCACTGCAGGATCATCTAGACAAGACTTCAGTTATAGCTCAGACACAGCATGGTTTTGTTAAGGGGAAGTCTTGCCTGACCAATTTGATTGGATACTATGATGCAGTCACAAAAGAACTGGATGCAGGGAATAACTTCGATATTATATACTTGGATCTTAGAAAGGTTTTGATACTGTTGCACATGGAAGACTGCTGCACAAATTGGAGCAGTGTAGCATTGGAGGCAAATTGCTGCTATGGATAAAGGGGTGGTTGAGGGGGAGAAGACAGAGAGTGGTAATCAATGGATACTGCTCATCATGGACTAATGTTATTAGTGGAGTCCCTCAGGGTTCAGTATTGGGTCCTTTATTGTTTTCTGTATTTATAAATGATATTGATGATGGTATATCAAGCTTAATGTCCAAGTTTGCAGACGATACGAAGGTTGGCAGGGTTGTCAAGGACACTACTGACACTATGCTGCTGCAACAGGATCTGGAAAGGTTGAGCAGATGGGCTGAGAGGTGGCAAATGAAGTTTAACATTGACTAATGTAAAGTACTACATATGGGAAACAGCAACTCCAGAGCAACGTATCAACTCTGTGGTACTACACTGACAGTGGTAGAGAATGAAAAGGACCTGGGGGTGGTTGTGCAGGCAGATATGAAGTTCTCTGAGCAGTGAAGACGGGCTGCAAGAGTAGCTCATGGTGTATTGTCAATGATATATAGGAATTTTTTTAGCAGGAATAAGGAGGTGATTATTCCCTTGTATAAGGCAATGGTCAGGCCACACCTGGAGTACTGTATACAGGCCTGGAGGCCTCATTTCAAGAAGGATGTAGAGCTGCTGGAACGAGTACAGAGAAGGGCAGCAAGATTAGTGAATGGAACAAAGGGGTGCTCTTACAAAGAAAGGCTTAAGTTTTGCAAATTACAGTGTCTGGAGACTAGGCACCAGGGAGGTGATCTGATAGAGGTGTATAAAGTCTTGAATGGTTTGAGCATGCTCAATGCTGATGGGATTCTTCCTCTTGCTCAAAATAATCACCTGAGAAGGCATAAATCCAAATTGAGGAAAGACTGATGTAGGATAGATGTGCGGAAATTTGCCTTTAGCCAACGGTGGTTGGTAGGTGGAACAGACATCCATCCCTTGTCGTGGAAGTTGATAGCCTAAATAAGTTTAAGGCTCAGCTGGACAGGTATTTCAAACAAACAGAGGGGTGAACTGGAAGTGGTTATTTTTTATTTATTTATTTTACTTTATTTTTTTTTTGGCTGATGCTGCATGAGCTTGCTTTCTTGCATCAAATGCCTCTACTAATGCTAATGCTAAATACGGAGAATGCGGAAAGGTGAGGGAATGACCATCGCATATTCCCGGAGCAATATGGCCTTAGTTGCTAATGCTCCTAAAAACCAAACAAACAGCAACAGCTGCTTTTCTTTGCATTTTTGCGAGAGAATTCTTCTAATCTGCCATAGCTTGCGTAACCTGCTATGTGCATGCAACTGATCTCTACACAGGTCTAGAGCTCACAGATGCTATTGTGAATAACACACCAGATGAATCATACATTTCTTCTCTTATGTCTGAACCTAGCATACACAGTTAAAGTGGTTATTTTAACGCTTATTAATAAAACTGTTTATATCCTTTTGGTCACTGGTACAGTTTTGTTAATGCACTGTCTTACTCAGCCAAGTTTCAACTCTATACATTTATTAGTAGGTGAATAACTTGCCTTGTGAAGTTGCATCTGTCTCTTAATCTTCTTCCTCCAGTAACCCCTGTTTGATTGAGCTAAAATTTGCAACTCTATTGGCATGATCTCCTTGCTAGTTATAGCAAATCTAATAGCAGCTGCTGGTGATTTCAACAGCCAAAATAATATTTTTTTCTTTTATAATGCTGCTTTTCACAATATTTAAATCGGGTAGCAGTCTGCCTAATTGTTCAATTTTAAGTTTATCATTGCATGATGACAGTGACATTTTTTTATTATTTTAATAAATTATTTTATTCATGATAAATAAACACTAAAAAAAAGCATACGAGACTAGAAATTACAGCCAGCTTGCTCTATCACATTTGCATTCATCCTCTGAATTAATTTAGAGTTCCAAAACATTGCTGTACACATGTGTGGGTTATTTGCTCTATCTACATTATAACGTCCAGTTTTAGAGTAGCACATTGCTTTTTAAATGTTACAACTAATGCCATAAATGATTAAATTTTGTATTCATTATGAATATAAAATTTAATAATTTATAGCATTAGTTGTAATAATACAAAATAAACTCAAATTAGTAATAAATACAAAAATTCATTTACTTCTAATTTTTTTAAAGATAATTATGGCAGTACCCTGGCTCAGAGGTCCTGTAAGGCCAGTTGACACTGAACTTGGTCCACTTTTTTCACAGCTAATTATGATGAAATCCTGATAATGGGGACAGATGTTCAGATTCCCCACATAAGGGATTACAACTGCTACTCCATTTTTTAAAGTAATGTAATAGTATTTAAATTGAACCAAGTTCCAAATGGCTAGTGAAATTATGAATTAAGATTTGAAATATCAGATACTAAAAATAATTTATGATTACAATTTATTAAAATCAGGGTTTGAAGAAACACCCTGCTTATCATACTGTGATACTCCATAGCTATTTTCTTTTGATTTTTCAGATTTTTTGGTTTATTGCTCCTAAAATACAAGGTTGGCAATTAAGTTTCAAGACTATTTTTTTATTTATTTCCAGATGGGTTTGTAACACTGTTGCACCAGTCATGATTCGTGACATAGTAGATTACTCAGCCAAGTTTAAACTCTACATTTATTAGTAGGTGAATAACTACCTTTTGAAGTTGCATGTGTCTAAATGTTTTAACCATTAAAAATGGAAAGAAGAACCATTTTTAATCAGGTCACAAAGGAGGTTAGGCAAGCAAAATCAGATAACGAGAACTCTTGGAAAAATATGCAAAGACTTCTTTACTTATGTAAACTCTAGACGGAAGGGGATGAATCAGATTGTTTCACTTGATATCAATGGTTCAACTGTTGATGATTCTGCTCAAGTAGTTGACAAACCGAATGAGTATTTTGGATCTACATTCATACTCTAGGGGAAGTGGAGGTCAGAAGTTTATCAAACTCTAACAGGAAGTGAAATGATTTTGTAATAATTGAGACTGTAAATCTCAGTTATTACAAAATATCTCAGTTATAACAAAAGTGGAAGAGAAATTGTTGAAGTTAAACATAAGAAAGGCATCTAGGGTGGATAGGAACTATCCAGTTATATTAAAGGAGGTGGCAAAGGAAATAAGCAAACCCTTAGCCATAATTATGAGAGCATCCTTAGATTCAGGGGAGGTCCCCATGGACTGGAGATGTGCAAATGTATCCGCAATTCACAAAGGGGATGGTGCCTCTGTAGCCAGGTGGGAAGGAGCAGCAGTGCGTAGCACATGCTTCTTGATTAGACTGGGGTTCAAGCCCGTCACCACCAAATAAGGAGGATGTGGAAAGGTCAAGGAATGACCACCGCATATTCCCAGAGCAATATGGCCTCAGTTGCTAATGCTCCTAAAAACCAAATAACAACAACAAAAGGGATGGGATCAAAGGGTATGTCTTTACTAATGTTATTAGTGAAGTCACCCATAGTTGTTTTCTGTACTTATCAATGATATTGATGAAAGTATATCAGGCTTAATGTTTAAGTTTGCAGATGATAAAAAGGTTGGCAAGATTGTTAATGACAGTATGCTAGTGAAACAGGATTTAGAAAAGTTAGGCAGATGGGCTGAGAAGTGGTAAGTGAAGTTTAACATTGACAAATGCAAAGTACTGCATATGAGTAGCAGTGACACCAGATTAATGTACCAACTGTATGGTACTTTACTCAGGTTAGTGGAGAATGAAAAAGACCTGGGGTAATTGTGCAGTCAGATATGAAGTTCTCTGAGCAGTACAGTACAGATAGGCTGCCAGAACAGCTCATGAAATTTTGTCAATAATATACAGGAAGTTTGCTAGCAGGAATAAAGAGGAGATTATCCCTTTGTATAAGGCAGTGGTCAAGCCACACCTTGAATACTGCATACAAGTCTGGAGGTCTCATTTTAAGTAGGATGTAGAGCTACTGGAATGAGTACAGAGAAGGGCAACGAGATTGGTGTGGGGAACAAGGGGATGCTCTTACCAAGAAAGGCTTCAAGTCTGCAAACTGCAGCATCTGGAGACTTAGGCACCTGCAAGGAGATCTGATTGAGGTGTTTAAGGCTTTGATGGTTTGAGCAAGCTCAATGCTGATGGAATTCTTCCTCTTGTTCAGATTACGCACTTGAGGGGGCATATATTCAAATTGAGGAAAGATGGTTGTAGAATAGATGTTTGGAAATTTGCCTTTAGCCAATGAGTGATTGATTGCTAGAACAAACTTCCATTCTGGAAATTTACAGCTTAAATAAATTGAAGAAGAACTAACAAAGTTTTGGAGAAAATGGATAGATGAAATGGGAAGTTTTTTTTATTTTTTGGCTGATGCTGTATAAGCTTCTGTATTGCTTCATATGAAAATTTTCTGTTAAATTGGTTTAGACACCCTTGGAAATGTTGGAAATGATAAGATAAGCATACGGTGAGTCCTCCATGTCTAAAGATAACATTATGAAGTGGCACAAAAAGGTTTTGTGAAGGGAGAGAAGCAGTGGAAGACAACGAACAGTATGGTGTGTCAGTTACCAAGTTGACGATGAAAACGTTGAGCAACTTGCAACACCAGTGTGGTCTGATTGTCAGTTAACATGTGCAATGTTGGCTGCTGAATTTGATATGAACAGGGAAATGATTCATCAAATTTTACACGAAAAACTGTGCATGAGAAAGGTGGCACCAGAATTGATTCCATGCTTGCTGATATTGGAACAAAAGCAACAGCGATTGAACTTGTGCAAAGAATTTTGTGAACACATTGAAGAAGATAATTTTTTGCCTTGTGTTATCATGGGGGATGAACGTTGGTGTTATCAGTAAGATCCCGAAACAAAACTCCATTCAATGGAATGGAGAACATCAAACTCACCCAAACCAAAATCACTCTAATTTCAAAGTAAAAAACGAAGACAATGTTGATCTTGTTTTTTGATATTAGAGGCAACCTGTGAGGTGATCTGATTGAGGTGTTTTAAGACTTTGAATGGTTTGAGCAAATTCAATACTGATGGGATTCTTTTTCTTGCTCAGAAGATCAGTAAAGGCCATATGTGTTCATTATGAACTTGTGCTGGAGGGATGTACGGTCAATGAGAAATTTTTCCTTGAAGTGCTGAAGAAAACTCTACTTACAGTGAGGAGACTCACTGTAGCCTGTCCCAAGCCAGGATAAATGAGGAGGGTGATGGTGTTGTGCCTGAGTAAAGAGATGAAGCTCTTAATCTCCGGAAGTAAGGGAATCCAACATCTGACTTTCCGAAGTAGCCATCAGATATGCGTGGGCACCTTAAGGGGAACCCTCCACCACACTATGCTAGGAAGCTGCAGGCCAATCCTGCATGTCATCTGATCACCTTAGATGGAAAAAACATTGATCAGGTTCGGCACTTCAAGTATTTGGGATCTATCATCAGCGAGGATGGCCAAATAGATGAAGAGCTAAATGCAAGGATTGCAGCCACAGGATGCCTGTACCATTCCATAACCTGAGGGTTTATCAGCAAGGGAGAGGTGAGCAAGAGAACCAAGTTACAAGTCAACTTATGTACCAACCTTGACATACAGCTGTGAGTCATGTACCCTTTCCTCTCAGCATCAGAGCCAACTGTAGGTTGCCAAGATGAGTACCTTCATTAGAGTAGAATAGAAGACAAGACGAGATCGAGTCTGCAATCAAACTATACTGGCTGCTTTAAACGTAAATCCACTTAAAATGCAGATCCAAGAAGCCTAACTTTGATGGCGTGGCTATGTCATCAGAATGGATGACAGTCAGCTTCATGTTTAGCCTGGGAAGGATGTGTGAAATGGGAAGATAACTTCCAGAATACAGAATAGCTTGTGACAGGAAAAGATGGCAGCCTCTCTGTGAAACCTTAACCCAGCTAGTAGTACAAGAGGAGCGACTAAGTAAGTGC
The DNA here is from genome assembly GCF_048544385.1 of Mastigoproctus giganteus. Classification (NCBI taxonomy): domain Eukaryota; kingdom Metazoa; phylum Arthropoda; class Arachnida; order Uropygi; family Thelyphonidae; genus Mastigoproctus; species Mastigoproctus giganteus. The sequence goes on along the minus strand of NC_143578.1, from coordinate 46,610,790 downwards.
TGAAGAGAATGCATGCAGCAGTCAAAAGAAAAAGACCAGACTTATGGAGATGGATTTTGCACTAAGCAAATGCTTCAGTACACTCATCGCTCATTGTTTCTGAATTTTTGGCTCAAAAACAAATTATTTGCCTCCTTATTTGCCAGATCTGATGGCATGTGATTTTTTGGGTTTTTCACAAATTAAAAAATTACGAGAGTGGGCCTGTTGTACTGGAATCCAGATTTTACTGGATTTATACGTTATCATTATTTCGTTAAAAAATTACCTGAAAGGGAGACATTCTGCAGATGTGGAGGAAATCAAAACAAATTTTGAAGGACCCTTCAGTTGATGACTTCGGCAGGTATTTCAATTAGTGGTGGATGCACTAGACAAAGTACATCAAATTAGGGGGAGAATACTTTGAAACTTTTTAACTGTTTCATGTTTGTACAATTATAAATAAATTTTTATAATTTTGGTCTTGAAACATAATTGTCCGATCTTGTGTTACTCAGTTTCAGTAACTGAGTTTCTCTGCTATCCATAGTCAGCTTTTTTTGTTCAATCATGCACATATTCTTCAATTTCTTTTCTTTTTTCGGCTAAGGTAAAGAAAGCCAACAGGAGAACCATGGCAAACTACCACAGCTTCATGCTGCATACTCAGTAAACAGATGATGCGTGCTATCAGTCTGGAGCAGAAGTCAAGAACGATATATTGATTGACACATAAGTGTGACAGACGATGTACTGAATGGTGTGTAAACACAAGAGATGATAACATCATAGCGTTAAGTGATTGATTGTCATTATGATATGTATATATATATATAAAGAATCTTTCTTTCTTTAGTTAAACTTTAGAATGGGGTGTGGAATCCAGTCTATTCAGTTAAGCTGTGGTGAACTGTTGTTTTTTTTAATAGACTAATATTCAGCTAGTGTAAAGAGGTTAGTTTAGTTTATGCCACTAATTTGGGGCAGATTCAAGTGAAAAACAGTGTCCGTAATCTTTAGTGTGCAGTATCGTATACGGTCACAGTTTTTTCACTTAAATCCATCCCAATTAGTGGTGTAAACTAACCTAACCTTTTTTTTTTTTCACTAGCCGAATATTAATCTATTAAAAAAAACCACAGTTCACCACAGTTTAACCAAATAGACTGGAGGGTGCACCCTGTTATAAAGTTTAACCCTTTATTTTCCTATTATTCCCTAACATAACCTTTAAAGTTAGATAAGGAAACCTTTTTTCTATTATTTCAGTTAGGAAATAATAGAAAAAATAGGAGAAAGATTCTTTATACATGTATGTATAAAAATGTCAGTCAATATTTAATGCTATGATGTTATCGTCTGTTGTGTTCATGCACCAATGAGTACATCGTCTGTCACGCTCCATGAATAGTCTAAGTGGAGGATGTGATTGGTTCTGTGATTGCCAGCCACTGTGCGTGGCCTACAAACTGTCAAAGTGAAGGATGTGATTGGTTCTGTCAAAGTGAAGGACGTGATTGCTCCTCCCTTATGTGTGATAAGTGACGAGTTACAGGGAAAGGCTACTTGACACTTATCACACATAAGGGAGGAGCAATCACACATGTGTGTGATAAGTGACGAGTTACAGGGAAAGGCTACTTGATGAACAGAAGGTCACGTGAAGGATGTGAACTGAGAATAATATTTGCAATCAGAAGGGGGAAAAACACTTATATAGGAAGGGTCATATTTTTAATTGACTTTCATTTTTGTTTAGTGAAAAAAAAAGGATAGGTTAGTTAAGTCACTAATTTGGGACTGACTAAAGCAAAAGGAGTGTGGGCTTTTTAATAGGCTTTCATGTTAATTTATCAGAGAAATGTCACTTGTTGAACAAAAATGTCATGCAATGTTTTTGCTCTCTGTTATTCTCTGGAGTTCTGTGATTGACTGATTATGGGGAATGCATAGTTTCTGTTATATGCATTTTTGATTATTTGGTAGTATGCTTGTGAGTTTAGTGATAAGTTCGTTAGTTTTTCTTTGCCTTTGTTTGGTGTGGTTGTCCTTGTGCTGGTGCAGCAAGTTTTTCTTTGGTTTCTTTGTTTCTTCGTCCTGCTGCCGTGATTTTTTTGCTTTCTTGCATTTGTTCTTTGTTTAACCCTAATGGAGTGAGTGAGTGTGAATACGTTGTGTATGTTGCAAAACGATGTCTGTAAGAGTGTGTCACGTGACCCATTTACCGCAAGGGGTTTTTTTGTGTGACTGGTTAACGTGACGGAGGAGGAGAAAACCCATAATTCATTTTGACGGTTCATTGGACACACCCAGAGGTACTGGATACTACAGTTTTACCTTTTTAACTGTTTACTTGAAGCTTCATATAATTGGGGTAGCTGCTTAATCAAAGTGTGCTGGTCCCAATATGTCCCAAACAACTGGGATCCACTGTATACAAAAATGACCTGTCATTGCTTTAATCATACCAAAACTCTTGACGTTTTAGAGCGAATATCATCTTTTAAGGGCACAAAAGGTGATATAGTTGTACACATTGGCACTAATAATATTAAGAGTAGGAGACCGGCAGAATTACTTAACAAGTACAGGTCACTGTTGAACAAAAGCCGAGAATTAGGGTTGAATTTGAAAGTGTCTGCAATTCTGCCCAGACACGATAGGAGGGAGTATATGATGAGAGCCTTGTCGATCAATTCGGCCCTGGAAAGATTGTGCAAGGCTCAAGGGGTAGAATTTTTTTCAGCCTGGACTGTACTTGTTAACAGGAGAGATTGCTTCTACAGGGATGGGATACACTTAAATAGAAAGGGTGCAAGAATATTTGCTGATGCTATCGAGGCAGTGTTAGGTGGGTCGGAAAACTGCTAGCTTGGGGGGAGACAAAGACCAATAGATTGACAGTAGACACTGGCAGAGGTGAAAGAGATTCATGCACTGCTTCTATTAGAATGAGCAGAAGCCTGAAAAACAAGATGCATGGTATTTCAGAGACTGCTGGGAGCCATTGCGGTACAAGTAAACACATGGGTTGTGTTAGGGTAGCTAAGAATAGAACCAGGTGCAGGTATACTTGCGTGTACACCAATGCTAGGAGTTTAGTAAATAAATTTGATGAATTTGAGGTATTGCTCAAAACATCAAAGGCAGATATTGTTGGGATATCAGAGACGTGGTGTCACACAGATATAAGGGATGCAGAACTGCAATTTGGGGAGTACAACGTCTACAGAAAGGATAGACAGGATAGGAAGGGGGGAGGGGTTATGCTATTAGTTAAGAAACACATAAAAACCAAGGAAGTGAAGCCAGTCAACATCGCTGGACAGTGCAGTGTTGAGTCAGTTTGGTGTGACATAAGCATTGGGAGATCAAAATTGAGAGTAGGAGTGTGCTATAGGCCTAATGACTCTGATGAGTATAATAAGGAACTGTACAGGGAAATAGAGTGGGCCAGTAAATCAGAGAGTCTTATAATGGGAGATTTTAATTTCCCAGATATTGACTGGAATTTGGGGGCTGGTTACTCAAACACTAGCAGGGCTTTTGTGGATTTATTGGATGATTGTTTTCTACATCAGCATGTTCGGGAGGCAACTAGAGGGAGTAATACTCTTGATTTGATTATCAGCAGTGATTCTTCATGCATTTAGAATCTGCAGATAAATGAACCACTAGGTGGCAGTCATCACAGTGTGCTGAAGTGGGATTTACTCAAAGAGGTAACTACCATTAGGGGTAAAGGGAAGGGTTATTGCTTCCGTAAAGGCGACTACGATGGACTGAGACAGTATTTAAATTCTATACAGTGGGACCAACTGATGATGTTACCAACAGCAAATTCAAAATGGGAAGCATTCAAAGAACTTATCTTGGAAGCTACTAGGCTTTACATACCAACTAAGAAATATTGTTCAAGGTTTAGGCCAAAATGGATGTCAGATGAACTAATGAGGCATATGTCAGAGAAGAAAAATGCATGGGATACTTACAAATTAACACATGACACAGAAGCCTATGATAGATACAAGTTGATATGCAACCAAGTTACAAAGGAGGTTAGGCAGGCGAAGGCAGATTACGAGATATCTTTGGCAAGGGATGCAAAGAAAAACAGCAAAGAGTTCTTTACTTATGTAAACTCTAGAAGAAAGGGGATGAATCAGATTGGTCCACTTGATATCAATGGATCAACTGTTGATGATCCTGCTCAGGTAGCTAACAAACTAAATGAATATTTTGCATCAACATTCACACATGGAGTTATTCAGCGAGGGGAATGCCAGAGGCGTATTCAACTCTGGCAGTAAGCTAGAGAATCTTGTAATCTCTGAGAGTAAAGTGGAGGAGAAATTGTTGAAGATAAACACAAGAAAGGCACCTGGGGTGGATGGGATCTATCCAGTTATATTAAAGAAGGCAGCAAAGGAAGTAAGCAAACCCTAAGCCATAATTATGAGAGCTTCCTTGGACTCGTGGGAGGTACCCATGGACTGGAGATGTGCAAATGTGACCCCAATTCACAAAGGAGGATCAAAGGCTGACACAAGTAATTATAGACCTGTTAGTTTAACTTCTGTTCCTGGAAAATTAATGGAGGCACTGGTTAAAGAAGCACTGCAGGATCATCTAGACAAGACTTCAGTTATGGCTCGGACACAGTATGGTTTTGTTAAGGGGAAGTCTTGCCTGACCAATTTGATTGGATACTATGATGCAGTCACAAAACAACTGGATGCAGGGAATAACTTTGATATTGTATACTTGGATCTTAGAAAGGCTTTTGATACTGTTGCACATGGAAGACTGCTGCACAAATTGGAACAGTGCGGCATTGGAGGCAAATTGCTGCTATGGATAAAGGGGTGGTTGAGGAGGAGAGGACAGAGAGTGGTAATCAATGGACACTGCTCATCGTGGACTAATGTTATTAGTGGAGTCCCTCAGGGTTCAGTATTGGGTCCATTATTGTTTTCTGTATTTATAAATGATATTGATGATGGTATATCAAGCTTAATGTCCAAGTTTGCAGACGATACGAAGGTTGGCAGGGTTGTCAAGGACACTACACTGCTGCAACAGGATCTGTAAAGGTTGAGCAGATGGGCTGAGAGGTGGCAAATGAAGTTTAACATTGACAAATGTAAAGTACTACACATGGGAAACAGCAACCCCAGAGCAACGTATCAACTCTGTGGTACTACACTGACAGTGGTAGAGAATGAAAGGGACTTGGGGGTGGTTGTGCAGGCAGATATGAAGTTCTCTGAGCAGTGCAGATGGGCTGCAAGAGTAGCTCATGGAGTATTGTCAATGATATACAGGAATTTTTCCAGCAGGGATAAGGAGGTGATTATTCCATTGTATAAGGCAATGGTCAGGCCACACCTAGAGTACTGTATACAGGTCTGGAGGCCTCATTTCAAGAAGGATGTAGAGCTGCTGGAATGAGTACAGAGAAGGGCAACAAGATTAGTGAATGGAACAAAGGGGTGCTCTTACGAAGAAAGGCGTAAGTTTTGCAAATTACAGTGTCTGGAGACTAGACACCAGTGAGGTGATCTGATAGAGGTGTATAAAGCTTTGAATGGTTTAAGCATGCTCGATGCTGATGGGATTCTTCCTCTAGCTCAGAAAAATCACCTGAGAGGGCATAAATTCAAATTGAGGAAAGACAGATGTAGGATAGACGTGCGGAAATTTGCCTTTAGCCAGCGGGTGGTTGGTTGGTGGAACAGACTTCCATCCCTTGTGGTGAAGGTTGATAGCCTAAATAAGTTTAAGGCTCAGCTGGACAGGTATTTTGAACGAACAGACGGATGAAGTGGAAGTGGGTTTTTTTTTTTTTTTTTTGGCTGATGCTGCATAAGCTTGCTTTCTTGCATCAAATGCCTCTACTAATGCTAATGCTAACTCTCTCAAATCCTCTAAGTGCTGGGGCTCTCCCAGTACGCATAAACATTAAACTTCCATCTTCCATTTATTTTAACAATTTTTTTTTTCTGGCCTAATAGTCAATCCAATCAAGTGCCATGCATTTTTAGTACCTGTTAGCACTCCCATTCAAAACTGCTTCCTACTTTTTTTAACGTCCCAAAAAGCAATAAACCCAAATATAAATTTCCTTCTTCTTGGATTTATTTTGGGAAAGGAATGAGAAGAGACTATATTCTAACAATTTATTGTGGTGCAGTTTGTTTACTTCATAGAAGTTGTTTCTGGTGCAAGTGATATTTATTTATTATTTCATACAGTAATTAACTTGAAACTCGGAAGGTTAAAACTGTGTGCATTTTATTGTCTTGCCCTTTACCATTCACATGCTCTCCTCAACTTTGCATTCACATGCTCTCCTCAACTTTTTTCTAATTCAACATTGTTCGTCCACTTTCCTTTCTGTTATAATAATTAGTGTCTCTTGTGTCTGCATGTTCAATATAGTATCAATAAAAAATATTCTGAAGTAATTTTCAGTGTCAGAAACATTAATTAATTTTATGAATGACAGAATTATTATTACTAATTACTAATAGTATCTGAATTTAGAATTTAATTACTAATAGTAATTAAATTAAATGATAACATTTTATCATTTAATTTAATAAAATCTTTTTAAAAATTTTGTTCTTTTAATAGCATGCAAAAAGAGGTTGAAGGCACTAGAAAAGCAAGCCTTAAGTTTCAACTTACATATAAACCATTGCTTCATAAACAACACTAAAAGTTTGCCAGCAGGGATAAGGAGATAATTGTATAAGGCAATGTTTAGGCCTGACCAGTATGCAGTACTCAAGTACTGCATACTGGTCAGGAAACCTCATTTTACAAAGGATGTAGATCTGTTTGATTGGGCACAGAGAAGAGCAACAAGATTGGTGAGGGGAACAAAAGGGTTTTCTTACAAGGAAAGACTTCATTTCTGCAAACTGTAGGTGCTTAGTCTCCTGATGCATCTGGAGGCTTTGAATGGATTCAGTAAGCTCAATGCTAATGGAATTCTTCCTCTTGCTCAGACTGCACATGAAGGGAGCATTAATTCAAATTGAGGAAAGATTATTGCAGGATAAATATGTGGAAATTTGCCTTCAGCCAGTAGACAGCTGATTGCTGGAAGAAACTTCCATCTGGTGTTGTAGAAGTGGGTACTTTGAATAAATTCAAGGAATACCTAGACAAAGTGTTACAAGGGATGGACAGATGATCAGGAAGTGGTTTTTTTTTTTTTGTCTGATGCTGCATAAGTTTGCTTTCTTGCATCACTGCCACTACTAATACTATTAAAAAACCTGTAGAATCAATGTTATCTACCAAAATATTGATAAAATATGAAATATACCACCAAAAAAAACAGGTGTCCTGCTTACAGTACTCTCTAGAGCTAGTTCCTTAGAAAGCACTATAATTGGGTTCTACTGTATAACCGACAGTTGTTCCTGAATATGATCACCACGTCAGCTTTCATCCCAATATACATAATTTAATACTGCTTGCTATACAGTTGTTTTCAGCACTACTTTTTTTACTAAAATCTGGCTTTTCAGCTGCTTTTCCTAATAGTAAGCTGTTATCCACTCCCCATTCTCTTTACTATCCTGATTGTGACCACCTTAAAACATTAAACCTTCATAAAAATTTATGAAGATGAAAATTTATTTATGAATAATGCCTTCTATTGAAAGTGAACTAATAAATTGTTGTAATATCAAACTCATCTGGTCCTTGAAATTTCCTAACAACACTTCATCTAATATAATGAATGCTGATGCTATTGAGTACAGCTGTCCTAGTCAGTTTTTTTTTTAATGCAAATGTAGAAATATCTGCATATGGAATATTTGATATGTTAAATATATATTTTTTACATTAGCACAACAGTTATCTTCCTGTTTAGTGTCTATAAAGCCAATGGTTATGGTCTTATAGATACCAAATGTTCACTGTCATGCTTCAAACAAATTTTTCAAAAGGAACAAGTTTCCTGAAAAATCATTTTGGTGTATTAACCTATCATTTCACCCCCAATGCCTGATAGTTGCTCGGCTTTCTTTTATTTTTTTTTTAATTCTACTTGAATATACCAATGCTTGACTTTTTATTCATAAATTGGAATACATATTAAATGCAATTTTTTAATTAAAAATTTGAAATTAAAAAATTTTGTTGCTTTTACACCTGTTATTTTAATAAAACAAAAATTTCAATTAATTTTCCAGGAAGTGTCATAACCATATAGAATATAAACATGAAACTGTTAGTCACTTTAATTTTCAGGTTTGTAAAACTGATAAATTCTGTTAACTGGCATAGATCATGCTGAGCAAAATTCTACCTCATGAGCCTTGCATAGTCTCTGTGGGGCCAAATTAGCATTAGCATTAGTAGGACATATGATGCAAGAAAGCAAGCTTATATAGCATTAGCCAAAAAAAAAAAAAAAAAAACCCTTCCCATTTATTCACTCCAAATGTTTGTCTAGTTCTGCCTTGAAATTATTTAAGTTACTGACCTCCACTACAACATATATGAGTTTGTTTCAGCAATCCCCACTGGATAAAGGCAAACTTCCGTACATCTATTCTACAACTGTGTTTCCTCAGTTTGAATCTATGCCACCTCAGGTGAGTAATCTGAGCAAGAGGAAGAATCCCATTAGCATTAAGCTTGCTCAATCTTTTCAAGACCTTATACACCTCAATTAGATCACCGCACAGGTGCTTAATCTCCAGAAGCTGCAATTTGCAGACCTTAAGCCTTTCTTGGTAGCACCGCCCCTTTGTTCCACTCACTAATCTTGTTGCCCTTCTCTGTACTTGTTCCAGCAGCTTTACGTCTTTCCAAAAATGAGGCCTCCAGACCTGCATACAGTACTCAAAGTGTAGCCTGACCATTGCCTTATAAAATGGGACAATCATCCCCTTATCCCTGCTAGCAAAATTCCTGAATATAAGGCGCCTCCGTAGCCAGGTGGGAAGGAGCAGCAGTGCATAGCACACGCTTCTTGATTAGACCGGGGTTCGAGCCCGTCACCACCAAATACAGAGGATACGGAAAGGTCAGGGAATGACCACCGCATATTCCGGAGCAATATGGCCTTAGTTGCTAATGCTCTTAAAAAAAACCAAACAACAACAACAACCTGAATATAATTGACAAAACTCCATGACCTGCCCTGACTATTAATCTCTGAATCCCCTCAAGCTAGCAGTTTTCCGACCCACTTAACACTGCCTCAATACCGTCAGCAAATAATCTTGCACCCTTTCTATTTAAGTGTATCCCATCCCTGTAGAAACAATCTCTGCTGTTAACAATTGATTGACAAGGCATCATGTACTCCCTCCTATTGTGTCTGGGCAGAATTACAGACACTTTCAATTCTAACTCAACTTTTCTTAACACTGCCCTGAACTTGTTAATTAAATCCTCAGATCTTCTACTCTTAATATCATTAGTACCAACATGTCAACAGTATTACCTTTTGTGTAAAAAATGACAGCTGCTCTACATCATGAACTTTAGTCCCCGACAAGCATGCCCTGGTCCTATTCCTTGTCCTTTTTATACAATATATTTTCCAGTTCTGTGCTGTGGAAGATGTCATGTTGTCTGATGCTGGAGCATGAGACAACATGACATCTTCCACAGCACAGAACTGGAATGAGACAACATGACATCTTCCACAGCACAGAACAGAGCTTCTTCAAGCTCTCATATAAACCCATCAGAACAGCAAATTTGTGCTTAACCTCCTCATGCCGTTTGCAATGAATGCACGCAGAGGCATCTTCTATGGCTGTATCATGTCCTGCTAAAGGTGGCAGCTTTGCAAAACAAAACAAGTAATGCACATAATATAATCCTGATTTGTAGGAAAACTGCACTTGGCAGTTCTCCCCTGAACTAAAGCATTCCTGCTACTTTGAGCTCTTTGCTTTGCTCTAGTCTGAGGCACAGTTTTAGTCTAAATTTAATTTAAAACAACACACAGAACTAAGAGATACAAAAATAATAATGCTACATTAATTCTGCTTATCTTATGGCAGCACAAACTATGCTATTTTAAATTATGTTACACAATCACATTTTTATTGCTAAAAATTTATAGTTTATGAACCTCACAAAATCACTTCTGGTGTTAATTACACTCCTACTAAAGCACACAGAAAACTACCAAGTAGTGCCTATATTGTTCCTATATTAATAATGTAACAATGGCAACAGAATTCAAATGTGCTTATGTCAACTTCTGCCACCATTGTGTTATACAACACAATGGTGGCAGAAGTTGACTTCAGCTTTTTAAGCAAAAAGGCCAAATAAGTAACAAATTCTCCAATCAATTTTATCAGATAAACATGAATAATAACCATGCTACTAATCTTAAACAAAAGTTTAGAAAAAAAACACTCATTTTTAAGCAATAAAGAAATTTCTTTATTACTTAAAAATGATTGTTTAAAGAAGTCTTCCAAAATTATATAAACAGCTTCATGAAGAATGCATTTATCTGTGAGTTTCCCAATGTAAGATACAACTTCTGGTTTGAAACACCATTCCACATACATCAATATCAGTGATTTGTCACTGCATCATATGTTTTTTTTTCTTCCAGAACTAAATCCTCCAATCTAAGGTATCATTTTCCTTGTGCCGTAAAGCCCTTAAACAAACAAACAAGGTATCATTTATCTATTGATGCTATCATTTTGTTCTTTTAGTTAACCTTTTTTTGTTAAAATGGTTTATTGAAGAAAGCATTTTATGCCCAAGTTCCTATTTGTTAAGATGCATAGTCTTGCACCAAAGACTGTCCACCTTTTTTCAATGCCTTTGCAGATTACTGACCTTCTACACTATATGGAAAAGGTCTATGTTAGAGTCTCATTAAATGGAAGGACCTTCCATGGGCTCTTTTCATGCCATGACCAAATTAGTTAATATAACGTGAGGACTAAATAGTCTGCTTCTGGAAACTTGGATTTTTCATCATAAATATTTCACAGAATAGAAAAGTTACTTGCAGTTTATAGACAAAATATAACAATACCCCAAATAACCTTAGCTTCCTTGGTGAAAAATCTACAGCAACCAACCAGGAAACCTTTCTTCAAACCTTGGATATTTTTTTTGCTCACTGAAAGCAAAAAATAAAGCTTTTCTACATTCAGTATAAAAAGCTGTGTTTCCATTTCTTCCCACTAACATTTAATTAGCTTGATGATCTGAGTTTGTTAGGTGATATAACCTTTCCAAATCTGTGTGTTTTCTATTACATGCCAAGTTGAAGTTATTTTGACATTCTGTAATAATTCTTGAAATGTAAATGTTGTTAAATTAATTAGTATTAGTATTGGCAACAAAAAAAAAAAACTGACTCGATTTGCCCATTTATGCTAATAATTTGTTGAGACCTTTAAATTTATTTAAATTACTCACTTCCATAACACTAGGTGGAAGTTTATTCCAACAATCACTCTTTGGTGCAAATTTCCATACATTTTGCAACCATCCTTCTTCAGTCCCTTGTGTGTGTGTGTGTGTGTGTGTGTGTGTGTGTGTGTGTGTGTGTGTGTGTGTGTGTGTGTGTGTGTGTGTGTGTGTGTGTGTGTGTGTGTGTGAGAAAGAGTAATGATGCTGATTTTTGTAGAATGCAGTGTTCAACCTCTTCAACTTAACTCTTTAGAAATTAGTTTTCTCAATATTTTGATATCTTTAAACCTTTATCTGTACTACTTGTTGTCCAATTGTGCTTCATTAAACTTCTCTATATGTCACTTTACATGCACAGCAGTTTACAGCACCTCAGAAGTAAGTTTAATTTTTTTCTCTATACTGGAAAGAGAAAGTGGGAGCAGTTAAAGCCTTATGAAAGTGGGAACACTTAAAGACTTATCAAGTTATTAAATATAAAAACAGTCTTGTCTTTACCTTTTAATGAAATTCATGAGTCCTTTGCATTTGTCCTTTTTAGCTTCCAACAGTAAGCCAGTAAATATTTTAATCTCTATTTCATCTTGTCTGCACACTTATAAGCATTAGCATTAGCATTAGTAGAGGCATTTGATGCAAGAAAGCAAGCTTATGCAGCATCAGCCAAAAAAAAAAAAAAAAAAAAAAACCCACTTCCACTTCACCCCTCTGTTCGTTCAAAATACCTGTCCAGCTGAGCCTTAAACTTATTTAGGCTATCAACCTCCACCACAAGGGATGGAAGTCTGTTCCACCAACCAACCACCCGCTGGCTAAAGGCAAATTTCCGCACGTCTTAATATGTGGAGATGCCTCATTTGCTTCTGTAAACAAAAAAATGTGCCTATAATTACTTAATCCTCTTATATTTGTCTTGAAAATCTTATACAAAAATTGACTAGGAAACTACCTTATCAACAGTATTATTTTCATTTTCTGGTTATAATTCACTTGAGGTACTCTGCAAGGCTTTTGGAGGAAAGTTTTATTGGCATGGCCAGAGGTGTAACTAGGGTATGGCAGGTGTGGCCCTGCCCACATGCACCAATTCATATAGTCCCAAATGGAGGTAGACTTAAAATAATTGAATTTATAATTTATTTTTAAAAATATGATAATTGTTATAATCTAAATCAATTATTATATAAATTCCTCTCTTTTTTCTAAAAGTACCACTCATTATTTTTTATATTTTAATTACAATTTAATTAATATAATTACTTCAAAATATTAATTAATTAACAATTATAATTTAATTATTTTTATCAAAACAAAGGCACATTTCTGATATTTGGCTGTAGGTGTCAAAATTCCTTTTGAGCATGGTCCACACTAGTAGGCAGAAATAATCTGTTCTGTAGAGATGGAATACATTTGAACTGAGGTGATGCAAGAATGTTTGCTAATGTCATTTTAGAAAACATTATGGCTTCAGGAAAACCTGCTAGTCAGGGAGAGGATAGGGGTGATATAGATATACATTTTTGTGATGATATAAAGTAACTAATTCACAGCAGCACATCTTAAGGATTATTGTATGAGGCCACAAAATCCAAAGGGTGTTCTGATATTGGTAAGATGTGCAATGATAAGAGGATAGCAATGTTTTAAATAAACACAAAGCTAATGCTATGGCAGCTAACTTAAATAAATTTAAGAGATGTGCCAGGTAGTAAACAGTACAAGAACATTCAGTCAACTTCCCTACAGCAACATTAAGAGTGTACTCAATAAAATTAATGGGTATGAATTCCTGGTCAGGACAACTAAAGGTGTGTTTGCACCTAGAACACTGTTCTGGATAAATGGGCACAGAGAGTGTTTACATATGTACAGGCAGGCTGCATCATTAAATTAACATGTAGGTGCAAGCCTCAAGTGCTGACAGCAAAAGCTATCCAAGCAAAATCAATACTGTGTGTGTGTGTCCTTGGTTTTGACTTTCTTATAATGCAGTTTTCAGTTGACAGCCATTTATTTGTCCAGCAGCATATATGTGCATGTCCGTGGTGACTATCATTTGCCTCAAATATGCACATATAAGGTTATCAAGTATTCATATAGGGAATGGTTAAGCATATGAAATTCAACAACTATGTACTTTGTATAAAATATAAATTATACAATATATAATTCATGAAGTATTCATTTAAGCAAAACACCACAAGTGAAATTTATAAGCAAATAAACATCTATATATTAGACCTATTTCTTTCCACTTTCAAAATTAAATATGGGCATATTGTAATAAGTATTAGAATTCACAAAGAATTTATGTTAGCAAATTTGGCCAAATTCAAGATTATTGATATATACATCAATAATAAAAATCGTCATAATTTAATATCCAAAAGAAACATCAGCAAAATTAATTAGCAAAACTTCTAATCAGTGAGCTGTCTATGTGGCCAAACAGTCCACATAATCACTAAATAAGGTAAAGTTCTTGTAAGCTCCTCTAACCATATGTAGCCATCCCTTAATATGAACAGAAAATTATTTTCAACTTTCACAGGATTAAACCTATATGAAAATAATGATACTTAAAGGAGATACAATAACATAAAATTGAAAAACCAAAACAAACCTTCATAAATGTCATAATATTGCAAATTTTTCACTGGTTTGCTGCCTGTGGAAACCTCTGAGCTCAACACCTCTGTTTTAAACCAACAGATTTAACACTTCTTTATTAAATTTGGGCATAAGAATTATTGATCACCTTATGGATATACAAGAAATAATAGTAAATTTCTTCCTACCGAAATTGATAATTGTTATATTGCACATTTACTTGATCAAAATTCTACAATCAGTTCTATTCTAGAAATTTTTGTGAACATTCATAATTTAATGTTGAAGTGTAATGTATGTTTGATTTTTTCTGCAGGTGGTAAAGCAACTAATGTGATATTGCTATCATTGTAATTTGATCAAAAAACATGTAAAGCTGATACAGTGCTAATGTCAATTCAACAATAAGCAGTGGTGTCCTTCTGCATGGTTGGTAGAATGGAACTGGCCCATTATTTTCACAATGAAAAATAATGCGCCGTAGAGATGGATTTACGATTTTCCAATTAAGTACACTGCTCTTTGTGGACTAATGTTATTAGTGGAGTCCCTCAGGGTTCAGTATTGGGTCCATTGTTGTTTTCTGTATTTATAAATGATATTGATGATGGTATATCAAGCTTAATGTCCAAGTTTGCAGACGATACAAAGGTTGGCAGGGTTGTCAAGGACACTACTGACACTATGCTGCTGCAACAGGATCTGGAAAGGTTGAGCAGATGGGCTGAGAGGTGGAAAATGAAGTTTAACATTGAGCAATGAAAAGTACTACACATGGGAAACAGCAATCCCAGAGCAACGTATCAACTCTGTGGTACTACATTGACAGTGGTAGAGAATGAAAGGGACTTGGGGGGTGGTTGTGCAGGCAGATATGAAGTTCTCTGAGCAGTGCAGACGGGCTGCAAGAGTAGCTCATGGAGTATTGTCAATGATATACAGGAATTTTTCCAGCAGGGATAAGGAGGTGATTATCCCCTTGTATAAGGCAATGGTCAGGCCACACCTTCAGTACTGTATACAGGTCTGGAGGCCTCATTTTAAGAAGGATGTAGAGCTGTTGGAATGAGTACAGAGAAGGACAACAAGATTAGTGAATGGAACAAAGGGTTGCTCTTATGAAGAAAGGCTTAAGTTTTGCAGTTTACAGTGTCTGGAGACTAGGCACCAGGGAGGTGATCTGATAGAGGTGTACAAAGCCTTGAATGGTTTGAGCATGCTCAATGCCGATGGGATTCTTCCTCTTGCTCAGAATAATCACCTGAGAGGGAATAAATTCAAATTGAGGAAAGACAGTTGTAGGATAGATGTGCCGAAGTTTGCCTTTAGCCAGCGGGTGGTTGGTTGGTGGAACAGACTTCCATATTTTGTTGTGGAAGTTGATAGCCTAAATAAATTTAAGGCTGAGCTGGGCAGGTATTTGGAACAAACAGAGGGGTGAAATTGGGGCAGTTTTTTTTTTTTTTTTGGCTGATGCTGCATAAGCTTTCTTTCTTGCGTCATATGCCTCTGCTAATGCTAAAAAAAAAAAGTGAATTTTTGGATGCATAAAACCACTAACCCCAGTTTTAATTTAGGCATGGATTGCATTTTATAATTCAAAATCATGTTAAATTAAGTGGCTGAAATATAAAACCCACTACAATATTTAAACAGCTTTTAGGAATATTTTTGAAATTACAGGTTTTCTTTTTATTGACAACAGCATGCACCAACTTTACATATTTTTTTAACCTAATTACATGTATAGATAATACACCAATTGAAAGATTCACTAATTAATATAATTTATGATTTTATTATTTATGTACATCTGAAACTTTGAATTTTTTAACAAATTCTTTGTGAATTCTGATTTATATTATAATAAGCCCAAATTTAATAAATAGGTTTGATATGTAGACATTCCTTTCACATTCTGCTTAAATAAATTCATCATTATTATAATTTATACTGTACGTAGTGACTCACAATAGATAAATCAATCAGATAAATCCCTCAACAGAAAACTAGATTTTGTACATGTCAAAATCCAAGGACACACGGTTTTGTTTTCACTCAGAGACTGATATTGCAATCCTTGAAGCTTGCCACCTGCATGTTAATAATGTATTCCCTCTTGCTCATTTGATCCAAAACCAAGCGTGAATGCCCTGTCTGTATATATGTAAACATTCCATACACATTTGTCCAGATCAAAAATCGTGAACAATGTTCTAGGTATAAATGCACCTTAACAACAACATAATTGGGCTAATGCAAACTTGGATAGCAGTGAGTTTCACTGTGACATATACAATGTATTTAGGAGGGACAGATAGAAGTGAAGGATGAGGTGGAAAAGGGCATGTTACTTATCAAAAGTAGTTTGTATGTAATGAGAATATTCTCATTTGGAACTAACACATACCAGCATTGACTCTGGCCGACTGGGCTAGCCGGGTGGGTAAAGTGCCTGCCTGGCAACCCAAAGGTCGTGGGTTCGAATCCCGCCTCGGGCTTGGATCAAAGTACTACAAAAAAAAAAAAACTTGGGGGGTGCATTATGGCCAATGCGCCAACAACTACCATTGACTCTGTGTGGTGTTAGGTAGCAGGAAACTAAGGAAATATGAGAGTGGGAGAATCTGCAAACTAGAAAAACTGTGAGAAATATTACAAGAACTATTAAATACAAATGTAATGGGTGGGTTTATATGAAATACCAATCTGCATCTCTTTGACTAGAACTGTGATGGAAACTCATCATTGTGGTCAAAATTTTTAAATCAACTAGATCAGTGGTGTCCAACTTATGGCCTGCATAGCCATGAAAATGGCTACTTTGTTCAGATCAACATATGTTTGCAAGAAAAATTTTTCACACATGAAATCAAATTAATATTTAAAGAGAAACAGAATAACAGATGAGCATCTTCATTCTGTATTGAGAATTGCAAATTTTCAACCAAATTTTGAACAGTTATCTAAAAATATCCAGCCTCAATCATCTCATTAAATGTTAAAGTTTGTTCAGTAAATGTTGTTGTGTATTGTACTTAAAATTTTTTTGAATATTTTCAATTTTAGGTGTATCATTATATTTATTTATTCACCTTAATATTGAAAGTTAGTGATCCTTCTCAGGTTGTAAATTTTCTAAAGTGTTCATTTAAAAGCAAAAGTAAGTCATATTTTTATAATTTTAATAAAATCTAAAAAATAAATCACTGACATAGATTTCTTGCACATAAAAATGTTGGGAATTTGCAATTGTTATATACAGCCTGAAAATAAAAAACAGTAACATGAAAATAGAAACTTTCCTTTTACATGTAACAAGATATGGAAAATGTAACACACTAATTTTTCTCAAATCACTCAGTGCCGCCCGTGAAACAAATCTAACTTTGAATATGGCCCCTTTACTGGAAGAGGTTAGACACCACTGAACTAGATGATTGCTACCTACATTAACATGTTAGGGAAAGGAAAATACTAGAAGCATCATCTGCAGCAGTCTAACAGCATCATGGAGTTTGACTACAGGAAACCTTGGTGGGGTGGGGTAGGTATAGAGTGCACCTGAGGTCTCAGTTAAAGATAAGGGGTTTAAATTCAGGAAACGATAATGTGATAGCCTATGATGCTACATGGCTTCTCTCAACTGGGAAGACAGCATTAGTAAGGAGAATATAGGTGAATTATGGAATAACTTTAATGCCACCATAACAAAACCATGAATGCATATACACCATTAAATAAATATAGCATGAGATAGGATGTTAAGATGGATGAGTAAGGAACTAGCTAGATTAATAGAACAAAAAAACAGGATAGCAGAAAGCAGCTATAGAGCAATGAAAAACTAGAGCATAAATTATTCTGTACTGTAATCCCCTGGCCATGAAGAGTTTTACATTATGGTTCTATTTTTTAAAGGTTTGAAATAAACTCTCTTTCTCCCCCCCCCAACTCCTAATCATCAATTTAATGATGATTAAATTCAATTTATAGTTAAGCTGAAAGCATCTAATTATTTCAATGATAAGCCATTTTTATTTTTTATTAGCTATTCTTCAGCATTACATTTTTGTTCATTTAGAATTTTTTCTTAATATAATTTTCAAAATGATTTCTTCCACAGAAATATTAACATTAGCATTAGTAGAGGCATTTGAGGCAAGAAAGCAAGCTTATGCAGCATCAGCCAAAAAAAAAAAAAAAAAAAACCCACTTCCACTTCACCCCTCTGTTCGTTCAAAATACCTATCCAGCTGAGCCTTAAACTTATTTAGGTTATCAACTTCCACAACAAGGGATGGAAGTCCACCAACCAACCACTCGCTGGCTAAAGTCAAATTTCCACACGTCTATCCTACATCTGTCTTTCCTCAATTTGAATTTATGCCCTCTCAGGTGATTATTCTGAGTGAGAGGAAGAATCCCATCAGCATTGAGCATGCTCAAACCATTCAATGCTTTATACACCTCTATCAGATCACCTCGCTGGTGCCTAGTTTCCAGACACTGTAATTTGCAAAACTTAAGCCTTTCTTCGTAAGAGCACCCCTTTGTTCCATTCACTAATCTTGTTGCCCTTCTCTGTACTCATTCCAGCAGCTCTACATCCTTCTTGAAATGAGGCCCCGAGACCTGTATACAGTACTCTAGGTGTGGCCTGACCATTGCCTTATACAAGGGAATAATCACCTCCTTATCCCTGCTAGAAAAATTCCTATATATCATTGACAATACACCATGAGCTACTCTTGCAGCCCATCTGCACTGCTCAGAGAACTTCATATCTGCCTGCACAACCACCCCCAGGTCCCTTTCATTCTCTACCACTGTCAGTGTAGTACCACAGAGTTGATACGTTGCTCTGGGGTTGCTGTTTCCCATGTGTAGTACTTTACATTTGTTAATGTTAAACTTCATTTGGCACCTCTCAGCCCATCTGCTCAACCTTTCCAGATCCTGTTTCAGCAGCATAGTGTCAGTAGTGTCCTTGACGAACCTGCCAATCTTCATATTGTCTGCAAACGTGGACATTAAGCTTGATATACCATCATCAATATCATTTATAAATACAGAAAACAATAATGGACCCAACACTGAACCCTGTGGGACTCCACTAATAACATTAGTCCACGATGAGCAGTGTCCATTGATTACTACTCTCTGTCTTCTCTCCCTCAACCACCCCTTTATCCATAGCAGCAATTTGCCTCCAATGCCACACTGTTCCAATTTGTGCAGCAGTCTTCCATGTGCAACAGTATCAAAAGATTTTCTAAGATCCAAGTATATAATATCAAAGTTATTCCCTGCATCCAGTTCCTTTGTGACTGCATCATAGTATTCAATCAAATTGGTCAGGCAAGACTTCCCCTTAACAAAACCATGCTGTGTCCGAGCTATAACTGAAGTCTTGTCTAAATGATCCTGCAGTGCTTCTTTAACTAGTGCCTCCATTAATTTTCCTGGAACAGAATTTAAACTCACAGGTCTATAATTGCTTGTGTCAGCCTTTGATCCTCCTTTGTGAATTGGGGTCACATTTGCACATCTCCAGTCTGCGGGTATCTCCCCTGAGTTCAAGGAAGCTCTCATAATTATGGCTAAGGGTTGGCTTACTTCCTCTGCTGCCTCCTTTAATATAACTGGATAGATCCCATCCACCCCAGGTGCCTTTCTTGTGTTTATCTTCAACAGTTTCTCCTCCACTTTACTCTCAGTTATTACAAGATTCTCTAGCTTACTGCTAGAGTTGAATACACCCCTGGCTTTCGCCTCGCTAAATAGAGTAGAGATTTCACTATGTATGGCCCAGCAATGTATCAGTTTTTATAAAATTCAATCATTATTCTTGTTTTAGAGTTCTAATATATTTCTTAACTCCTGAACTAAGATTGAAATATATTAGCTCTATTGATATGCAACATATGGCATGGCATGCTCTGCTATTTGCTTTATATCCTCCCCTTCAGGAGTGGGACAGAATTTTACTGCTAGTTATGCACATGAGTAGTATTTATTTATTTATTAACTATTTATTTAACAAGTTAGTAAATGAGGGCTATCCTTTCCTTCTATTTATTTTTTGTCAGCAGAATATGAATGCTGTTTAGTAAACATTATTGTTTTAATATTCAAAATAGAACAAACTTCCTTTAACCACAAATTTATGTACTGTGATACTCAGAACATCCTAAACTTAAGCTTTCACTTTCTGCTTCTCCTTATTTCCATTATTCAAAAATAAAATAAAATTTACATTTCTAAGTGTTGTGGGCAGTATCCATAATATTATTTGTGTAGTGTTTAATGAGTGATTATGTTAGGTGGAGTGTCATATTTTGTGGCTATATACTGTAATGATGTTGGACTTTATTCTCACAGTGCATGGTTCTAAGTATATTTCATTATTAATAAAAAAAATCTTAATAATATTAGAATTGCATAAGAACCTAATATTAACTGAAAATGTAACTATTATTACTGACTTTTAAGTAATCAGAAATTTAGAGATTTATTGTGGTAAAAGGAGTAACTACTCCCTTATACTAAAATAAAGGGAATAATTTATTAATGCTCACATAAAAATATAAAGGTATATTTAGTACGTAAGATAGTTCTGCAGTAACTCCTTATGGTGATAACTTGTTTCATGCTATTACCAAAGGATTAGTTGTAGTTGTGTATGTGTGTGTAAAAATGTGATATCGTAGTGTTATTGCATACTAATTTAATGTATTTTTTCTTTCTTTTTTTTTTTTTTTTTCAACTAATTCTTTTTAATCTTTTCCACTACTGGATCCCATGTCATCAAAGGAGAAAGAAAGGTGATGAGATTTTCTTTGTAAATGCATGTTTCTTATGCAGTAATTATCAGCATAAAAGTTTTTATTTCATAACTGCTTACTCTTTTGCCATTGGGTAAAGAGGTTTAGACTCTGTTAAACAAGTTTATTTTATGTATGTAGTTTGCCTTTATAACAAGCAACTCCTATATATGCTTGTTTAAGTGCTCTGCACCATTAAAATTAATAATTTGTAACTGTTTATAAATTTAGACTTATGACTTCGCCATTTTGTACTCAGCTTTCAAAAATTATATATTTTCTTATTATCCTTTATTTTATTATCGACTTTATAATGTTTAATTTTAACCTGGAATGATATAAGATTCAGTTTCCATGGTTAACTAAAAAGCGAGACTCAGATCTACTTGATCCCTTCGCTTCCTAGCCTGCCAGAAGAATTATATTGTTAAGTTTTATTGAGAATGTATATTTATCTTTCTTTTTCACTTTGGGTGTTCACATATTTTTATTCTTTTTGTTTACCTCTGCCCAAAAAAAAAAGGTTGTTGTGTCCTTTTCTTTATTTCTATTGCTAATGAATCAAGATAACTATATTCTGAAAACCTCTTACACAATATTAAGTGAAATACTTATTACATTTTAATCTGTATTTTATTAGTACTTTTTTTTTTTTTTTTTGTAGAAGTCAAGTGAGAACTGCAGATCATGTCCTCGAAAGATATCCATGATTGAAAGATATATTTTAAGACCTATATCCACGAAAGCCCTTCTTTCATGGATATAGGTCTTCAAATAAAACACCTTATAAACATATAAAACACTTAATGCAAATGTATGTTATTTTCAAACTATTGCCTTTCTAGGGAATTTTACTTCTATCAATAGACGAATACATATTGGATAACTGCAAATAAACACTATGGCAATTTGAAAGTTTTTGTCTAATGAAGACTATGCAATGTCTGTATCCATTTGCAATGATGTTGGTGTCATTTTACTCAACTTATAGCTATTTGTACTGATATATTCATATTGAAAGAATAATCACATGTACATGCAGCACATTTTCACTACAGGATCCTGTATGTGTAAAGAGGAAGACAGTCTCAGGGAAATATAACAGTAGTATTAATATAGCATTACTAAGCATCATATCAAAGGATTCTATACATAAACTAGAAATTCCATTATAGTATTTAATGATAAATTTCTTAGGGTTACTTTATTTAAAATATTTTGCTACTACCATTTAATTTTTAATATTCTGATAAAATAAACCATATTGCTGCTTTAACTGTTTAATTTTGTGATATACTATTAGTACTTTAATGCATAAATATTGATTAAGGTTAGAAGAAATCTAAAATATAATTCAGAAATTAGCCCCCACAAACTAAATATTAAGGAATGAAAGAAAAAAAAAAAAAAAAAATATTCTGAAAGATACTATAATCAAATAAACTATCATTTCAAACTACAGACCAAATTTGGACCTAAGTCCTTGTTATAAACATGTAAAATGAATTTGAAGGTGGGTGGATTCGTACTTCAGAATAATAATAAACTATAAAACTGAATACAAACATACATAATTTTTAAATAAAATAATATTAATTTCCTTTGTTGTTGTTATTTGGTTTTTAGGAGCATTAGCAACTAAGGCCATATTGCTCCGGGGATATGCGGTGGTCATTCCCTGACCTTTCTGCATCCTCTGTATTTGGTGGTGATGGGCTCTAATCCCGGTCTAATCAAGAAGCGTGTGCTACGCACTGCTGCTCCTTCCCACCTGGTTACGGAGGCGCTTAATTTCCTTTAAAAATACATAAAAACGTATCCTTTGGTATATGTCACTTGGTTTTAAAATTGCCATTGTCAGTGTTTATGCGTATTGCATTTATAGTATAAGTAAACTGTTACAGTATTTTGTTATCATTCTTATGCTAAAACAGTCTTTTTTTTTTTTTTTTTTTTTTTTTTTTGGCTGATGCTGTATAAACTTGCTTTCTTGTATACCTCATGTGTCTCTACTAATGCTAATGCTAATGTTTAGTTCCCTTCTGCTACTAAGGAAGCCAGATATTGGCTGCTTTAGCATAAGTTGACAAACTGTTACAAGGGATGGATAGGTAAAATGGGAAGTGTTGGCTCTCTTTTTTTGCTGATGCTGTATAACTTGCTTTGTTGCATCATTTGCTAATACTAATACTAAAGATACAACAAAATAATGCTCAATCATACTATAAATACATTATGCATGAAAACTGGCATGGGTCCTTTTAGGTCCAAGCCACAGATATTATGTTCATTTTGTTCATGAATATGATGACGGCATTGAGTGTCACATTTTATTATAGATAGTATGGTCTTGTATGATAGTTTCTTTTTTCCTTTCTTCCCTTTTGTCCTTGTATATTTCTTTGCAAATGGAAATATTTTAGATAAATTGCCTTCCCCCTTTTATCTTCTGATGCTTAACATTTACACAGTTTATGGTTGTGAATAGCCGTAAGTTGGCCACTCATGACATTAATGTTAAATTGGCCAAATGACAGCTGTAATTATCAGCTGATTATAAGTATATAATATTTTACCTATCCCCACCATTATCATTACATTCTGATAATGGTGGGGATAGAATGTAAAAAGAGTTATAGATATGATATTGAGATAAATCCATGCCAAAGTTGTCTTAGCACAAATATAAAAAAGGGACGCTTTCAGTTAAGGAATTATATGTAAACCAACCTAACTAGGTTGGTTTACTTATGAAGCATCTGTGTGAGTCCTCTACATTCAGTGTATGTATGTTTCTTCCCTTCTAAATTTTCTGTGTAAAATTAAGGGAAGCTTTCAATTAAGGAACTATATGTAAACCAACTTAAATAGGTTGGTTTACATGTAATTCCTTAAAAAACATCTCTCTGAGTCCTCTCAGTATATGTATGTTCTTCCTCTCTAAATTTTCTGTGTGCAAAATTGAAGGAGCAAGAAACAGCCAGCCTTTGATTTGTTGTTGCAACTATATCCAGGAAAGTGCTTATGTTACATGCCAGAAATCATTCCCTATTTCTGGCTCCTTGCAAACACATGGTACAGGTAATCCTCTATTTATATATACTAATCCTCTATTTATGTTTCTATTTAAATCATTTTGCCATAACATTTTATAAGCTTGTTTTCTATATGAATTGCATAAAGATGTTCCAGAATTATTTTTCTCTGCACAATAAAACAGGGTGCACTGGTTTATGGAGTAGTCATGTCTTAATTCTGTCAGTTTGTTACACCTTGCAATAGTAACAGTAAACAGATTGTATTCATATCACTTTGAAAGAGAATTACTTTACACCTGCAAGTATATCTGTAAAATGCCATTAAGTACAGCCATGAACTGTCCAGGTGTAATCACTTTTGTTATAATTGTTTTATAACAAAAGTTTGTGCATTGGTTTATGGAGTAGTTATGCACAAATTCTGTCAGTTTGTTACACATTGCAACAGTAATAGCATGCAAACTGTATTGATATCACCTTGAAACCATCCACCTGCAAGTATATCTATTAAGATGCCATGTACAACCATGTCCAGTTGTACTGGGGTAATCAATCTTTTGTTATAACTGTTTCATAACAATTTTACAAAAGTTTATGGTGTGGAGAAGAGGTTTTTGTGTTGAGGATCAGGTGCTTTTCCACCACTATACCCTCTTTTGCATAGCTCTGAGTACAACTACATGTACACTAGCAAAACAGGTCACAGAAATTTCTTTAGCATTGAAATTAGAAGTGTTAAAATAATTTTATGCAAGTGAGCATGTGATATAGATCAAGCACCTAAATTAATAAGAAACAGTGATGATGAGTTGTGTGATTTCTGACACAATTAAAGTATGTGCCCTTAGTGTGACACTGTCAAGTGCTGCTGGGATTACAAAAGGTGAAAGCCAAGTTGTGGTGGAGAGACTAGAATTCCTAGTTTTTAAAAAAAAATGCTTTTATTTCCTTATAAAAAAATGAATGTGATATATAGTTGCATGGGTACTTAAGTAACTTTTATAGCATGGCAGTGGAATAGTAAATGATGCACGATATAATTTATGCAGTTTGAAATCCTTTCTGTGCTATATAACTACTTCATCATCATCATCAGCCATTTTCATTCCACTGCAGGATGAAGGCCTCTCCAGCAACTTTCCATTTCCTTCTGTTTTGAGCACTGGCCATCCATTTACTACCCACAAACCCATGAATTTCATCTATCCATCTCCGCCTTTGTCTTCCAGGTTTTCTTCTAGCTCCTCTTGGGTACCATTCTGTTATTTTCTTAGTCCATCTATCATCATGTCTTCGAGCTGTGTCCTGCCCAAGACCATTTTAGTTCTTTAGTTTTGATAAGAATGTCCTTTACTTGAGTTTGCTGCCTAACCCATGTGTTTCTCTTCTTATCTAACAGTCTGATTCCAAATATAATTCGTTCCATTCTTCGCTGTGTAGTTCTCAGCTTCTCTTCCATTCTTTTGGTGAGTGCCCAAGTTTCACTTCCATAAGTCATGGTGGGGAGTATACATGGTTTATTATTTTACATTTCAGACAAACTGGGATATTGCTCTTCAGTATGTGACTATATTTCCTGAATGCTATCCATCCAAAATTTATTCTTCTCTTGACTTCCAGCCATTTATCATTATTACAGCTAATAACTTGTCCCGGATAAGTATATGACTCCACCTTTTCAATTACTGCTCCTTCAATCATTATTTCCCTTTCTGTGGCATACTTGTTCATCATTACTTTTGTTTTAGCCATATTCGTCTTTAGTCCAAAATCCTTACTAACTGTGCATAACTGATTAAGATTTTCCTTTAATTCTTTGGGATGGTGGCTTATGACCACAATGTGATCTGCAAATCATAAATGGTTTAGGTACTCTCCGTTCACATTGACTCCTTTCTGCGACCAGTCTAATCTTCTGAAAGCTTCCTCAAGGGCAGCAGTAAACAGCTTCGGAGATATTGTGTCTCCTTGTCGAACTCCTTTCTCAATTTTAAATTTTCTATTGTCTTTGTCTAGTCTAATAAAGGAGGTAGCACTCTCATATATTTTCTTCAAAATCATAATATATGGGGTATCTATGCCTTGTCTTTCCAGTGCCCAAAACATTGCCTTATGCTGTGTGGAGTCAAATGCCTTTTCATAATCCACAAATGCCAGGCATAATGGTGTTTTATATTCATTTGCTTTCTCTATTAGCTGTGATATTACGTGAAGGTGATCCATAGTTGAGAATCCTGTCCTAAAGCCAGCTTGCTATTTCGGTTGATTCTCATCAAGTATTCTTTCTAATCTGTTAGTAATGACCCTTGTGACAACTTGTAGATGTGGGATAACAAGCTAATTGGTCTATAATTTCCAATTTCTGATTTATCTTCTTTCTTATGCAGCAAAACTATGATTGCATTATTCCACTGCTTAGGCGTCACACCTTTTCTAATGCACTTTGTGAAGAGCCTTGCCAGTTTTTGTGTTATGTCTCTTCCTCCCAATTTTAACAACTCTACAGTAACTTCATCTTCCCCCGGGGCTTTCCGATTCTTCATTTTCTTCAATGCATGTTCTACCTCATCAGGAAGAATATCGGGTATGTCGTATGTGTTGCTACTTTGCAATCCATCTTCCCCACTGCTGGCATAATTCCCCTGCTCCTTGTATATTACTGCTCATGGCTGCTGATTTAAATCCTTTGTTTTGTTCTACTTTTCTTGTGTTAAATCTTCTTATGTCCTCTCTGAGTTTCTTTCTAATGGCTTTGCATAACTCAGTATTATCAATTTTCTCCCTGTCAGAGTTTTTCTTGCTTTTCATTTGCCGTCTTCGGTTCATCATGACAAGTGTTTCTTAACTAATTTTTTCTTCTTTGGATTTCTTTTTCCCTATAGGTTTCTTGGGCTTTATCACTTTCAGAAAGTTGTAATATTCCTCGTCGATATCTTGGTCCTGAGCAGTCTGCAGAAGCTCAAACTTGTTCTTAAGTTCCAGTACATACTGCTTTTTCTCCTCTTCTGTTATCTGAAAGACCTTCGTATTATTTACTCAAGTCAGTTTTTTTTCTTTCTTTTCTTACATCTATATCAAGTGTACATGTTACCATTCTGTGATCACTTCAAACATTTACCTTATTCAGGATGGTAACATCATTCACAATATATCTTCTGTTAGTGAGGATGTAGTCGATTTCATTAGTAGTTAATCCATTTGGACTCTTCCATGTCCACTCTCTGTTCACCCTTTTCTTGAAAAAAGTGTTCATTACTGACAGTCCTTCAGATTCTGCAAATTCCACAAGTCTTTCACCTCTTTCATTTCTTTCACCAATTACAAAATTTCCTATAGTTCTCCTTTCTGCGCTGTTTTGTCTTTTTCCAACCTTAGCATTGAAATCTCCCATAATAATAGTGTAGTGGGTTTTCTGCTCATCTAGAAGACTCACAATTTCGGTGTACATTTCTTCAGCCTCTTCATCATCATGGCTCAATGTTGGTGCATAAATCATTATAATCTTTAGCTTGTACCTCTTAGAAATCTTGAGTATTAGTCTTGACACCCATGGTGATGTACTTTTGAATTCCAAAATGTTGCTTTTAAAATCTTTATGCACCAGAAACCCAACTCCACCTTCACTCCTTTCACTGTTTCCATTGGTGTACAGCAGATTTCCACTTGATAAACTTATAAGTGATTCATTTCTTCTTCTTGTTTCAGCCAAACCGATGATGAATCCAAACTGAAGAACAAAAACTAGGCCTTAATTACAACATAATCAGAAAGTGCCATATAATAATAAAAGAATTCATTTTAACCACTTCACAATTTAGTGTGTAATTGGTATAAAAGTCATTGTCATAGTTAAAAGTTTCACACACACTGAAATATTGCACGTTGTCATGATGTTGTTAAATACTGAGAATGCTCTTTATCATAACTACTCATGAAATTTTATTTGGAATATACCTTCATAAATTCACCTACACTTCTGTATATTTTTCATGCTGATGCTTGACTCTGTCAGAGAATACCAAGAATTCATGCATGTGAGGGCCATTGTTTTTATTAAACTATTTTTAATTGAAATATCGATTTTAGCTTGCAGATATCAAATGAGAAATCAAATTATGAATTTTATTAATTTCAGCTTATATATATATCAATATAATAAAACAACGTAATTTTAGAGGCAATATTTTTTATAACCATATTGACAGTTTTGGCATATGTTTTATATCATTTAGACTGAATGGGTAGACTGAAAATGCAGACAACTTTGTAGAATCACACATACACAGTATTCTATAATAAATAAATAAATAAATAATGATGTAAATCAGATATGTGACTTCATTTAGGAAAAAAATTTATTTCAGTTTCAAAATGCAAATTCAAAATAGAGTTCCAAATAATCCTTTAAATAACCATGAAAGCACTGATGCTGTTATTTGATGAAATGCTTAATTTACAAGCTTTATAATATGCAAAGTCTGATATTAATGTAGAATAGTTAAGCAACAATACATTATCATTCACTATTAAAATCTTCATGTTAACCAATCTTTCTTGTGTTGTAGACCAAAAAGACAACCTTCAATTAATTTTAGCTCCGAGAAACAATACTCTGCTTCTGATATTGTAACTGGTAGCAGAAATGTGCTCAATGTTTGGAAAAACATTGATCATTCTATTGCAAATATTCTGCAATGCACTTAGTGTATTGTTACAGTCATCAGGAAGGCATGCACCATGGTTTTTAGTTTACTAAACAAAATCTGTATTGTCTGTACACCTCATACTGAAATATCTGTACAATTCATACATACTGCAACTTGGCATCTGCAGCTTCCATAAATGTTAAAAGAATCTATTCTAAAGAATTCTGGCTGCCCAAATGGACTACTAGAAAGATTTTTCTTTCCACCTTAACAGTGTATTACTGAAATGGCCCAACAACTCAATATTCCACAACTGTCCACATTAGTAATAGAAAAAAGAATACTCTTTGCAGAAATGCTTGTAGGCTTCATTACAGTGTCAAACATTTGGAAGCATGCCCATGGCAAGTTCCTCAGGCTAGTCTCAGATAAGGCTTTAAATGGATTAAGTAAACTAAATGCTAATGGAATAATTTCTCTTTTCTCTTTTTTGGATGATGATCAGAGTAAGGGGACATAAATTTAAATCAAAATGATAGATATATTAAAATTTGCTTTCAGCTGGAGATTAATTGATTGTTGGAACAACTTTCCATCTGGTGTTGTGGAAGTGGATAGTCTGAGTAATTTAAAGGAGGATTAGACAAATGACAAATTGCACTGGTCAGCAACTTTTTTTTTTTTTTTTCATCAAAAATGTAAACACAGTTTTCTAAACCAGTTTTGCATGCTGATTTCAAATATGTTCTCCACTCTTTTTTTTTTTTTTTAATTCAACAAACTTGATACACAGTTAAAATAATACAGTGTGCTATTATAAAAAAGATATGTACATTTAAAAATGTTGTGGAGATGATTTCCTTTGGTACATACAATTTGACCAGAATGTCCAGAATGTTGTGGTACAACCAACACAACACACTACATCCAAACGAATGGTAATGAAGTTTCAGCAACATAGGAGATCCATTTCTTTATATGCATTGAACAGTTTCTGAACCCCATCTTGGTATTATTATTATTATTATTATCCATATGATGCAAGGAAGCCTGAGGCTTATGCTGCACCAGGAAAAAAAAAAGTTCCCGAGTAGCCCTGAGAGAGAGAGAGAGAGAGAGAGTCAAAAGTAGAAGGGAATCACCAAGAAAGGGAAGAATGATGATATCCAGCTCAGGACCCTGGGTGTGCCAAGCCCATACTCACCAGATGTGAGCCCCCGGGGTTATATGTGGGAAGCATATGGGTACCAGTTATGGTTACAAAGCCATTTAAAAGACTACCATGCTTTATTTCTAACAAAAGCAGCAGAGGCTTTTCAGAGCTTTCATCCTGCAGGATGCAGGATGCAGAAGCCCTCTGATTTTAGGATCCACAAAGATTTCCTCTTTCATTTTTGCAGAACTGATCTTTGCAAATTTCTCATTTATATATAGAAATCCTCTCAAATTTCTCTTACCTGTTGTTTTCACAAAGCTCTTCATTAGGCCAAATTTAATGTGAGAATGTGGAGGGAAACTCTTCATCATGTATACTACTCATTCCTGGCTCATGTGTGCTTCATTTGAGGCCAGTCACATCTGATATAATGATCTGTGATAGAACAGCTGTACCACAGGCATTGGAAACAACAATACAGGAACTCCCTGACTTACGTAACACTCAACTTACAGAAATTCGACTTTACGTAAGTTTTTGCCGGCCAGTGCAAACTTTAAAAAATCGTGGAAACGTATTTTGCATCCCATAGCCATAGGAATAAATGGAGGTATCGTGAAAATATCGTAATGTGAACCCAATAACGCATTGTTTTTCTGTTTTTGTTTTTTTGTAATTCATTCCAAGTCATTGGAAGTTGAAAATTTCACTATATTACTAAGCTATTTATCTCTCAAAAAGGTCATATTTATAATGGAAATTGCACTACCCTTTCATCATTATCATGTTCCAGTTATAAGAATCAATTTTGAATGCCTTTGTGATATATTTCTAAAGCACGTTTTTGGAGGTCACGATCATAAAATAGAAGCAATTTGCACTTTCTGGTTTATTGGGCTTTTCTGTTAGTGCATCTAATTATAAACAGGTAGTAAACTCAATCTTATTGCATTTGCGATAATACCGATAACTGCAATTGTGTGGGTTTTTACACTATTAAGGTGAAATGTGTTCCCCTTCACCGAAATATTCAATCATATAAAAACAAATTTTTAGAAACTTCTGTTCATTCCTATTTACGTATTACAATGATGAAGGGAAAACGACCAATGGAAAGTGCAAGTGGTGGTAGTGCCAAGAAACAAAACAAAATTGATTTAGAAATGAAGATGAAAATGATTAAGTACAAAGCAGGACAAAGTTTGTCATCTATTTCAAGGGAATTAGGTCCTGCTGCTTCAACAGTGATTACTATTTTAAAGGACTGTGCACATATAAAAGAACATATCAAAGGATCAACACACTTAAGATCAATAGTGATCACAAAACAGCATTCAGGTGCTATATCAAAGGTGGAACAGCTGTTAATAATATGGATGAAAAATCAGATTCAGAAGCAAGTGCCCCTGAGTCTAATGACCATTCAAGCAAAAACAACAAGTATTTATAAGGATATTAAGGATAAGTACGGCGAACCCCAACCCAAGTTCGTGGCAAGCAACAGGTGGTTTAATAGGTTCAAGCATCACGCTGGTTTCCACGATGTTAAAGTATGCGGTGAAGTTGCCAGTCCCGATTCTGCAGCTGCAGAGAAATTTTGTGGTGTTGGAAAAAATTATTGATGAAGGTGGCTATTCATTCAACACAGCAAATTTTTAATGTTGACCACACTGCTCTGTATTGGGAAAAAATGCCAGATTGAATATACATTGCCAAAGAGGAAAATACAATGCCAGGTTTCAAGGTGTCAAAAGATAGGGCCACACTCTTGCTTGGGGCTAATGCAGTGGGAGATTACAGATTAAAACCACTGCTTGTGTACCATTCTGGAAATCCTCATGCATTTAAGGACATCAATAAAGCCACCCTACCCATGCATTTCCGATCGAACTAGAGAGCACGGATAACAATATCTCTTTTTAAAGGATTGGTTTAAATGCTGCTTCATTCCCGAAGTTGAAAAATATTGTAAAGACAACGACGTTCCTTTCAAGATTTTGCTTCTATTAGATAATGCTCCTGGACATCCTATGTATCTAGATGTTTTAATTCAAATGTGAGAGTCATATTTCTACCACCAAACACGACTTCACTCATCCAACCTATGGATCAGGGTGTTATTTCGAATTTAAAGGCATACTATTTACACGCAACATTTGCTCAGGCATTGTCTACAGTAGACAATGAGAAAAATTTTACGTTAAGAGACTTTTTGAAAATCTTACAATATTTACCATGCCATCTTAAATATTAATAAGGCCTGGGTGGAAATTACTAAAAGTTGTTTGAATGGCGCATGGAAGAAAATATGCCAACGGCACGTAAAAGGCTTCGAAGGATTTGAACAAGACAAATCATATGAAGAGGTTACAGATAAGATTGTAAAGGTTGCAGAGCTACTTCATTTGGAGGTTGATGCCCAAGACATGGAAGAGTTAATAAAGGAAGAAGAAAAGGAATTATCTAATGAAGAACTTATTGACTTGCAGGCAGCGATAGTGAAAGAAGAAAATGCTGACAAAGCTCAAGCTGAACCAAATGAGGAGCCGAGATGCTTCATCACTAGAGAAACGGCAATGGTGAGATTTGAGAGAATGAATCCGGACAGCAAACAATTCTTAAAAGTTAACAGAGGGGTGAATGATATGCTTGCTTGCTACAAAGAAATCTACAGTGAAAAGAAAAAAGCCACCATCCAGTCAACCATTAATATGTTCTTTCATAAGGTTGAGCGGCCGACTCCTAAATCTCCACAGCCCTCAACCTCCACAGTGGCATACTTATCAGCTGAAGATGTCGATTCTGGCAATGATGCTCGAGAGGTAAAACTTACTGATGTTATGCCTGTCTCCTCTCTTTTTTTGTAATTTTATAATTTTGAAATTTTTAATACACAGGCACTTCTGAATAAACAGAATATTTATAAGGTGGCATCGTTTTAAGTTATATCTCATATTGTGAATACCTTCACAACGAGTTGCCATGATACTGCACTACTTCGAATAAGTAACGCTTCACCTAAGGAGAAGACTAATGTTACTTATTCTCAGATAGGTACCACCACCCAGACGGCACCGTTTCAGGGCTATTTTGTATATGTGTGGGATAATAACTCGACTATCCACTTCTCCCTATTAGACTTAGAAAAGCAAAAAGGTAGAGGGAAAGTAATAGTAGGAGTGGAAGAGGAAAAGAAACGATGTAGAAGAATGAAAGGGACTAACTCCTTCGACTCGTACCACTCAAAAACTCCTCGAATAGGCAACGCTTCCCCAGTGGAGGGCGCCTCCATAGCCAGGTGGGCAGGAGCGGCAGTGCGTAGCACACACTTCTTGATTAGACCGGGGTTCGAGCCCATGACCACCAAATACGGAGGATGCGGAAAGGTCTAGGGAATGACCACCACATATGGCCTTAGTTGCTAATGTTCCTAAAAAAAAAAAAACCCCAGTTGAGAAGACTGTTGTCTATTCTTGGAAACTCCGGACATCATCAGGCTCCCCCTGGTGCCATTTCAGGGCATTTTGTATATGTGTGGGATAATAACTCGACTAGCCACTTGTCCCTATTAGACTTAGAAAAGCAAAAAGGTAGAGGGAAAGTAATAATAGGAGTGAAAGAGGAAAAGAAACGGTGTAGAACAATGAAAGGGACAGCAACTCCTTCAACTCACACCACTCAAAAACTCAAAACTCCTCGAATAGGCAACGCTTCCCCAGTGGAGAAGGCTGTTGTTGCCTATTCTTGGAAACTCCGGACATCATCAGTCTCTCCCTGGTGCCGTTTCAGGGTTAATTGGCCCTTCTTCAGTGGGTGGGTAGGTACCCAAGTGATGCCGTTTCAGGGCTATTTGTATATATGTGGGATAATAACTCGACTATCCACTTGTCCCTATTAGACTTAGAAAAGCAAAAAGGTAGAGGGAAAGTAAATAATAGGAGTTGAAGAAGAAAAGAAACGGTGTAGAAGAATGAAAGGGACAGTAACTCCTTCAACTCAAAAAAAACCTCACACTCCTCGAATAGGCAACGCTTCCCCAGTAGAGAAGGTTGTTGTTACCTATTCTTGGAAACTCTGGACATCATCAGGCTCCCCCTGGTGCCGTTTCAGGGCTATTTATGTATGTATGTGAATATCTACTCGAATATCCACTTGTCCCTATTAGACTTAGAAAAGCAAAAAGTAGAGGGAAAGTTATAGTAGGAGTGGAAGAGGAAAAGAAACGGTGTAGAAGAATGAAAGGGACAATAACTCCTTCAACTCACACCACTCAAAAACTCATAAACTCCTCGAATAGGCAATGCTTCCCCAATGGAGAAGGCTGTTGTTACCTATTCTTGGAAACTCAGGACATCATCAGGCTCCCCCTGGCGGCACCATTTCAGGGCTATTTGGCCCTTCTTCAGTGAGTGGGTAGGTACCCATAGCCAGGTGGGCAGGAGCAGCAGTGTGTAGCACACGCTTCTTGATTAGACCGGGGTTCGAGCCCGTGACCACCAAATACGGAGGATGCGGAAAGGTCAGGGAATAACCACCGCATATCCCCCGAGCAATATGGTCTTAGTTGCTAATGCTCCTAAAAAAAAGAAACCAACCAACCAAATGATTGTATGCAATTTTTATTTAGTTAGGAAAGAGCCGCACGCATAGCAGAATTTGTTGGGATGATTTTTACACTTTTGAGGCATAACCATGAATGTGTTCAGTAACTCACTGGATCCTGGCAGAAAATTATGATCAGATAATTAAATTATGAAACAACAAGGGTATAGTAGATTGGCTGAATAGGTATGTGAGTGGTATAATTGGTCTCATCACAAAAACCACATGTGCTAAAGGAAAAACGAAAATGGATAAGCTTACATCATTTGCATTTTCCAGTACTGTTGCTAATAAAATAATAACAATTGAGCAGAACTAACAAAAGAGAGAAAGAGAATCAGATAAAAAGAATGAATATAAATGCTAGCTAGAGTGACTATGGCTACAGTGCTGCTATCAACTTCCTGAAGTGAAGATAGTCTGTTTACTGGACTGAATTTTCCAGTGTCACTATTGCAATGCATGACATGAAAAGTTGTTGGGTAAAGTTGTGAACATCATAATGTCCAGAGAGGATCTTGTGGAGTAATCTGAGATCTGCTTGAGTTTATTGGACATACTAAAAGTTGAAAGCAGATATGAAGAAGCTTACAAAATTCGGAGGGATAAAAAAGATTCCTAAATGTCGGGTATATGATGAAATTCCATTGTACTGCTTCAATTTTGTTTGAGTAGACCTTGTGGTGTGGGTTCCAGATGGAGAAGGCAAAGTCAAGTTGAGGTAGAACAGTAGCTTTGTAGAGAAGAAAGACTGTCTAAGATCTTAAAATAATGTATGTTTCTCTTAATGAAACCAATCAATTTGTAGGTCTCAGTAGTGATGTGAGCGATGTGTTTCATTACAGGAACTCAACAAGATCATGCTGAGATCTTTTACCTGTTGAACTTTTTGAACTGGTGTGGAGCTAATGTAGTAAATAGCTTCTGATTTGGCACTGGCTCTTAGAGAGAGAAAGTGATAGCATGATATTTAGTTGGATTTTTAGAAAGTCCCATTTACAGCAGTCCAATGGTCGAGATCATTGGTAGCTTCATTAATGATGGAATAAAGTTTGACATTGTCAGCAAACGTGGCAATTTTAACAGGCTGTTTATTGGTAATACAAGGAAGATCATTTATAAATATACTGAAGAGTGGAGGACTGAGAGAGAATCTTTGGGGGATACCCCTGTGGGAAGGAAAGCACTAGAAAGGGAGTTATCAAAGATTATACAATTTCTGTATAGCATCAATGACCCACTGCTTGAGTAGTAGATCATGAATAGTGGATCACTAATGCCACAGTTTGAAGGTTGGCTAGGAGAGTGCTGTGTGATACTTTGTCAAATGCTCTAGTGATATCAATATAAATGACATCCACTTGGTGGCCTTTGTCAGTGGACTCGATGATTAACTTTTTTTACAGTGAGAATTATAAAAGATTAGTTACTGATTACACAAATTACTGCAAAAAATAACTGTTGATCTATTTCAATAGTGGATCATTGATGCCATAATTTTGGAGTTTGGCTAAGAGGATGCTGTGTGATATTTTGTCAAATTCAAGTGATGATGTCAATATAAATGATATACACTTGGTGGCCTTTGTCAATGGACTCAGTGATGCACTGTCTGAACTGTAAAAGATTGGTTACTACTGATTTGTTTTTTAGAAATCTATGCTGTTCTTCAGCCATCTGAGGGCTTAGATAGTTTGCAAGTCAACCATATATGATCGTATCAAGTATTGTTTATGAGATTTTTTTAAGACTGGCTGTGCAAGAACCTGCTTGAAATGGTTGGGATAGACTCCAGTATTTAATAAAAGATTTACTATAGTTAAGAGGGGCAGATCAAACAGAACCAATAATTTTTTTCCATAAAATAAATAATATACTATCTGGGCCAACAACATAATCATTGTTGAGTTTTTTTGAATGAGGATTCAGTATCTTCAGTATATAGGTTTAGTTAGTTCAGAACATTGTTTAAAATATGCATAATGTGTGTTTGAAGTGACTGGGATGCAATCTTGGAATTTTGATTGTTGAAATGGAAGTGAAGAAGTTAGCATAAGCATCAACAATAGTTTGAGGTACTATGAAGAGGTTGCCTTGGATAAATCTTAAGGAACTAATGGTATGGTTCACTTTGCAGCTGGTTTTCATGAAGTTCCAGAAGGGTTTAGTATTTCCTTTAGTGATTATGCTATTTTGAATGGAATATATATAGTGTGGTAAACTACCGGGAGGAGTTGTTTTAACACTTTGCCTTATCTGCCTGAAGTGGTTTACAGAAAAACATAAAATCAAAAGAAGTGCATCCAGTTGATATAGATGGACAGTGCACTGTTGAGTCAGTTTGGTGTGACATAAGCACTGCGAAAGCAAAAATAAGAGTAGGAGTGTGTTATAGGCCTAATGACTCGAATGAGTACAATGAACAATTGTACAGAGAAATAGAGTGGGTCAGTAAATCAGAATGTCTTATAATGGGGGATTTTAACTTCCCAGATATTGACTGGAACTTGTGGGTTGGTCACTCACACACTAGTCAGACTTTTGTGGATTTATTGGATGATTGTTTTCTGCAGCAGCATGTTCGAGAGGCAACCAGAGAAAGTAATACTCTTGATCTGGTTATCAGCAGTGATCATTCGTGTATTAAGAATTTGCAGATAAAGGAACCACTAGGTGGCAGTGATCACAGTGTGCTGAAGTGGGATTTACTCAAAGAGGTAACTACCGTCAGGGGTAAAGGAAAGGGTTTTTGCTTCCGTAAAGGGGAGTACAGTGGTCTCAGACAGTTTTTAAATTCTGTACAGTGGGATCAACTGACGATGTTACAAACAGTAAATTCTAAGTGGGAAGCATTCAAGGAATTAATCGTGGAAGCTACTAGACTTTTCATACCGATGAAGAAATATTGTTCAAGGTTTAGGCCTAAATGGTTATCAAATGAACTAATGAGACTCGTGTCAGAGAAGAAAAATGCATGGGATGCATATAAATTATCAGGCGACGCAGAAGCCTGTAGCAGATATAAGCTAGTCTGTAATCAGGTCACAAAGGAGGTTCGGCAGGCAAAGGCGGATTACGAGAAATCTTTGGCAAAAGATGCTAAGAAAAACAGCAAGGATTTCTTTACTTATATAAACTCTAAAAGGAAGGGGATGAATATGATTGGTCCACTTGACATCGATGGTTCGACTGTTGATGATCCTGCTCAGATAGCAAACAAACTGAATGAGTATTTTGCATCTACATTCACACGTGAGGAATTATTACAGTTTGAAAATGGAAGAAGGTTATCAAATTGTAGCAGTGTGCTTAATGATTTTGTAATACCTGAGAGCAAAGTGGAGGAGAAATTGTTGAAGTTAAACATAAGAAAGGCACCTGGGGTGGATGGGATCTATCCAGTTATATTAAAGGAGGCGGCAAAGCAACTAAGCAAACCCTTAGCCATAATTATGAGAGCATCCTTGGATTCAGGGAAGGTTCCCACGGACTGGAGATGTGCAAATGTATCCCCAATTCACAAATGAGGTTCGAAGGGTGACACGAGTAATTACAGACCAGTTAGTTTAACTTCTGTTCCGGGTAAAATAATGGAGTCACTGGTTAAAGATGCATTGCAGGATCATCTAGACAAGACTGCAGCAATAATTCAGACACAGCATGGGTTTGTTAAGGGAAAGTCTTGTCTGACAAATTTGATTGGTTATTATGATGTGGTCACAAAGGAACTGGATGCAAAAAATAATTTTGATATCATATACTTGGATTTCAGGAAAGCTTTTGACACTGTTGCGCATGGAAGACTACTGTACAAATTGGAGCAGAATGGTATTAAGGGTAAGTTGCTACAATGGATAAAAGGATGGTTAAGTGGGAGAAGACAGAGGGTGGTAATCAATGGGTGCTGCTCTTCGTGGACTAATGTTATTAGTGGAGTCCCACAGGGTTCGGTATTGGGTCCACTGTTGTTTTGTATATTTATCAATGATATTGATGAAGGTATATCAGGCTTAATGTCGAAGTTTGCAGATGACACGAAGGTTGGCAGGGTTGTTAATGACAGTAATGGCAGTGTGCTACTGCAACAGGATCTAGATAATTTGGGCAGATGGGCTAAGAAGTGGCAACTGAAGTTTAACCTTGACAAATGCAAAGTACTGCATATGGGTAGAAGTAACCCCAGAGAAACGTACCAACTGTGTGGTACTACACTTAAGGTGGTAGAAAAGGAAAAAGACCTGGGAGTAATTGTGCAGTCAGATATGAAGTTTTCTGAGCAATGTAGACAGGCTGCTAGGGCAGGTCATGGGGTTTTGTCAATGATATATAGGAATTTTGCTAGCAGGGAAAAGGAGGTGATTGTCCCTCTGCATAAGGCAATGGTCAGGCCACGCCTTGAGTACTGCGTACAGGTCTGGAGGCCGCATTTTAGGAAGGATGTAGATTTGCTTGAGCGTGTACAGAGAAGAGCAACACGATTGGTGAGGGGAATGAAGGGATCCTCTT
The DNA here is from genome assembly GCF_048544385.1 of Mastigoproctus giganteus. Classification (NCBI taxonomy): domain Eukaryota; kingdom Metazoa; phylum Arthropoda; class Arachnida; order Uropygi; family Thelyphonidae; genus Mastigoproctus; species Mastigoproctus giganteus. The sequence goes on along the minus strand of NC_143578.1, from coordinate 46,571,990 downwards.
ACCAAGAGAGGCTTAAGTTCTGCAAATTGCAGTGGCTGGAGACTAGGCACCTGCGCGGTGATCTGATTGAGGTCTATAAGGCCTTGAATGGGTTGAGCACGCTGAATTCTGATGGGATCCTCCCACTTGTTCAGAATACGAACCTACGGGGACATAAGTTCAAATTAAGAAAGGATAGATGTAGAATAGATGTGCGGAAATTTGCCTTTAGCCAGCGGGTGGTTAATTGCTGGAACAAACTTCCATCTGTCGTTGTGGAAGTTGATAGGTTAAATAAATTTAAGGAGGAACTGGACAGGCATTTGGAGGGTATGGTGTGATTTTTTTTTTTTTTTTTTTTTTTTGGCTGATGCTGCATAAGCTCCTACACTTGCTTTCTTGCATCAAGTGCCACTACTACTACTACTACATTCCCAGATGATTTGTAGCAACTTCTGTAGAATTCTGTACCCTTTATTTTTGCCATTATCTCATTCTCATGCCAGCAAGGAAAATTGCCCAAGTCAGGTCTAGAAAGTGAGACAAAGTTATTGATTATTGACAGTGTATTGTTGATAAACATATTGGTGGCTTCATTAATTTCTGATAACTGAGAAGAAAGTGGAGGAGAAATTGTTGAGGATAAACATAAAAAAGGCACCCGGGGTGGATGGGATCTATCCAGTTATATTAAAGGAGGCAGCAAAGGAAGTAAGCAAACCCTTAGCCATAATTATGAGAGCTTCTTTGGACTCAGGGCAGGTACTCATAGACTGGAGATGTGCAAATGCGACCCCAATTCACAAAGGAGGATCAAAGGCTGACACAAGTAATTATAGACCTGTGAGTTTAACTTCTGTTCCAGGAAAATTAATGGAGGCACTGGATAAAGAAGCACTGCAAGATCATCTACACAAGACTTCAGTAATAGATCGGACACAGCATGGTTTTGTTAAGTGAAAGTCTTGCCTGACCAATTTGATTGGATACTATGATGCAGTCACAATAGAACTGGATGCAGTGAATAACTTTGATATTATATATTTGGATCTTAGAAAGGCTTTTGATACTGTTGCACATGGAAGACTGCTGCACAAATTGGAGCAGTGTGGCATTGGAGGCAAATTGCTGCTATGGATAAAGGGGTGGTTGAGGGGGAGAAGACAGAAAGTGGTAATCAATGGACACTGCTCATCGTGGACTATTGTTATTAGTGGGGTCCCTCGGTGTTCAGTCAATTGTTGTTTTCTGTATTTATAAATGATATTGATGATGGTATATCAAGCTTAATTTCCAAGTTTATAGATGATACAAAGGTTGGCAGGGTTGTTAAGGACACTACTGACAGTATGCTGCTGCAGCAGGATCTAGAAAGGTTGAGCAGATGGGCTGAGAGGTGGCAAATGAAGTTTAACATAGACAAATGTAAAGTACTACATATGGGAAACAGTAAACTCAGAGTAACGTATCAACTCTATGGTGCTAAACTGACAGTGGTAGAGAATGAAAGGGACCTGGGGGTGGTTGTGCAGGCAGATATGAAGTTCTCTGAGCAGTGCAGACGGGCTGCAAGAGTAGCTCATGGTGTATTGTCAATGATATATAGGAATTTTTCTAGCAGGGATAAGGAGGTGATTATTCCCTTGTATAAGGCAACGGTCAGGCCACACCTTGAGTACTGTATACAGGTCTGGGGTCCTCATTTTAAGAAGGATGTAGAGCTGCTGCAACAAGTACAGAGAAGGGCAACAAGATTAGTGAATGGAACAAAGGGTTGCTCTTACGAAGAAAGGCACTGGCGAGGTGATCTGATAGAGGTGTATAAAGCTTTGAATGCTTTGAGCATGCTCAATGCTGATGGGATTCTTCCTCTTGCTCAGAATAATCACCTGAGAGGGCATAAATTCAAATCGAGGAAAGACAGTTGTATGATAGATGTGTGGAAGTTTGCCTTTAGCCAGCAGGTAGTTGGTTGGTGGAACAGACTTCCATCTTTTGTTGTGGAAGTTGATAGCCTAAATAAATTTAAGGCTCAGCTGGACAGGTATTTGGAATGAACAGAGGGGTGTAATGGGAGTGGGTTTATTATTTTTTTTTTTGGCTGATGCTGCATAAGCTAGCTTTCTTGCATCATATGCCTCTACTAATGCTAATGCTAATTTCTCCTTTTTAGACTTAACGTTAGATAGGAAACTAAATTTTCATGACCAGATATTGAGGCTTCGAACTAGTTAGCTGCCTCTCAAAACTTAACATCTTGCACAAGGTATCTTCAATGGCCTGGAGAGCCAACAGGTACACATTACTACAATTATATAAAACTTTGATTAGATCTCGATTGGATTATGGTTCTCCTGTATATGCTTCAGCAAGACAGAGCACCTAGACATCATTCACCATAATGCTCTCTGCCTAGCACTAGGAGCTTTTAGAACTTCACCAATTTACAGCTTATGTGCAGATGCATCAGAACCTCCACTGCATCTTCTACAACATTACTTACTCTGCATGTACTTACTCGGCAAAAATATACATTCAGCCATCACATCCAAACTGCTCCATTATTTGTGATCCACTATGGACAGTTAATTATGATTGCAAACCAAATAAAAATAAACCAGTAGGACTGCATCTCAGACACTAAGTTTGAGTTTGGGAAATACATTTCCATCACATTTCTGCAGTAGATACAAATTCAGAATTCAAATTCACAAATTCAGCCAAATTCCTTGGCTGCCAACTATGCCTTTGTCCATATCATATCTTACAAACTGGAAGAAAAAGGACATGTCGCCAATTGTTCTTCAGCAGCTCCACAGGCTGCACAGTTTTGAAAACAAAAAAAATCATCAGATTTACATGGATGGATCAAAATCAAACAACTCAGTAGGTGTGGCAATAGTTTTTTCAGAGTACACTACATCTGTCTCCTTGCTGCTAGTTTGCAGTATTTTCACAACCGAACTCTATGATAGGTTAAATAAGTGTATAAGGCCTTCAATGGAATAGCATTGGATGGTATCATTGAGCACCAACTTCTTCCTGCCCTAATATATATTGACTCCCTTAGTGCAATAGTGCTACAAAATAGCAAATATTCCTCAAACAAGTTGATTCAACATCTCAAAAAACAACTCAGCGATTTCCAAAAAGCAAGAAAACAAGTTTCTATCTGTTGTATCCCAGCCATCTTGGAATCCCAGGAAATAATCATGCAGACCAAGCTGCTAAAAATCCAGATCTTTATACACATGATAACCTTCAGTTCATACCTTTTACTAATTGTAGAGACGTCTTTCGTGCCAAATATATTTGGAGAGAACAGCCGTGCAATAAATTCTGAAGAATAAAAAATTCTGTGTTTATGGCGTTCTAGTTCATGTACAAATATACAGGAGGAAGTTATATTAACAAGACTGCATATTGGGTATACCTTCCTCACACACACAAATATCTGCTTCTAGGAGAAGATCCTCCACTCTGTTCTGTCGCCAAATACAACTCACAGAAAGGCACATTCTGATTGATTGCCCATCCTATTCAGCCATCCGTACCATCTCCTTCTGATCATAAGCAAACTTACAAGCTCCTCTGCCTTTCATCCATATACTTTGTGACGAGGCAAACCTAAGTGAACTCTTTATGTATATTAAACATCTTAGAATAATACATACACTTTGATATTATATCCATTATTCAGTAAAATGAATATAGTGACTCTGACAGACACACCTTGGCCATAGTGTTATTAGTGGAGTCCCACAGGGTTCAGTGTTGGGTCCACTGTTGTTTTCTATATATTTATCAATGAAATTGATGAATGTATATCAGGCTTAGTGTCGAAGTTTGCAGATGATACAAAGGTTGGCAGGATTGTTAATGACAGTAATGGCAGTGTGCTACGGCAACAGCATCTAGAAAATTTTGGTAGATGGGCTAAGAAATGGCAACTGAAGTTTAACATTGACAAATGCAAAGTACTGCATATGGGTAGAAGTAACCCCAGAGAAACGTGCCAGCTGTATGGTACTACACTTAGGGTGGTAGAAAATGAAAAAGATCTGGGAGTGATTATGCACACAGATATGAATTTTCTGAGCAATGCAGACAGGCTGCCAGAGAAGGTCATGGGGTATTGTCAATGATATACAGGAATTTTACTAGCAGAGAAAAGGAGGTAATTATCCTTTTGTATAAGGCAATGGTCAGACCACACCTTGAGTACTGTGTACAGGTCTCAAGGCCTCATTTTAGGAAGGATGTAGATCTGCTTGAGCATGTACAGAGAAGGGCAACAAGATTGGTGAGGGGAATGAAGGGATCCTCTTACCAAGAGAGGCTTACGTTCTGCAAATTGCAGCAGCTGGATACTGGGCACTTGCAAGGTGATCTAATTGAAGTGTATAAGGCCTTCAATGGGATGAGCATGCTGAATTCTGATGGGATTCACCCACTTGTTCAGATTAGGAACCTAAGGGGACATAAATTCAAATTGAGGAAAGACAGATGTAGAATAGATGTGCGGAAATTTGCCTTTAGCTAGCGGGTGGTTAATTGCTAGAACAAACTTCATTTGTCGTTGTGGAAGTTGATAGGTTAAATAAATTTAAGGAGGAACTGGACAAACATTTAGAGGGAATGGGTGTGTGAATTTTTTTTTTTTTTTTTTTGGCTGATGCTGCATAAGCTCATACGCTTGCTTTCTTGCATCACATGCCACTATTACTACTACTACCACCATTAATCAGTTTAAAAATCCCTATTATCAGTAATAAACTCATGCAAAAAGTAATCTCATGTGTTGAAAGACGGACACAGTATGCTTGTTCATAATGAATTAATTAAATATAAATTGTTAAATGAAACGCTAATTAAACCAAGTGATTTGTGTATGTGAATTTTATTATGCAAAAAGTATAACATAAACTAAGTTAAACTCCCACACAATAGAACTGTATGATAATTATTACTGTGTGACCAATATGATTAGCTGCTCTGACGCAGGAACACGAACTGGATGCAAAATTAATTCTGACATCACATACTTAGATTTCAGTAAAGCATTTGACACTGTTCCACACAAAGTTCTGCTGTACAAATTGGAGCGGTATGGCATTAAGGGCTTATTGCTATGGATAAAGGGATGGTTGCATAACAAAATACAGAGGCTGTTTATAAACATATGCTACTCTTCTTAAACTAATCTTATTAATGGACTCCCTCGCGGTTCAGTGCTGGGCCCCTTACTGTTTACAATATTTATTAAAACATGTCAAGCTTATCATCTAAGTCTGCAGATGATACAAAGGTTGGCAAAGAGACTAATGACAGGAATCAAAGCATACTACTGCAGTATGAACTAGAGAAATTAGGCAAATGAGCTGAGAAGTGGCAATTGAGATTTTTACATTGATAAATGCAAGATATTGCATATGTGCAGCAGTAATCCCAGAATTACATACCAGTGAGGTAGTACTACACTCAAAGTGGTGGAGAATGAAAAACACCTAGAGTTAATTATACAGTCCAACATGAAGTTCTCTGAGTAGTGCAGACAGGCCAGTAGAACAGCTCATGGGGTTCTGTCAATGATATATAGATACTTTTCCAGTAGAGACAAGGAGGTAATTATCCCATTGTATAAGGCAAAGGTTAGGCTGCACCTTGAGTACTGCACTGAGGTCTGGAAGCCTCATTTTAAGGATGTAGTCTCTTGGAACAGGTGCAGAGAAGAGCAACCAGATTAGTCAAGAACACAAAAGATTGCTCTTACCACAAAAGATTTCAGTTCTGCAAATTGCAGCACTTGGAAACTAGGCACTTGCAAGGAGGGCGGCTTTACAAGAAGAATGCAATCTTCTAAGGCGCCTCCATAGCCAGGTGGAAGGAGCAGCAGTGCGTAGCACACGCTTCTTGATTAGACCGAGGTTCGAGCCCATCACCACCAAATATGGAGGATGCGGAAAGGTCAGGGAATGACTACCGCATATCCCAGAGCAATATGGCCTTAGTTGCTAATGCTCCTAAAAACCAAACAACAACAGCAATCTTCTAACTGTAAAGGATTTTCATAGCGATCCCAATAACATTGCCATTTGAGATCAGTTGATCTGTAACCAAGTTACAAAGGGGGTTAGGCAGGCCAAGGCAGATTACGAGAAATCTTTGGCAAGAGATGCAAAGAAAAACAGCAAAGAGTTCTTTACTTATGTAAACTCTACAAGGAAGAGGATGAATCAAATTGGTCCAATTGATACCGATAGGTCAACTGTTGATGATCCTGCTCAGATAGCTAACAAACTAAATGAATATTTTGCATCGACATTCACACATGAGGAGTTATTCAGAGAGGGGAATGTCGGAGGTGTATTCAACTCTGGCAGTAAGCTAGAGAATCTTGTAATAACTGAGAGTAAAGTGGAGGAGAAATTGTTGAAGATAAACACAAGAAAGGCACCTGGAGTGGATGGGATCTATCCACTTATATTAAAGGAGGCAGCAAAGGAAGTAAGCAAACCCTTAGCCATAATTATGAGAGCTTTCTTGGACTCAGGGGAGGTACCCATAGACTGGAAATGTGCAAATGTGACCCCAATTCACAAAGGAGGATCAAAGGCTGACACAAGTAATTATAGACCTGTGAGTTTAACTTCTGTTCCCGGAAAATTAATGGAGGCACTGGTTAAAGAAGCACTGCAGGATCATCTAGACAAGACTTCAGTTATAGCTCGGACACAGCATGGTTTTGTTAAGGGGAAGTCTTGCCTGACCAATTTGGTTGGATACTATGATGCAGTCACAAAAGAACTGGATGCAGGGAATAACTTTGATATTATATACTTGGATCTTAGAAAGGCTTTTGATACTGTTGCACATGGAAGACTGCTGCACAAATTGGAGCAGTGTGGCATTGGATGCAAATTGCTGCTATGGATAAAGGGGTGGTCGAGGGGGAGAAGACAGAGAGTGGTAATCAATGGAGACTGCTCATCGTGGACTAATGTTATTAGTGGAGTCCCTTAGGGTTCATTATTGGGTCCGTTATTGTTTTCTGTATTTATAAATGATATTGATGATAGTATATCAAGCTTAATGTCCAAGTTTGCAGACGATACGAAGGTTGGCAGGGTTGTCCAGGACACTACTGACACTATGCTACTGCAACAGGATCTGGAAAGGTTGAGTAGATGGGCTGAGAGGTGGCAAATGAAGTTTAACATTGACAAATGTAAAGTACTACATATGGGAAACAGCAACCCCAGAGCAATGTATCAACTCTGTGGTAATACACTGACAGCGGTAGAGAATGAAAGGGACCTGGGGTGGTTGTGCAGGCAGATATGAAGTTCTCTGAGCAGTGCAGACGGGCTGCAAGAGTAGCTCATGGTGTATTGTCAATGATATATAGGAATTTTTCTAGCAGGGATAAGGTGATTATTCCCTTGTATAAGGCAATTGTCAGGCCACACCTAGAGTACTGTATACACGCCTGGAGGCCTCATTTCAAGAAGGATGTAGAGCTGCTGGAACGAGTACAGAGAAGGGCAACAAGATTAGTGAATGGAACAAAGGGGGTGCTCTTACGAAGAAAGGCTTAAGTTTTGCAAATTACAGTGTCTGGAGACTAGGCACCAGCGAGGTGATCTGATAGAGGTGTATAAAGCCTTGAATGGTTTGAGCATGCTCAATGCTGATGGGATTCTTCCTCTTGCTCAGAATAATCACCTGAGAGGGCATAAATTCAAATTGAGGAAAGACAGATGTAGGATAGACGTGCGGAAGTTTGCCTTTAGCCAGCGGGTGGTTGGTTGGTGGAACAGACTTCCATCCCTTGTCGTGGAAGTTGATAGCCTAAATAAGTTTAAGGCTCAGCTGGACAGGTATTTCGAACGAACATAGGGGTGAAGTGGAAGTGGTTATTTTTTATTTATTTATTTTTTATTTTTATTTTTTTTTTTTTGGGCTGGTGCTGCATAGGCTTGCTTTCTTGCATCAAATGCCTCTACTAATGCTAATGCTAATGCTAATTTGCATAAAAATGTTTACATGTTTTATGTAATAGGTGTGTACAGGCTTTGTGTCTTCATGTGGTATGACAATTCAACATTAACCAGATTATCAAATATTGCCTAGAATTTAATTTTAATAATGGCCATCCATATAGTTCTGTGGATAGAATGGTGATGTATTTTAGATAAAGTACTGTTTTTGAAATAAAAGCCTGCAGCTGTCAAATAAAAACTAGAACAGCCATTTAGTCATCAGAATTATACCCAGAATCAATGTTAAAAGAGTATGAAGAGATTAGTATATTGAGGTGCAAAGTGAAGTATAACTAAAAGATTATTGAAAACAAAGGCAATAAGGGGCCCTGCAAAGAAAAATTAAACAGCATTTCCAAATTTGACTGGCGCATTATGGTTCCAACTGAAATTGTGCCATAAAACTTCAAACCACCACCCAATCATTTAAATTTGAAGCATGAATAAATATGTATCATTAAATGAAACTATGGATTTGGAGAGGACTCTGCACTGGATCGGTCTATTAAATTAATGGGATAGAAAGTTAGGGAGAGGAAATTCATTTGGGAAGAACACAGACACTATAGTTATAAGGACAGAAGAATTTTAGAATGGATATGTTTCTTAAATGAATACAGCTGGGCAATTCTTATCATAATCTGTCTGAAAGTAGCCTAGAAGGTTTGAAGATGATTAAAATAGAATGAATATAGATTTAATTAGGCGTTGTTAACCTAAATAAATATCATTTCTGATCATTAATAATCATTTATGTACAGAGATTGAGGAAGGCAAGGTCTTTATGATATGATTTCTCTGGTAGCCACACAATATTTTCCTTTTCATACCACTGTCACTGAGGTTTCTCAGAATTTTCACTGAAGAAGTTTCACTCAAGGTTTCTCAGAATGCACAGTATACAAATAGTTTAGTTACCTGATAGAAGCATATGCCTATGGATTTCTGGTGTAAAGAAATCCATCTTGTGTTTGAAACAAAGCAACATCATATATGACATATTTGTCATGACTGTGTTGTGTATTCCATCATAGAATCACGGAGATAATTGAAGGACAGAACAGGAAACATTCCACTGCAATCTGCAGCACAAATTATAACTATACCTCAGTTTCATTAATATTATTTGACCTAAATGGAGATAGATGATGAAATTATTGTTTATTGAGTGTCTATTGAAATACTAATGAGTTAGAATGATTAACATTAGCAATGATCTAATAATGGCAGAAGTGGCATTCCAAGAGAGGCTGTATATCTAGACAAATTTCAGAAGAGAAGAAAATAATCATCAGTAAACTCTCAATTTTATCTATAGCTTATTGATGATGACTTTCTTGACAGAATAACAGCTAGTACCAGTAACATCACTCAATTTGGCCTTGCATGATTTTCTGGTTATCCCATAACAGTTCTAGTCAGCTGCTTCACGCAAGAAGTTACTGATGTCACTTGTCTTTCACTTTATAACCTGCCATCCATCAAGGGTATGCCACCACTTTTAAACCAGTTAATCCACCTACTCACTGGCAACATATTCACAGCATTTTCTCCATATGTGCAAGAGGTGTTTGAATTATAATTGTATCGGCTCATCTCCTTCTGTAATAAAAAGTTTGATCACAGCTCTTTGTAACATGACTGAATGTTAATGTTTTCTCAATAGTAAAAAAGCTCACTCTCTCTTTCAAAGCATCTTCAAAAACAGCAAATGAACACAAATGATACAGAGTTTTAATATTATAAATGCATTTGCTTTCCTTGAAGGCCACATGAAAATTGCTATAACTCATTTAGAAAAAAAGCATTTGTAAAACTTCAGTTACTTGTCACATGTTACTGATGTTCATGTGTGTGTTATTATTTGTTGTTTTTGCTACTAAAATAAATTAAACAATCTTAAGATGAAAAGATATGAAAAACAAGGAAAAGTAAATAAAATGTATTTAGCACTTGTCACCTGTTTGGAAATGGTCTCAAATTTAACCTTTCATGGTTGATAACTGTAAAGCTAAAACTAAACAGCAACTATGAAATGAAATAGAGGGTCATCACCAGGAAAGGTTATGGATACTGTTTTTTTTTTAGAATGTTTGTAAAGTTTTTGAAAAATAAATCATTGGGTACAGAAAGAGAGAGAGAGAGAGAGAATATCTACTGCAAACCATTCACACAGAATAGTAATGCAAAGCCCTTCACAGCTACATAGCCACATGTTTACAAATAGGAGTATTGCATGAATTTTTCTGAAGCAACAAAGATATTATAGACTAAACAGGATATGTTAAAAAGCAAGGTTAACAAAGACATAATATTTATATTCAGAATTGGGTTGGATTAACAAATTAATTTGATATATGCATAGTAAGAAGAGAAACAGACAGAGAATACATAAAGCTATCCACCCAGTTCAGAGGGAGGGAAGGAACAGCCAAAAAAATCTCAGCACTGAGATCCGGAGCTCTCTGGGGTTGAGTGGAGAATGTCGCCACAGTTGATAGTTCACAGTCTGTGTGAACAATTATAAACAATTTCTAGAGTAGAAAGTTTGTGGTGTCAGTAATGCTTCACCAAATAGTATGAGGTTTGAACAGCAGCAAAAACCAAGTATGATGAATCCTTGTCATGAGAAATCTACAACCTGGACTAATATCAAGGTGACCGAGGGTAGACAGTGCAAGCTGGTATATGGAGCTGTTTTTAATGTATGACTGAAAGACCTAAAGGTCTGCAAGCTTGAGGATGTGCTTCCTGTAACGGCAGTTGGTAGCAAATTTGTTGAGGTCAGCATCATTTTCTGTATTTGTTTAAGCATCTGATGAGGGATGAAGCGATTTGAAAGATGCAGGCAGGACTGGAGAGAGCAGATTGCAGGGGGATACTCTAAGTTGAGGTAGCAGAACCCTCCATCTTCTTCTGAAAAAATCTTTTTGATAATTGTTTGTTGGTGTAGCCAAAGCCCATATCTTTGTAGCATAAAGTAGTGGGGGATATAAAATAGAGTTTACGTATCTCACTGTTATGGCCTTATCTGAGATGTAATGCAGGTGTTGTTTTGCTTTCCATGAGGCATGCAGCCACCATAATGTGTTGTTCACAGCAATACGATGTATAAGGCAATGGCCGACCGGGCTAGCCAGGTGGGTAAAGTGCCTGCCTGGCAACCCAAAGGGCGCGGGTTCGAATCCCGCCTCGGGCTTGGATCAAAGTACTGCAAAAACCTTGGGAGGTGCACTATGGCCACAGAAACCGATGCACCAACAACTACAAAAAAAAAAAAAAATAAGGCAATGGTCAGGCCACACATTGAGTACTGCATACAGGTCTGGAAGCCTCATTTTAGGAAAGATGTTGAGCTACTAGAATAAGTACAGAGAAGGGCAATGAGATTAGTAAGTAGAACAAAGGGTTGCTGTTACCAAGATAAGCTTAAGTTCTACAAATTGCAGCAGCTGGAGACTAGGCACCTGTGAGATGATCTGATTGAGGTGTATAAGGCCTTGAATGGTTTGAGCAAGCTCAATGCTGATGGGATTCTTCCTCTTGCCCATATTAATCGCCTGAGGGGACATAAATTCAAACTGAGGAAAGACAGTTGTAGAATAGATGTGTGGAAATTTGCCTTTAGCCAGTGGGTAGTTGATTGCTGGAACAAACTTCCATCTGTCATTGTGGAAGTTGACAGCATAAATAAATTCAAGGCGGAACTAGACAAAATTTTGCAGTGAATGAATGGGTGAAATGGGAAGGTTTTTTTTGTTGATGCTATATAAGCTTGCTTTCTTGCATCACATGCCTCTACTAATGCTAATGATACTGGCTAACAGGTTTAACTTCTGCATATACTAATATAGCTAAACAGGGATGTGCAAGACTTCCTGGTACAACACAGGACAGTTATTCCAAGCCAGTTGTTGAAAAGATGGGAAATGTACGATGTAATGAGACGTAGAGTTTAGGGCCTATTTAAATATTACTTTTTTCTTTTGTTCACTAAGGCTTTATGGTTCCTGACAATAATAGGACTGACGAAATTACTGTAAAGTAAGGCTTTTTAATAAAAAACTTTATAGTGATTTGATAAAAAAATGATTTAAGCAATTTAAGCTAATAAAAATCTTTATTGATGTAAAGCTTTTAATTGAATTTCATCTACTGTAAGGTTTATCTATATTTAGTAGACCATGGGGCATCACAAAGTATGCCATATTCAGGAGCACCAGAACAAATATGTATATATATATATATATATATATATTTTTTTTTTACATTTTACTGTATATAAATATTATATTATTGTAAAAACAGTCCAGAAAATGAACTAAATAAATAAGATTTTACGGCAAAGGTAAAGAAAGCCTGCACGAGAACGACGAGAAACGTCGGATAACTTATGTGGAAAATTAGTTTCCCGATACGGCACTCTAGTGCTGCTCACTCAGTAAACAGACGGTAGGTGTTATCGGTCTGGACCAAAGTCGAGAACGATATATTGACTGACAGGTAGGCGTGGCAAATGATGTGCTGATTGGTGTACGAACACAACACACGATAACATCGGTTTAGTATCACTTTAGCAGCATTAATGGTAACTTGTCCTAATCGCACATGCCCTAACCTTTTTTCACCATTAGAGTATTTCATAATGGTGAAAAAAGGTCAGGTTATCTCAACTTGAATCCCATGGAAGCTTGAACTCCTCTCGAAGTGGAGGGGGTAACCTAACCTTTTTTCTTTAGAATCAGTCATATTTAGAAATGCATTCATAAAAAAATAAATTTTTTTATGACTGTATTTTTATTTTCTTGTTCAATAATATGCCCTAATGGTGAAAAAAGGTCAGGTTACCTCCACTTGAATCCCATGGGAGCTTGAACCCCTCGAGAAATGGAGGGGGTAATCTAACCTTTTTTCTTTAGAATCATGGGTGAACTAGCACATAAATTGTTTCTTAACAAAATATTAATTTTTTATTACTGTACTTTTATTTTTAAAGACACTCATGCGGATACACACACATATCATAACATCAATCAGCACCTTAAAAGATTCATCGTTACTATTATCTGTTCACCGTTCATTACAAAACTATTATGCACCATTCTTTACTGGTAAATACACATCATAATGCCAACCAATGACTACACAGTAGCTTGTCGCCTGTCGCGCCCACCACCAATCATTTCATCATTTGCCACGCCTACCTGTCAATCAATATATCCTTCTCGATTTCTGCTCCAGACCGATAACACCTACCGTCTGTTTCCCGAGCGAGCAGCACTAGAGTCTGGTATCGGGAAACTAATTTTCCGCGTAAGTTATCCGACGTTTCTCATCGTTCTCGTGCAGGCTTTCTTTACCTTAGCTGATTTTACTCATATTTACACATACAGTACTTGTAAATAAATTATGTAAAACTTTATTCCACAGCACGGAATCACAAGTAATGAGTACTGATGGAGCACTGGCTAAGAAACATTGATCTGCTGCAGTTATTGCTCTTTTCATTTACTGCATTTAAATCGAATTATTTCAATCACTAATTCTTTCATATCCCATTCAACCTAAAATAAAATCAAAAAGTTTGGGGACTGAACTAATTTTTTTTCTTTGAAATGAGAACAGCTGAAGTTTACTGGGCATTTGATTGAACCTCCAGCAAAGTACTAAAGTAAATATAATGAAGTATAACAAATATAAAAATTACATATTCACTTATGTGTAATTTTACATATAAGTGGGAAAAACTTTGGCGGGTTCTACTTGAAGAAAATATCCCAAACCCAACTCCAGAAAGCAATCCAAAGCCTATATAACAAACTCAAAAGTCTGTATAAAATATTCTGATGGCCAACTATCAGACCCAATTAACACCAATAAAGGAGTGAAACAAGGATGTGGACTATCACCAAATTTACTTAATATCTACATCAATAAAATTCTTAAAGAATGGAAACAAACAATTAACAACAGAATACAGTTGAACAACAGGAATAAAATCCAAACTATATTATATGCTGATGATCAAATCATTAGCATTAGCATTAGTAGAGGCATTTGATGCAAGAAAGCAAGCTTATGCAGCATCAGCCAAAAAAAAAAAAATAAATAAATAAATAAATAAAAAATAACCACTTCCACTTCACCCCTCTGTTCGTTACAAATACCTGTCCAGCTGAGTCTTAAACTTATTTAGGCTATCAACTTCCACGACAAGGGATGGAAGTCTGTTCCAGCAACCAGCCACTCGCTGGCTAAAGTCAAATTTCCTCACGTCTATCCTACATCTGTCTTTCCTCAATTTGAATTTATGCCCTCTCAGGTGATTATTCTGAGTGAGAGGAAGAATCCCATCAGCATTGAGCATGCTCAAACCATTCAATGCTTTGTACACCTCTATCAGATCACCTCGCTGGTGCCTAGTCTCCAGACACTGTAATTTGCAAAACTTAAGCCTTTCTTCGTAAGAGCACCCCTTTGTTCCATTCACTAATCTTGTTGCCCTTCTCTGTACTCGTTCCAGCAGCTCTACATCCTTCTTGAAATGAGGCCTCCAGACCTGTATACAGTACTCTAGGTGTGGCCTGACCATTGCCTTATACAAGGGAATAATCACCTCCTTATCCCTGCTAGAAAAATTCCTATATATCATTGACAATACACCATGAGCTACTCTTGCAGCCCGTCTGCACTGCTCAGAGAACTTCATATCTGCCTGCACAACCACCCCCAGGTCCCTTTCATTCTCTACCACTGTCAGTGTAGTACCACAGAGTTGATACGTTGCTCTGGGGTTGCTGTTTCCCATGTGTAGTACTTTACATTTGTCAATGTTAAACTTCATTTCCACCTCTCAGCCCATCTGCTCAACCTTTCCAGATCCTGTTGCAGCAGCATAGTATCAGTAGTGTCCTTGACAACCCTGCCTACCTTTGTATCGTCTGCAAACTTCAACATTAAGCTTGATATACCATCATGAATATCATTTATGAATACAGAAAACAATAATGGACCCAACACTGAGCCCTGAGGGACTCCACTAATAACATTAGTCCACGATGAGCAGTGTCCATTGATTACCACTCTCTGTCTTCTCCCCCTCAACCACCCCTTTATCCATAGCAGCAATTTGCCTCCAATGTCACGCTGCTCCAATTTGTGCAGCAGTCTTCCATGTGCAACAGTATCAAAAGCCTTTCTAAGATCCAAGTATATAATATCAAAGTTATTCCCTGCATCCAGTTCCTTTGTGACTGCATCATAGTATCCAATCAAATTGGTCAGGCAAGACTTCCCCTTAACAAAACAATGCTGTGTCCGAGCTATAACTGAAATCTTGTCTAAATGATCCTGCAGTGCTTCTTTAACTAGTGCCTCCATTAATTTTCCTGGAACAGAAGTTGAACTCAGAGGTCTATAATTGCTTGTGTCAGCCTTTGATCCTCCTTTGTGAATTGGGGTCACATTTGCACATCTCCAGTCTGCGGGTACCTCCCCTGAGTCCACGGAAGCTCTCATAATTATGGCTAAGGGTTTACTTACTTCCTCTGCTGCCTCCTTTAATATAACTGGATAGATCCCATCCACCCCAGGTGCCTTTCTTGTGTTTATCTTCAACAGTTTCTCCTCCACTTTACTCTCAGTTATTACAAGATTCTCTAGCTTACTGCTAGAGTTGAATACACCCCTGGCTTTCCCCTGGCTAAATAACTCCTCATGTGTGAATGTCGATGCAAAATATTCATTTAGTTTGTTAGCTACCTGAGCAGGATCATCAACAGTTGACCCATCGATATCAAGTGGACCAATCTGATTCATCCCTTTCCTTCTAGAGTTTACATAAGTAAAGAACTCTTTGCTGTTTTTCTTTGCATCCCTTGCCAAAGATTTCTCGTACTCTGCCTTCGCCTGCCTAACCTCCTTTGTAACTTGGTTACAGATCAACTTGTATCTATTATAGGCTTCTGTGTCATGTGTTAATTTGTATGTATCCCATGCATGTTTCTTCTCTGCCATATGCATCATCAGTTCATCTGACATCCATTTAGGCCTAGACCTTGAACAATATTTCTTAGTTGGTATGTAAAGCCTAGTAGCTTCCAAGATAAGTTCTTTGAATGCTTCCCATTTTGCATTTGCTGTTGGTAACATCATCAGTTGGTCCCACTGTATAGAATTTAAATACTGTCTCAGTCCATCGTAGTCGCCTTTACGAAAGCAATAACCCTTCCCTTTACCCCTAATGGTAGTTACCTCTTTGAGTAAATCCCACTTCAGCACACTGTGATCACTGCCACCTAGTGGTTCATTTATCTGCAGATTCTTAATGCATGAAGAGTCACTGCTGATAATCAAATCAAGAGTATTCCTCCCTCTAGTTGCTTCTCGAACATGCTGATGTAGAAAACAGTCATCAAATAAATCCACAAAAGCCTTGCTAGTGTGTGAGTGACCAGCCCCCCAAACTCCAGTCAATATCTGGGATATTAAAATCTCCCATTATAAGACTCTGATTTACTGGCCCACTCTATTTCCCTGTACAGTTTCTTATTATACTCGTCAGAGTCATTAGGCCTATAGCACACTCCTTCTCTCAATTTTGATCTCCCAATGCTTATGTCACTCCAAACTGACTTGACTCTGCACTGTCCAGCGATGTCCACTGGCTTCACTTCCTTGGATTTTATGTATTTCTTAACTAATAGCGTTACAATGGCGGCAATTACAAACGGTAAACACGTGGATTTGATACCCTTTCCGATACTAAGTAATACCTACAAAATCTCTAATATCATAATTGCAAAATCCAAAGATGAACTATAGATAGCAGCAAATGAACTTAATAAAATAGGTAAAAAAGTACGAGATGAAAATCTCCACCTCAAAAACAAAATCAATGGGATTATGTGGACAAAACATACAAAGAGTCAAAATTGTTATTGATGATAAAATAATAGAACAAATATCTGACTTCACCTATTTGGGAAATTTAGTATCAAATGAAGGGAAAGACGTCCACACTAAACTACAAAAATATAATAAAATGAATGGAATGATTAAACGCCACTTCGGAAAACAAATGACAACTGAAACAAAATTACGACTGCACAACATCACTTCAAAACCAGCCCTCTTCTACAGCTGTGAGACTTGGGTCATAAATAAGAAATATGCACACAAACTAGAAGCAGCACAAATGAGATTTTTAAGACCATTATTAGGCTTTACAAGACTAGACCACCAAAGAAATTTAGATATCCGCGAGAAATTAAAAGTAGATAACATTGTAAATGACATAAAACAGTATCAGGAAAAATGGATCAGCCACATAGAAAGAATGAACCCGGACCGGATCCCAAAATTAGCCTTTAACTACAAACCTACAGGCAAGAGGTTGCCCTTGAGTTTGGTCCTTGAGGTTGTCACAGACATTCTCTCAGATATGCCAAACAAGCTGTACTTGCTACCTGGGAGTCTAAAATGCTGATGGAACTGATATTCGGGTGACACTCAAGTCAAGTGGACCCAATTTCGGCGAAGTCCGGACGGTCTGTGACAGCCAAATCCTCTGCTTGCACCTTCACGATGGTGGGACTGTTAGTAATCCTGGGTATAACCTCCATGCACAAGTACATGGTGGGTGACCACCCAGGTGTGAACCAACATAAGCAGGGGTCGAGGTGTGGCGCCCACACCACATGGAGGAATGCCGCCCCTCTATGTTACCAGGCAGTACTAGGTGGTAGATGACTCTCATCAACCGGTGCAATACCACCACTTTGCTTATTGGAGGCTTGAAATGGTGGAACCCATGTTTAGTCTCTAGAGCTAAGTTCCGGTCAACTCTTCCCTATCTCTTCCATCATACAGTATGATTGATGACTTTTGAGGTTATGATGAACATTGTAGCGAGATCCAATATTCCTTACATTTCGAGGGTACAGCTCTAAAACGGTGTTCACAGGC
Source organism: Mastigoproctus giganteus (assembly GCF_048544385.1). Taxonomy (NCBI): domain Eukaryota; kingdom Metazoa; phylum Arthropoda; class Arachnida; order Uropygi; family Thelyphonidae; genus Mastigoproctus; species Mastigoproctus giganteus. The sequence goes on along the minus strand of NC_143578.1, from coordinate 46,554,003 downwards.
CGGCCGCTAGTTAGTACACCGGACCGAACCTATTGGTAACTCTCTAGGAGGCTTCCGGATCAGCTAGTGTATAATCTTGCTACCTCTACTCTGCCAGATAGTGACTGGAGGGAGTCCGAGTAGTGTGTATGCGAGGAGCATTGTCGAGGCAACGTTATGTCAAGGATCTGGGTATATTCTTACCACGTGTATGCCATAGCCATATCCAAAAATTTCATTACTTCATACAGCATGTCCCACCCACTTTTTCTTGGCGCCTCCATAGCCAGGTGGGCAGGAGCAGCAGCGCGTAGCGCACGCTTCTTGATTAAACCGGGGTTCGAGCCCGTGACTACCAAATACAGAGGATGCGGAAAGATCAGGAAATGACCACTGCCTATCCCTGGAGCAATATGGCCTTAGCTGCTAATGCTCCAAATAACAAACAAACAAACAAACCCACTTTTTCTTACTATTGAATACACCGTGAATTGTCAAACTAATAGAGCAAGCTTATCTGCGAAAAGATCTAAACCTCCCAAGCACTTCCTAATTCATTTCACAAATATTAGTATTAGTATTTAGTTAGTATTAGTAATGGCCACATGGTGCAAGAAAGCCTATGGCTTATGCTGCACCAGCCAAAAAAAAAAAAAAAAAAAATCCAAACAAAACAATGATAAAAACAAAAAAATAAAAATAAATATAAAATAAAAAATAAATAAAAGAAACCTATCATCCCCTTACCCGAAAGTACTATCCAGATGACCTTTGAATTTCCCCAAACTGTCGGCCTCTACCACCCATGAAGGCAACTTATTCCAGTAATTTATAACTCGCTGACTAAAATAAACCTTCCTGCAGTCCAATCTAAACATTTCCCCCCGTAACTTGAATTTATGTCCCCTAGTTCTAGCATCATTTATAAACTTGAAAATTTCGTCCTCATTCATTTTACTGATGCCACTCAGAGCCTTAAACACCTCAATCAAATCTCCTCTAAGGTGTCTAGTTTCCAAACTCTGCAACCCACATATTCGAAGTCTTTCTTCATAAGGACGCCCTTTTGCCGATCTCACCAGGCGAGTTACGTATCTTTGCACCCTTTCAAGAAGCTCGATGTCTTTCTTTAGGTGCGGTCTCCATACTTGACCACAGTATTCCAAGTGTGGTCCAACATAAGCCTTATATAATGGGATTATCACGTCCCTATCTCTACTTGCAAAAGTTCGATAGATCATCGATAGGACACCATGGGCCTTCCTTGCAACCTGTTTAAAATGCTCAGAGAATTTCATGTCTGATCGTATCGTAACACCCAAGTCCCTTTCCTCCAGTACTGGGTTTAGTTGAACTCCACCAAGTGAATAAGTTATTTCGGGATTACTGTTTCCCAGGTGTAATACCTTACACTTTGTTGGATTAAAGCATAGCTGCCATTTTTCTGACCATTCCTGAAGTCTATTTAGGTCTCTCTGAAGAAGCTCAGCTTGACAGTGATCATTAACTACTCTACCAATTTTAACTTCATCTGCAAATTTAGACATCACGCCCTCTATCCCTTCATCAATGTCGTTTATGAAAATTAAAAACAACAGTGGTCCTAATACTGATCCTTGGGGAACCCCACTTCTTACATCAACCCAATCTGAGGAATAGCCATTTATCACAACCCTCTGCCTCCTGCCCTGAAGCCATCCTTCTATCCATCTAAGGATTTTCCTAGTGATTCCAACCTGTTCCACCTTATAAAGCAACTGCTCATGTGGGACTGAGTCAAAAGCTTTGCTGAAATCTAAATAAACAATGTCGAAATTATTCCCTAAATCCATCGCGTGAGTGACCCTTTCGAAATAGCGAACCAGATTTGTTAAACATGATTTTCCCTTTATAAAACCATGCTGAGTATCCTTGAGAATTTCAATTAGATCCAAATGATCCTGAATTCCACCCTTGATCATTGCCTCCATGATTTTCCCTACTACTGAAGTCAGACTGACAGGTCGATAATTTCCAACTTCACTTTTAGAGCCACCCTTATGTATGGGAGATACATTTGCACTTTTACAATCCAAGGGAATCTCCCCAGAGCCTAGTGATGTTCGCATAATTAGCCTCAATGGTTCAATGCACTCGCTTGCCGCCTCCCTTAAGATTATAGGGTATATTCCATCAACTCCAAGAGCCTTACTGGCCTGTAGGCTTGAAAGTTTTTTCATTAAATAATCTTGCGAAATTTCAATATCATTAATTACATATTTTTTAACTTCGCTCCCACAATTTCCCATTGCCACAAAAGGTTTTTCATTTGTAAATATCAATGCAAAATAACTGTTGAGTTTATCTACAACAGCAGCTGGTGTATTTAATACTATCCCCTTTCCCTTATGTAAACGTCCGATCTGGTTTGTCCTGCTCTTCTTGGCATTTATATATGTGAAGAATTCTTTATCCCTCCTCTTTGCTCTGTTTGCTAGTGATTTCTCATAAACTGCCTTTGCCTGTCAAACCTTTTCTGTGGCTCTATTACACATCACCTTGTAGCTGTTATAGGCTTCAGTACTTTTTATTGCTCTGTAACCTTTCCATGCCACCATTTTCTGCTCAACTAATGTGGCAACTTCACTATTCATCCAACTTGGAACCCTCCTTGCGGAGTATTTTTTTAATGGTATATACGCATTCAAGGCATCTGTGATTAATGTTTTAAAAGCGTACCACAGTTCAAATGTATTCATTTTCTGCACGATATCTACCCAGTTAATAGAGGCCATGTAGTAACTTAAGGCATCATAATTTCCTTTTCTGAAATTAAAACCCATTCCTTTGCCTTTTACTGCTGCTACCTTTCTCTTCATCATCTACCGTAGAACTCCGTGATCACTTCCTGCTACTGGTTCCTCTGCTGTCAGCCCTGTTATGTCATCTGATTCATGTGTGATGATGAGGTCTGGGATATTCTTTTCTCTAGTACTTTCCCTGACATGTTGATACAAATAACAGTCATCTAGATGATTTAAAAATTTTGTTCCCCATGTCGAGTTTCCTTCCCATTTACTCCAATCAATTAGAGGCAAATTGAAATCACCCATAATAAGGCATTGACGCTTACTTGCCCATTCCATTTGCATGTAGAGGCTTTTGTCATATTCTTCACAATTACATGGTCTGTAGATTACTCCTACTCGCATTATACCTTTGTTTCCAACTATCTCACACCATACAGATTCTATACTAGCATGTGAAATGTCTGAATCCGGGAAAGCTGTCGTCGCACTCAGGCTACTTCTGATAAGAAGCATTACCCCACCACCCCTTCTATCTACCCTATCCTTCCTAAATACATTATACAAGCCTTACTTAAACACATCATCCCCAATGTAAGTGGTCTCATATCATCATCCCCAATATACGTAGTCTCAATTCTAATCTCAACGATGTCCATTTTCACTTGCAGTCTGCCAAACCCCATGTACTTTTTCTGACAGAATCTCAGTTATTGGTTGATTCAGCTACTGCTCATCTCAGATGCCCAAATTATTCGCTGTATGATTCCTTTCACCTCACAGGTGTTACTTGTGCATATGTCCGTTCTGATATTCCCTGTCAGAGACTTGGCAATTTGGAATCTCCTCTCTTTGATCTTCTCTGGCTTAAAATCTCTCTACTTCATTGTTTCAAATTCATCTGTTGTCTCTACCGTTCTCCCAACTCCACTAATCACTTGGAGCTCTTTGACTTCCTCTCTTTGCAACTTGACTTTCTCCAGTCCAACTTTCCTAACAGTGAGATAATTTTCTTGGTGATTTTAATGTTCACGCTTCCAGCTGGCTTCTGTTTTCTAGTCACACCGACCCAGCTGGCCGAGATGCTGAGGCTTTTGCAATTACTAATGACCTAGCACAGATTGTTCATTTACCTACAAGAATACCGGACAATCCTAATCATACAGCCAATACGCTTGATCTTTTTCTCACAAACAACCCTTCTAAGTACACGGTCGAAGTGAGAGGTCCTTTAGGCACTTCAGATCACAACTTGGTGATTGTCTCTTCTCCAATGGAACCTTTATCTCATGTTTATTCCCAACTTCGTGTTATTTGGCATTACAAGAATGCAAAATGGGATAACCTGCGAGACTTCTTTTCTTCTTTTCCATGGTTGGATTACTGTTTCAAAACTTCTGATGTCAACGTTTGCTCAGATCGTGTCAGTGAAATTATTCTTGCAGGAATGGAATCCTTTATCCCACACTCCACTTTAAAATCTCGTCCTTTATCTAAACCTTGGTTTTTCCAATAAATGTGCTAAGGCTGTTCAAGAGAAGAATGTTGCATATCGTAATTGGCTTGTTTTTAATTCTTCAGTTTCATTTTCTGCCTACACCAAAGCTCGCAACAATTGTAAAGCAGTTATTAATCAGTCCAAACTAGAGTTTGAACAGACCAAGAGTAGAAAACTTGCTTCTTGCCCTAATGGTAGCCAAGCATTCTGGTCCCTTGCCAAAGCTATTGGCCGCAACTTTTGCCCATCTCTGCTCCCACCTCTGTCCAAACCAGATGGTTCGGTTGTCACTTCAGCCAAGGATAAAGTTGACCTGCTAGCATCCCATTTTTCTTCCAGCTCATGTATTAATGATCTTGGTAAAACACCTCCCACCATTCCCAACACTCTCCATTCAATGCCTCCTATGGTCTTCCGTCAGAAGGATTTTGATGAATCTCGATGCTAAGAAAGCTCCAGGTCCTGATGGTATTTTTCCACTTGTTCTCAAAACCTCTGCTCCTGAACTTACTCCTATTCTTTGCCGCCTTTTTTCACTTTCTTATTCCAAAGGTGTTTTTCCTTCCGCATGGAAATTTGCTCATATCCAGCCAGTTCCTAAAAAGGGTGACAAATACCTCCCATCCAATTATCATTCCATTGCAATTACTTCTACTCTTTCTAAAGTCTGCTGACGAGGCTACTAGTGACGGTCGTGTTCCAAGCCGCTAAGTGGATTTTTCTTATTTATTGATTTGAAATTATTGTTTTTCTAAAACTTTTGATTTAAATTTAGTAGTATAACATTATTTTGTGATTTTTTGATTAATTTGGTGTATTTATTCTTTACTCGGCCTTGTAAAAGTATCGGTAAGGGTTTTGAAGAAACTAAATTGAGGGGCCCATCAAGCTCTCAGCTGCCCACATCAACGCCAGAGCTTGCACTTGGGCATCGCGTGACACAGAGACAACCCCCAAGGCAGAATGCGCTGGTCCCGAAGGAACTAGTAGTTGTTGGTGACTCTATTGTCAGGGAAACGGGGAACATGCTTTGTAAAAAAGATAGGTGGAACAGGACCAGGGTATGTCTGCCAGGGGCAAAGGTTGATGACGTTGTAGAGCGAATATCATCTTTTAAGGGCACAAAAGGTGATATAGTTGTACACGTTGGCACTAATAATATTAAGAGTAGGAGACCGGCAGAATTACTTAACAAGTACAGGTCACTGTTGAACAAAAGCCGAGAATTAGGGTTGAATTTGAAAGTGTCTGCAATTCTGCCCAGACACGATAGGAGGGAGTATATGATGAGAGCCTTGTCGATCAATTCGGCCCTGGAAAGATTGTGCAAGGCTCAAGGGGTAGAATTTTTTTCAGCCTGGACTGTACTTGTTAACAGGAGAGATTGCTTCTACAGGGATGGGATACACTTAAATAGAAAGGGTGCAAGAATATTTGCTGATGCTATCGAGGCAGTGTTAGGTGGGTCGGAAAACTGCTAGCTTGGGGGGAGACAAAGACCAATAGATTGACAGTAGCCACTGGCAGAGGTGAAAGAGATTCTTGCACTGCTTCTATTAGAATGAGCAGAAGCCTGAAAAACAAGATGCATGGTATTTCAGAGACTGCTGGGAGCCATTGTGGTACAAGTAAACACATGGGTTGTGTTAGGGTAGCTAAGAATAGAAACAGGTGCAGGTATACTTGCGTGTACACCAATGCTAGGAGTTTAGTAAATAAATTTGATGAATTTGAGGTATTGCTCAAAACATCGAAGGCAGATATTGTTGGGATATCAGAGACGTGGTGGCACACAGATATAAGGGATGCGGAACTGCAATTTGGGGAGTACAACGTCTACAGAAAGGATAGACAGGATAGGAAGGGGGGAGGTGTTATGCTATTAGTTAAGAAACACATAAAAACCAAGGAAGTGAAGCCAGTCGACATCGCTGGACAGTGCAGTGTGGAGTCAGTTTGGTGTGACATAAACATTGGGAGATCAAAATTGAGAGTAGGAGTGTGCTATAGGCCTAATGACTCTGATGAGTATAATAAGGAACTGTACAGGGAAATAGAGTGGGCCAGTAAATCAGAGTGTCTTATAATGGGAGATTTTAATTTCCCAGATATTGACTGGAATTTGGGGGCTGGATACTCACACACTAGCAGGGCTTTTGTGGATTTATTGGATGATTGTTTTCTACATCAGCATGTTGGGGAGGCAACTAGAGGGAGTAATACTCTTGATTTGATTATCAGCAGTGATTCTTCATGCATTAAGAATCTGCAGATAAATGAACCACTAGGTGGCAGTGATCACAGTGTGCTGAAGTGGGATTTACTCAAAGAGGTAACTACCATTAGGGGTAAAGGGAAGGGTTATTGCTTCCGTAAAGGCGACTACGATGGACTGAGACAGTATTTAAATTCTATACAGTGGGACCAACTGATGATGTTACCAACAGCAAATTCAAAATGGGAAGCATTCAAAGAACTTATCTTGGAAGCTACTAGGCTTTACATACCAACTAAGAAATATTGTTCAAGGTTTAGGCCAAAATGGATGTCAGATGAACTAATGAGGCATATGGCAGAGAAGAAAAATGCATGGGATACTTACAAATTAACACATGACACAGAAGCCTATGATAGATACAAGTTGATATGCAACCAAGTTACAAAGGAGGTTAGGCAGGCGAAGGCAGATTACGAGAAATCCTTGGCAAGGGATGCAAAGAAAAACAGCAAAGAGTTCTTTACTTATGTAAACTCTAGAAGGAAGGGGATGAATCAGATTGGTCTACTTGATATTGATGGGTCAAGTGTTGATGATCCTGCTCAGGTGGCTAACAAACTAAATGAATATTTTGCATCGACATTCACACATGAGGAGTTATTCAGCGAGGGGAATGCCAGAGGTGTATTCAACTCTAGCAGTAAGTTACAGAATCTTGAAATAACTGGGAGTAAAGTGGAGGAGAAACTGTTGAAGATAAACACAAGAAAGGCACCCGGGGTGGATGGGATCTATCCAGTTATATTAAAGGAGGCAGCAAAGGAAGTAAGCAAACCCTTAGCCATAATTATGAGAGCTTCCTTGGACTCAGGGGAGGTACCCATAAACTGGAAATGTGCAAATGTGACCCCAATTCACAAAGGAGGATCAAAGGCTGACACAAGTAATTATAGACCTGTGAGCTTGACTTCTGTTCCAGGAAAATTAATGGAGGCACTGGTTAAAGACGCACTGCAGGATCATTTAGACAAGACTTCAGTTATAGCTCAGACACAGCATGGTTTTGTTAAGGGGAAGTCTTGCCTGACCAACTTGATTGGATACTATGATGCAGTCACAAAAGAACTGGATGCAGGGAATAACTTTGATATTATATACTTGGATCTTAGAAAGGCTTTTGATACTGTTGCACATGCAAGACTGCTACACAAATTGGAGCAGTGTGACATTGGAGGCAAATTGCTGCTATGGATAAAGGGGTGGTTGAGGGGGAGAAGACAGAGAGTGGTAATCAATGGACACTGCTCATCGTGGACTGATGTTATTAGTGGAGTCCCTCAGGGCTCAGTGTTGGGT